>NC_053039.3:174859531-175159598 GCF_002575655.3 Aegilops tauschii subsp. strangulata
GAGGAGCGGAGATTTCTATGTGAGCCCTCACCTTGTGAGGCTCGGATGACACAAGCCATGACGACCAAGGCCAGGCGGGCGCCAGCGGGCGTAGTACAACAGGTTTCCTCTTCGGTGCTAAAGAGGCAAGCGCAGGCACGGAGTCTCGAGGAATTAGCCAAAGGTTTCCATTTCCATGCAACAAGACCAAGACCGACAGGACGGGAGGACGGAGGTCATCGCCGAGCCCACTAACGATGACATGTACCTAGGGTAGGGTCATAGGCCTGACCTAGGCGCCCTACCCAAGGGCACTGCCCTAGAGTCAAGAACATTCGAAGCTCAACAGAAGATACCGACTGAAATCACCTTGGAGTGCAATCCACTCGACCAGCTATGCCACTCGGATACCCCAATTCCACTCGACCAAGATAGAGTCACTCGACCATACGAAGAATCACTTGGAGTACAGATGGTCTAAAGCCACCCCAAGATGGCAACGGTCAGGCGTTCACTCCGTAGTCTTAAAGGTCATTTATAGTGCTTTATAGCTAGTGTTACCAGTAACGCCCTGTGTTAACGTACATTGAACCCTGTGTATCTGAGGGCTGGAGGGGTCCGGCGCACTCTATATAAGCCAGCCCCTCCTCTGGCACAAGGGTTCGCACCCCCTGTAACTCTCACGCATAATCCAGTCGACTAAGCCTCCGGGCACCGAGACGAAGGGCTATTAGTTCCTCCGAGAAGGGCCTAAACTCGTTAACCTTGCGTGCACAACCTCGCTATAGCTAGGGCCTTCCCTCCTCCTACGTACCCCCTATTCTTATTGTCAGACTTTCTCCCACAACAGTAGGCACGCACATTGGGGCACGGCGTCTTAGCGACTTCCGGTGAGATTGCAGTTTTTCCAATCTTCATCAACATCGTTTCCAGTGGTGGTTTGGCTTTGGGCCGCGAGATCCTTCTCGGCGCGCTTGTTTTTATCGCCGACGACTCCGCTGGCTCCAACAGGCCCCCCTAGACATCGAGATGCTCCCCGTCCGCGTGGCGACGCACTTCAGCGCGTGCGCTCGCAGCGTCCTCCTTCGACAGTCGTCAACCCAATATTGGTCGGTTCCCGCGTCATCCACTCTCCCCGCTATACGCCGCCGGAAGCGATCTGGTCGGTCGCGGCTTTAGCGGTGGGTGAAGCATGCGGTGGCTCAACAGTCGGCCACCCCTCAAGTCGTGGCTATCGAACCCGGCGAACCTCTCTACGGACCATTCAACCTGTCGACTGGTTCCGCAGATACTCTGTCCGAGTGCGGAAGCAGCGATCCCGCAACGGAAGTCCTCATGGTCGATTCCCGTCGCAGCCTGCCTGGTTTCCGTCGCAACGGCGACGGTGGCGATGGTGACGACCCGTCATACATTCATGATGAGTATGAACCCCAAGCCCTCACTTCAGAGCAGAGGGAAGAGTTGCATCACCACAACATGGAGGTACTCCAGACCCCCATCGCGGGGGAGACCTCCGAGGCTTGGGCCTTGGAGGCTGTGCGCCTGGCCACCTTAGCTGAGCGCACGTGTCTGGAGAATCTTCAACATTCACTCGACGAACGCGCCCGGCGGCAGAACCCTGAATCTAGTCGACGGCCTTGACAATTGTTTCTACATGAACCTCAGGTAGACCGAACTCCAATCTAGAATCTTGCAGCTGCAGCACGTATTGCAGAGTTAATTCAACCGTCTTGTTCGGAAGCTGGTAGGGGTTTGCTGCGGATCCGAGTGCTGCTCCGAGCGGCGGGTGAACAAAAATCAGCTATTTCTTAGTCGCGCAACATGATCGATAGCAAATCTGCAGTTGCGGACATAGTTCAGTTGGCTCACGGTCCAAGATCGCCTCCACGGCATGATGATCGTGGGTACCGCCAGGATCAGTACCTAGATTGGGGCCACGGACAGTGTGACCATCGGTACGCCCGTGATGACCACCGTCGAGTGCCTACGCCCCCTCCGAGGGGCGGATCGTACGCGCCCCCGCGGTATGATGATAGGCGCTCGTATGGTGATGAGCGGAGAGCTCCAGTCGACCCAAGAAATCCTGGGTTTGATGCAAGATCACTTGTCATTCAAGGTTTATCGACAGGGGCCGGGCACACAGAGAAGGACAAGACAGAAATCATCCGAGTGGAAGCAGTGTACATGTTTCTGGACCTGAATGTTTTAGCTAAGCCATCAGAGCTGTCGAGATCCCTCCCAACTTCAGGTTGGCAATGGGCGTGACTAAGTTCACCGGTGAGTCGAAGCCCGACACTTGGCTAGAAGATTACCGAGTGGCAGTGCAGATTGGTGGAGGCAACAATGACGTAGCCATGAAGCACCTCCCCTTGATGCTCGAGGGTCCAGCAAGAGCTTGGTTGAATCAGTTGGCCCTTGGAAATATTTTCAGTTGGGAAGAGTTGGCCCGAGCGTTTATCAAAACATTCGAGGGCACCTGCAAGCGGCCTACTGGACTGACTGAATTGCGGCATTGTGTTCAGAAACAGAACGGGACTTTGAGAGACTTCATCCACAGATGGACTAGTCTCATCATACTGTAGACAATGTGTCAGAGCACCAGGAAGTTTGCGCCTTCAAAGAGGGCGTTCGATACAAAAGCTCAACCTGAAATTTGGTCGGTAAGGAGATATGTCCCTGGCCCGAATGATGAGAATAGCCACTCGGTATGCTAACAGCGAAGAGGAAGACCGACTCCGCAGTGGCAAGAACAAACCAGTCGCCCAAGACACCTGAGGAGGAAATTCTAGTCGGAAGCAGAAGCGCAAGGCTGAAGCTGCAGGTCCTGCTGAAGCTGCAGTTTTGAATCAAGGGAAGTTCAAGGGAAACCCTAAAGGGCCATGGATCTGTAAGAAGGTGAAAGATCAAGCGGGAACCGATGTTATTGATTTGCCATGTCACACACACACCAAAAAAGATGAAGACGGTAACTTGATTCTGCCAAAGCATACCACTCGACTATGTCGACTCCTGATTCTGAGTTTCCGAGAGGGTCAGACCAGTCGGATCACCCAGCGCATGTTGCTACCCCTGGGCGGCAGGCGTTGGTGGTCGACCCAGTCGTTGGGGGCACCCGACTAACCAAGGTTCTGATGGAAGGTGGTAGTGGTTTGAACATTCTGTATGCTGAGACCCTCCGAGGGATGGGCATCCCGATGTCCAAGCTTAGTGAGAGCAACATGCGTTCCACGGATTCATCCCAGGAAAGAAAGCGGATTCACTCAGTCAGATCACTCTTGATGTGGTTTTCGGTGATTCAAAGAATTATCGTAAGGAAAAGTTGACGTTTGAGGTGGTGGATTTTCGCAGTGCCTACCATGCTATTCTGGGCAGGCCCGCATATGCTCATTTCATGGCTCGACCATGTTACGTATACCTCAAGTTGAAGATGCCTAGTCGCAGAGGCGTGATCACAGTAATGGGAAATTGGCAAAGGGTAGAAGAGTGCCTCTAGAAGGGCTCAAAGATAGACGATGAAAAGATGGCAGCAGTAGAGATGGAAGAATACAACAAGAATGCAGATAAGAGTGATTTTTTGCGAGCCAAGAAGCCTGCTTCAGAGTCCGCATTTCAGTCGGCCGGTGAAACAAAGCATGTTCATATTCAACCGACTAATCCCAATGCTACTCCGACCCACATCTCAACAACACTCGACAGCAAATAGGAAGAAAAGCTCATCCAATTCCTCCGTGAGAACTTGGACATCTTTGCATGGAAACCATCTGACATGCCAGGTGTACCCAGGGGACTGGCTGAGCACCGGTTGCGCGTCGACCCGAAAGCAAAACCTGTCAAGGAACATCTCCGTCGGTCCGCCATGGAGAAGAGGAAGGCAATTGGTGAAGAGGTGGCTCAGCTTCTGGCAGCTGAGTTCATCTGCGACATATACCACTTCGAGTGGCTCGCCAATGTTGTCATGGTCCCCAAGAAAGATGATTCCCTTCGTATGTGTATCGATTTCAAGCACATCAATCGGGACTACCCGAAAGATCACTTCCCTCTCCCCCGAATCGACCAAATTGTCGACTCAACTGCGGGATGTGAGCGTTTGTCCTTTTTGGATGCGTATTCTGGGTACCATCAGACCCGACTGTATGGACCCAACGAAATAAAAACAGCCTTCGTCACCCCATTCGGGTGTTTTTGCTATGTTACCATGCCCTTTGGTCTTAAGAATGTTGGCGACATGTTCATGCGCATGGTTCAGAAGTGCCTGCTCACTCAAATCAGTCGGAACGTGGAAGCATACATGGATGATATCAAGCTTAATCCGTCAAAGTGCACATTTGGAGTCCCAGGCGGAAAGTTACTCGGTTTCCTTGTTTTAGAACGAGGAATCGATGCAAACCCAGAAAAGGTTGGAGCAATTCTCTGAATGAAACACCCTGTGCGTGTGCATGATGTTCAGAAGCTTATTGGTTGTTTGGCTGCATTGGGCCGATTCATTTCTCGTCTCGGTGAAAAGGCGTTGCCTCTTTACTGACTGATGAAGAAGTCTGATAAGTTCGAGTGGACTCCTGAAGCCGAAGCAGCATTTGTGGAGCTCAAAGCCCTGCTTTCCACCCAGCCGGTGCTTGCTGCTCCAATCCGCAAAGAGCCTCTACTGCTGTATATCGCAGCCACTGGACAAGTTATAAGCACAGTGCTCACAGTCGGGCGGGAGGAAGAAGGCAAAGCGTATAAAGTTCAGCGCCAAGTGGACTATATCTCTGAAGTCTTGGATCCTTACAAGCAAAGGTATCCGCATTACCAGAAGCTTGCCTACGTGATTTATCTTACCACGAAGGAAGTTGCACATTACTTCGCTGACCACTCGATTTCAGTCGTCATTGATGCTCAGTTATCAGAAATCTTGAACAATTGAGGTGCAACGTGTCGAGTGGCCATGTGGGCGATTGAACTTCTCCCTTTGGATATCAAGTTCGAAGCAAAAAAGGCGATCAAGTCTCAGGCAATAGCAGACTTCCTAGCCGAGTGGATCGAACAGCAGCAACCGACTCAGATACACTCGGAACATTGCACTATGTTCTTTGATGGGTCCAAGATGTTGAATGGTTTTGGTGCTGGAGTGGTCCTGGTATCCCCAAGAGGTGACAAGCTCAGTTATGTCCTCCGGATTCACTTCAATTCTTCAAATAATGAAGCTGAGTATGAGGCACTCCTGTATGGGTTGCGTATGGCCATCTCACTCAGCGTCCGTCGCCTGATGGTCTACGGTGACTCAGACTTGGTGGTCAATCAGGTCATGAAGGAATGGTATATCAGGAGCCCAGCCATGACTGGTTACTGCAATGTAGTGAGAAAACTGGAGAAAAAGTTTGAGGCGTTAGAGCTCCACCACATACCCCGAATCAAAAATCAAGCAGCCGACGATCTAGCGAAGATAGGTTCCACTTGGAAACCTATTCCCAATAATGTGTCCTTGGAGCATCTCCACACCCCGTCAATTCAAGAACATCCTTTTACAGAGGAGCCCCCACAACCAACAAGTTCAACTAATTTGACTGAGGTTGAAGTCTGAGTTGTGGTCGACTTGATCAAGGAGGTTTTAGTGATCACTCCCGACTGGACGGTGCCATACATTGCATATCTGCTCAGGCAGGAGCTTCCAGAGGATGAAGATGAGGCCCGCTAGATCGTCCGCATATCCAAAGCCTTCACGGTGATAAGTGGGCAGCTTTACAGAGAAAGTATTACAGGAGTAGCTCAACGTTGCATCTCTCCAGAAGAAGGTCGACTGATCTTACATGAGATTCACTCGGGGACCTGTGGTCACCACGCGTCCTCTCGAACCATCATGGCCAAAGCATACCAAGTGGTATTTTATTGGCCACGTGTGAATGAAATGGCTAAAGATATATTTGACAAGTGTGAAGGCTGCCAGTTTTACTCAAACATGTCCCACAAGCCTGCATGGTTGAGCCTTTGAGGACCGGCAGAAGCGGCTTCACTCATTTGCTCGTAGCAGTCGACAAGTTCACCAAATGGATCGAGGCCAAGCCTATCAAGAATCTTGGCTCAAGCACTGCCATTAGTTTCATAAGAGAGTTGATATTCAGATATAGAGTCCCTCACAACATTATCATAGATAACGGCTCCAACTTTGATTCTGACGAGTTCAGAGCATTTTGCGCCTTCCAAGGCACTCGGGTCGATTACGCATCCGTTGCACACCCGCAGTCGAATGGGAAGGTGGAAAGAGCAAATGGCTTGATCCTTCAAGGGTTGAAACCCCGATTGATGCGCGATCTCAAGCATGCTGCTGGAGCTTGGGTGACTGAGTTGCCATCTGTCCTATGGGACTGAGAACGACTCCCAATCCGTCGGCCGATCGAACCCCTTTCTTCACGGTGTATGGTGCTGAAGCTGTGCTTCCGAGTGATTTGCTGCACAATGCCCCCCGAGTGGAACACTTCTCAAAAGCTAAAACAGAACAGGCACGCCAAGACGCAATTGATCTCCTAGAGGAAGAACGAGAGATGGCTCTGATCCGGTCGAACATTTATTAACAAGACCTGCGTCGATTCCATGCCCGAAATGTCAGAGGCCAAGCGTTTCAGGAAGGAGACCTTGTGCTCCTAGTGCACCAGAAACGGCCACACAAGCTCGCTCCGGCCTGGGAAGGGCCCTTCATCATGACCAAGGTGCTCCACAATGGGGCGTATCACCTCTACAACATAGCCAAGTAGTAAGATGAGCCACGCTCGTGCAATGCGGATCTGCTCCACCGTTTTTGTACCTAAACGCTCGGGTTGACGAGTTGTAATAAGAATCCTTCAGTTTTCTTATCAAAGACATTATTTCTGTAGTATCTTAATGATTGTTATCACATAAGCATATGTGTTCAAATCCCCTAGTGGGTGGCTTAGCCGCAAACCCGATTCGCCTAAGTTTCAGAAACACTCCGAGTGAAGAGCAACCGTCTCACTCGGGGGCTTAGCCGCGAACCCGATTCGCCTAAGTTTCAAAAAACACTCCGAGTGAAGAGCAACCCTCTCCATCAGGGGGCTTAGCTGCGAGCCCGTACTGGCCTAAGTTTCAAAAACACTCCGAGTGAAGAGCAACCCTCTCACTCGGGGCTGACCTGCGATCCCGTACTCGCCTAAGTTTCAAAAACATTCCGAGTGAAGAGCAATCCTCTCACTCAGAGGCTTAGTTGCGGTCCCGTACTCGCCTAAGTTACAATACATACTCCGAGTGAAGAGCAACCCTCTAACTCGGGGGCTTAGTTGTGATCCTGTACTCGCCTAAGTTTCAAAAACACTCTGAGTGAAGAGCAACCCTCTCACTCGAGGGCTTAGCTGCAATCCCGTACTCGCCTAAGTTTCAAAAACACTCCGAGTGAAGAGCAACCCTCTCACTCGGGGGATTAGTTGCAATCCCGTACTCGCCTAAGTTTCAAAAACACTCCGAGTGAAGAGCAATCCTCTCACTTGGAGGCTTAGATGCGGTCCCGTACTCACCTAAGTTACAAAACATACCCTGTGGGAAGAGAAACCCTGTCACTCGGGGGCTTGGCCGCGTACTCAGAGCTGCGCCACAAGTACAACGTATGGTTGCACTCTAAGATGTGCCACAAGTACACCATATGGTTGCACTCTGAGCTGCACGACAAGTACAACGTCTAGTTGCACTCTGAGCTACGCTACAAGTACAACGTCTAGTCGCATCCGAAGCTGCACCACAAGTACAAAGACTACTCATCACAAATACAGTAGAAGCCAGTAGAGGTACGTGCGGGGCAAAGAATTAGAGAAATATCCACATGGAGCGACGTGGGCAGCTCGGGCAGTGGTGCAAGCCGGCTATAAAGGAAGTTGTACCTAAGGGATGTCGAGACGTAGCTCAACCTAGAGGAGGGCGGCGGGAGGCGGCAACTTCCCACGTCGCGACAGTCAGCAAGGGACAAAGGCAACCACATCGGCTTTGTGAGAGAGAATGGCAGGGACCCCTGATCGGAACGTGCCGACAGTGGGTTTTCGCCGGCGATGGCGAATGCACCTACACAAAGCATCCACCCCTTTCCCCAGCGGACGTGATCCGTATGGATGTTAGAGATGTGACCACACTCGTTTTGTGCGAGAGAGTGTGAAGAGAGCAACCCCAACAAGCAACCGTGTAGGCTCGTCCTCGCTATGTATATAGGAGAGCGGTTTGTTTTTCTCTCGATATGAACCTATTTATATTGCGTACGTGTGTGATGCCCCTGATTTAACCGTACACTAGTCATGCACGCAAACGTGTACGATCAAGGTTAGGGACTCATGGTAAGATATCACAACACAACTATAAAAATAAAATAAGTCATACAAGCATCATAATACAAGCCAGGGGCCTCGAGGGCTCGAATACAAGTACTCGATCATAGACGAGTCAGCGGAAGCAACAATATCTGAGTACAGACATAAGTTAAACAAGTTTGCCTTAAGAAGGCTAGCGCAAACTGGGATATAGATCGAAAGAGGCGCAGGCCTCCTGCCTGGGATCCTCCTAACTACTCCTGGTCGTCGGCGGCCTGAACGTAGTAGTAGGCGCCCTCGGTGTAGGGGTCATCGTCGATGGTGGCGTCAAGCTCCTGGGCTCCAGCATCTGGTTGCGACAACCAGGTAGAATGAAAGGGGGAAAAGAGGGAGAAATTTAACCGTGAGTACACATCCAAAGTACCCGCAAGCAAGGATCTACACTACATATGCATGGGTATCTATGTAAAGGGGCAATATCGGTGGACTGAACTGCAGAATGCCAGAATAAGAGGGGGATAGCTAGTCCAGTCGACGACTACGCTTCTGGCAGCCTCCATCTTGCAGTAGGTAGATGAGAGTAGATGGTAAGTTCACCAAGTATCATCGCATAACATAATCCTACCCGGCGATCCTCCCCTTGTCACCCTGTGTGAGAGTGACCACTGGGTTATGTCTGGCACTTGGAAGGGTGTGTTTTATTAAGTATCCGGTTCTAGTTGTCGTAAGGTCATGGTACAACTCCGGGTCGTCCTGTTACCGAGGATCACGGCTATTCGAATAGATAAACTTCCCTACAGGGGTGCACCACATTACCCAACACGCTCGATCCCATTTGGCCGGACACACTTTCCTGGGTCATGCCCGGCCTCGGAAGATCAACATGTCGCAGCCCTACCTAGGCTCAACAGAGAAGTCAGCACGCCGGTCTAAATCCTTTGGCGCAGGGGTCTGGGCCCATCGCCCGTTGCACACCTGCACGTTGCATGGGCGGTCGGAAGCAGACCTAACCTCCCTAATACAGGAGCAGACGTTCCAGTCCAATCCGGCACGCGCCGCTCAGTCGCTGATGTCAAGAAGGCTTCGGTTGATACCACGACGTCGAGTGCCCATAACTGTTCCCGCGTAGTTGGTTAGTGCGTATAGGCCAGTGGCCAGACTCAGATCAAATACCAAGATCTCATTAAGCGTGTTAATTGAAGTATCTGCGAACACCAACCAGGGCCAGGCCCACCTCTCTCCTAGGTGGTCTCAACCTGCCCTATCGCTCCGCCACAAAGTAACAGTCGGGGGCCGTCGGGAACCCAAGCGCACCTCTACTGGGATGGAGCCACCTGCCCCTTCAGCCCCCATCTCCGAACAGTAACATAAGTAATGTAACAGTATAAAGTATATAGCATATGCCCGTGATCACCTCCCGAAGTGATCACGGCCCAGTAGTATATCATGGCAGACGGACAAGAGTGTAGGGCCACTGATGGAACACTAGCATCCTATACAAAGCATTAGGATAGCAGGTAAAGGTAACAACTGTAGCAACAATGGCAGGCTATGCGTCAGGATAGGATTTAACGGAAAGTAGTAACATGCTACACTACTCTAATGCAAGCAGTAGAGAGAAGAATAGGCGATATCTGGTGATCAGGGGGGGGGGGGCTTGCCTGGTTGCTCTGGCAAGAAGGAGGGGTCGTCAACAACGTAGTCGGTCGGGGTACCAGCAGCGGCGTCTGTCTCGTAGTCTATCGGAGAGAAGAGGGGGAAAAAACAAAAAATACAATGCAAACAGATGCATAACGATGCATGACAAAGCAAACAACGGTGTTAGGTGTGCCCTAACGCGGTAAGAGGTTATACCGGCGAAGGGGGAAAACATCCGGGAAAGTATCCCCGGTGTTTCGCATTTTCTGACAGATGAACCGGAGGGGGAAAGTTGCGCGTTCGATATGCTAGGGGTGTGTGGCGGACGAACGGGCTGCGTATTCGAATTCGTCTCGTCATTCTGAGCAACTTTCATGTAGAAAGTATTTTCATCTGAGCTACAGTTTATTTTATATGATTTTCTCAAGTTTTAAATCATTTTTAGAATTTGTTTAATTAATTCAATTCACATTATCCAGAATAGTGCATGTTGATGTCATCATGACGTCAGCAGTCAACAGAGGTGTTGACTGGTCAAACTGACGTGTAGGTCCAATGGGAACCACCTGTCATACTCTGTTTAGGCTAATTAGGGTTTAGTTAAACTAAGTACTGTTTAATTAAACTAACAAGTTAATCAAATTAATTAAATAGGATTAATTAACTTAATTAATTCACTAATTAATAAGTTAATTAATTATAAATTTTATTAATTCATTTTTATTTTCATTTTTATTTTAAAAATTCTGGGGCTTGGCCCACTAGTCATTGTCACAGGGGGGCGGGGCCCAGCTGTCATAGGCCCCTGTGGCCTATGCGGGTCGGGCGGGCGTAGCGGGCGACGATTTCGCGCACGGCCAGATCGGGCGCACGCCCAGGGGCGCCGTGGCGGACGAAGGCCGGCGAGGCCGGGTGGTCGCCGGAGGGGGACGCCAGCGGGAGGGCAGCGGTGGTCGCAGGCAGAGGAGACGGGCCGGTGCGGGGCAGAGGTGGCGCGCGCGTGCGACTAGGGAGGAGTACAGGGGCGCGACGCGGGCGCGGCTGAGCGGCGGGCGAGCAGCGCAGCGGCAGAGCGAGGCAGGGCTCGGGCGCGCGTGCGCGAGGGCACGCCGGGCGGGTTGAGGCCACTGCGGAGCGAGCTCCGGGCGCGGGCGCGGTTGTGGGCAGAGGTCGCAGTGCACGGGCGGCGCGTGGGCAAGGCGCGTGCGGGGCGAGCGCGTGCACGGCCGCTGGTGCGAGGGAGAACACAGAAGGGAGAGGCCTGAGGCCTCACCGGGGTTCGTAGGGACGGGGGCAGCGGGGGTCGGTGTGGTCGACAGGGACGACACGCAGTGAGGAGGCAGGCTGGCGGAGAGGAGGACGGGGACGCGTCGACGACGGAGAGGCGAGCGGCGTGGTTCCAGGGACGGGATCCGGGGAGGTGCGTTGTCCGGCGTGCGGCGAGGGGCGCCTTTTCCCTGGGTCGCTGGTCGGGGAGGAGGTGACCACAGGGCGGCGTCGGTGTGGCGGCGGGCCGCCGGCGTGAGGCGGGGTAGCACCGTGCGGCGTCGGCGTCGAGCCCGATCCCGATTGGATCGGGGGAGAGGGAGAGTGGGGGCGCGAGTGGGGGGAGTGGGTGCGTGGGTTAGGTTTGCGGGGGGGTGAGGGGATATGGGAGCAGGGGCGCGGCCGGTTAGGCCAGGTGGGCCGGCCTGGTTAGCCCGATGGCCAGCTGGGCCGAGGCCTAGTGGGAGGGGTCCTCCTTTTTCTTTTGCTTTGTTTTATTTCTTTTCTTTATATTTCTTCTACTTTTTCTGTTTTACTTTTGTTTTCTAATATTTTAGTTTTAGTAAAATATACACGCAGCATCTAAATTAGTATTTCAACTTAGCTCCTAGTCACAAAAAGTCTAGTCCTCAAATAAATTAGTTCGACATTTTATTAATTACAAAAGGTATTTAAATAATTGTTTTTACTGCTGTTTTATTCATCTTATAGTACTGAAACATTTTATAAAGGTGTGGTTTCTCCACCATAATTACCTATGCAATATTTGGTTCACTCCGAACATTTTAGTTTTAATATTTGAAAACTTTTATTGTTTGCTTGATTTTGAATTTGAATTTGAATCAGTTTCGAACTAACGCGAGATTAGCATCAGTAATCGAAGTGACGTGGCGTCATTAGCAGAGAATTACTGTAGCTTAATTATCTGGGCGTCACAATTCTCCTCCACTACAAGAAATGTCGTCCCGAGATTTAAGAGGCGGAGTAAAGGGGAAAGACTTGGTTACGAAATTCTAACGATTCTTCTCGGTCTTGGTTGCTCTTCTCGAAGAGGTAGATCTACTATGTTTTTGTCTTCATTTCTCTGCTTCAGGTCATCATGATGAAGTTCTCGTCCTTCCTTCGGGATCTTCATCGTACTTACGAAAAGGATAAGGTGTAGCTTCAAAAGGACAGACCTCTACAAGATTGCTTATCTGGTAGATAATATTACGGAAGGTGGCGGAAAGTAACTCTCGAGTTGAAACTTAAGAAATTATCGAGAGAAAAGTAATAAGGTGCACCATAGGAGTTCCAAGCGCATAGGCAATCGTTCATTGCCTGATACGAAATGTGAAAGGCGTTCAGAGCAATGGGAATAAGTATTGCATCTGATACCAGAATAGATTACTAGGTAGGTGGCCCCTGAATTACATAAAAAGTCAAGCTCAAGGAATGTCTTTGGCAATAGGGCCTACAGGAGAGTCAGGTTTCGATCCTGTGGAACTATGGGTTATGGGCCCACCATGTGGGTTAAAAGTAGAAAGGGGGCTGACATCTTGCATGGTAATGATAGCAAGGCATATCAGAGGGTAGCCTGCCAGTTATGTTGGCAACAACGTAGGTACCAAGGGCGAGGGACGAAGAGAACCATTTTCCTGCTAGTTGAACGAGGCGGACCAATAGCCAATAGGCAAGGTTCTCGTCCATCGGTGGCTACCGGAATGTCATCAACAATAGTAACAGGGTCTTACTGACAGAGTGGTACCACGAGGTGTTTACATAAGCAGGAGAATATTACTGCTTAGGTCATATAGATCACAAGAAAGGTTAAACCAAACAATGAAAAGGAAAATATGATTATCATATTAAACAGAACAATGGAAAGGAAAATGTGTTAAAACACATATTTCAGGGGTATTTCCTTCCCAAGGACAAACAGAGCATGATATCCATGACAGGATATAATGTAGAAAACTCTTTAGGTAAGGGGAGAGAAATTTCATGACATTACCCATACAGCGGTGTTTGGATAATTGATAAAGATAATTTGGCATTCTGCTTCAAATGCCCTTATTGAAGACCGGAGTACCACAGACATGCTTCAAGATTGTATTGACATGGTCATTAGGTAAAGATCAGACTTTGGATACACAAAGGATCCATCAGGGTCGACTTATAGAGTAAGTCTTACAATTTCCTCATGGAAGAATCGATTACCTTGCTAAAAAGGATATTAATAATAATAGGTCCTCGGGCCAGGGGTGCTAGGCATGACATCACCTTACTAGGACATATAGAGACCAATGTTAAAACTCTTAGAAATATGTTTCAACCATCATATCTGACTGAGATTCAGATTTGAATTGTGTCAGGATACTTCAGACTTAGGATGCCTGAGATGAAAAGGTGCAAAAAAAATTTGACGAGATGACAATGTGAGATTCTCGGAAATGATCTATGGAAGCGAGTTCCGAAATAAGAGTTCATCATTAAACCAAGGAGAGGATGAGGGGGTGGCTGATGAACTAAACGACAATTCATCGAGATTTGCAAAAGATGGATTTCCATAATCATGTGAACAAAGAGATAACATTTGTCAGATCAAATGATATAATGAGGTATGCTCGAGGAAAACATACTCAATTAAACATGGGTGGAAAGTTGCACCCAAAATATGGGCTTAGGTAGCATGATCAATGTTGGAACGGTGATTCGATAACCAATAGTCTAAGAATGAACTATCGACCATTAACTCCAAAGCAATAGGATTGCTAGAAGTTTTGAATTCACGCATCATAGTTCAATTGTCGGTATTCAGGTTAGAAACAACGCGGGGATCAGAAAACGAATGGAGATGACGAGAAGTATAACTATATCAAGAATTCTCAAGAGGTGGAGCAATTCTCACAAGATCCTTGACATAAAAGATGGTAATACTCCAAGGTAGAACATAACATAAGTTGGTTAGCAAGGAGCTCCATAACATGATCAAGTTTGTGATGAAAGGAAGGTAAGGATGTTGTCGATGGTAACTCAAATTACCAAGGAACGAGGATGGTACTTATCATCAAGATTTCCATTGATATCCTGGAAGGAGTCAAAATGTTGATGATGATCACGACAATTTGTTGTCGAGAGGATCCACGCAGAAGCAATTGATCAGCGACTACATGAAGCAAAAGGACTGATGCAGCCAAAGATTATTGGAGGCACAGATACTACACAAACTCAGGGTCAAGTTTGTTGTTCGAGGTGAAATGATAAGTGGAGGAAATTGACGAAATCTTAGTTCATCGCCGAAAGTTGTGCTCCGGGAATAAGGACCAGGTAGCACAGTTAAAATTTAGCACAATAAGCATATAGCCAATCAGGCTAGGAATGACTTGAAGGATTATTAAACTCATAAGCAACGAAAATTACTTAGAGTATTGAATCGGAGTGCGGAATCGATACACTTATCAGTGTTCTCGAGTGACTAATAACTCAAACTCGAGGGGGATTGGAATCGGCGAGAATGATAGTTGATGAAGAACTCATAAGAAGTTATGTAGTTCCGTGATATTCTCGAGGTACCAGAGGGTATACTCGAAGGTAGTGCAGAATAGAGGTTGGACAAGTGTATTGTCCTGCAGAAGACAAGTACTTCAACTTGTCCGAGAATGGGATCAAAGAAGAATAATATGGTCGGAACCACGATCGCAAAGGACCAAACATAGATACAGGACGAACCTATAACAAGGGGATTATTATCATTACAAGAAGCTTCGATGATAAGTTTCACATCAGGTCCATGGGCATGAACGCAAAGGCTTAAGGTCGACTCCCACTTCTTCAATGCATAACCTTTCATTTTACTTCTCGCTTTTGATGAAGCTGTAGTGTAGAAATTTTATCTGGCGAAACAACAGAAGAGTATGACTCACGAAAATTTTCGGGTTCATACGGTTTGGGGAAGGCATATGTTCAACCCATCAGGGCATCTTAGGATCATATACCACAAATTTCAAGAATAAATAACACAAGATCGATAGTAGAGCATGCTTGAGCAAGCAGAGGATACAATTTACCAAAGGCATTATGTTTCCAAGGAAAGGCTCACAAGATTATTGAATATGAAGGATGTTGTCGGATAAAACACGACAAAGGGTCTGGTGGTCCACAAGGGATCTGATGTGAGCATTGGTACTCAACCAGAGGAAGAAAGAATGCAAGGAGATCAGATTATAGAAACAATTGACTAATTCAAAGCTCAAATGTAAAGGAATTATGATTTCTCACCAAGGGATCAGAAGAAAACGCTATGATTAAGAATGGATAAGTTGAATAGACTTAGGGGTACATTCGACGACAACTTGATTGGTCGAGGACCAGCTCATGTTCAAAATGACGTCTGAGTCGGAAGGATGAATTTTAGGATCTGATTGAGGATTGCGAGCATTCGCAACATATCGAATCAAGTGACTCGAAATGATAGTAACAGAGGATTTCAACGGAGATTACTAGAAGTATGGAATTAACCATAATGCAGGAAGGCAAGGAAATCAAGAGCAATGGGCTGCTGAGGATTTTCAGAAAATCGAATGGTATTTCGAGGACTTATGTGAAACACATGAACGGCTAGGGATGAGCGGATACTCGGCAAGTGCGAGGAATTATCCGTATGGGTATTTATGTGGCTAGTAACTGCAAGGCAGTAGGCACAAAGTATTCTCGGAATATCCAAAGTATTTCAGGGTATCTTGTAATAACAAGAACAATTGGAAGTGAAGCTATGGACGACAAGTGTATGTAGTTATCCATAAGGGTTTATCGATGGTCGGGAATAGCAAAAGCGGTGGGCACAAAGTCTCGAGAGAATATGGAAGAGTATCTTCGGAATCTTCTGGTGAAGCCGGCCATCATCTGGAATGAAGGAGGTCTCCGGGAGAAAGTATTTACGAGAACCTAGAGTTAGAGTTAGCAAAACCATTTAACCCGAATAGAAGAGAGATCAGAATCCCAGAGTATAGACGAGGAGTAAAAGATCCTAATACCACCCAATGGCGACGTGGGTCCGTAAGACACACAGCCATGTTAGTAAAAGTTTTGCAATGACTAGCCTCGACTTCGGCCAAGGAGGTGGAAAGGGGGATTCCTACAGGAAGTCGGCTCTGATACCAACTTGTGACGCCCCCGATTAAATCGTACACTAGTCATACACGCAAACGTGTACGATTAAGGTCACGGACTCACGGTAAGATATCACAACACAACTCTAAAAATAAAATAAGTCATACAACCATCATAATACAAGCCAGGAGCCTCGAGGGCTCGAATACAAGTGCTCGATCATAGACGAGTCAGCGGAAGCAACAATATCTGAGTACAGACATAAGTTAAACAAGTTTGCCTTAAGAAGGCTAGCACAAACTGGGATACAGATCGAAAGAGGCACATGCCTCCTGCCTGGGATCCTCCTAAACTACTCCTGGCCGTCGGCGGCCTGAACGTAGTAGTAGGCACCCTCAGTGTAGGGGTCATCGTCGGCGGTGGCGTCAAGCTCCTGGGCTCCAGCATCTGGTTGCGACAACCAGGTAGAATGGAAAGGGGGAAAAGAGGGAGAAAAGCAACCGTGAGTACTCATCCAAAGTACTCGCAAGCAAGGATCTACACTAAATATGCATGGGTATCTGTGTAAAGGGGCAATATTGGTGGACTGAACTACAAATGCCAGAATAAGAGGGGGATAGCTAGTCCTGTCGAAGACTACGCTTCTGGCAGCCTCCATCTTGCAGCTGGTAGATGAGAGTAGATGGTAAGTTCACCAAGTATCATCGCATAGCATAATCCTACCCGGCGATCCTCCCCTCATCGCCCTGTGTGAGAGCGACCACTGGGTAATATCTGGCACTTGGAAGGGTGTGTTTTATTAAGTATCCGGTTCTAGTTGTCATAAGGTCAAGGTACAACGCCGGGTCATCCTGTTACTGAGGATCAGGGCTATTCGAATAGATAAACTTCCCTGCAGGGGTGCACCACATTACCCAACATGCTCGATCCCATTTGGTCGGACACACTTTCCTGGGTCATGCCCGGCCTCTGAAGATCAACACGTCACAGCCCTACCTAGGCACAACAGACAGGTCAGCACGCCGGTCTAAATCCTATGGCGCAGGGGTCTGGGCCCATCGCCCATTGCACACCTGCACGTTGCGTGGGCGGCCGGAAGCAGACCTAGCCTCCCTAATACAAGAGCAGGCGTTCCAGTCCAATCCGGCGCGCGCCGCTCAGTCGCTGACGTCAAGAAGGCTTCGGCTGATACCACGACGTCGAGTGGCCATAACTGTCCCCGCGTAGTTAGTTAGTGTGTATAGGCTAGTGGCCAGACTCAGATTGTAGCGACCAGACGTCAAATGGCCTGTGCTGCTGTGCAGCAGTGTCATCCCTGGATCAGTAATGCTGACACGCATAGTACAAATGGAGGATTTATAACAGAGTAGCAATCACACACTTATTACATCGAATATCTCCAAAGAGATTAAGTATGATAAACATGGCTTAAGGCCATCTAATAACGATAACAGCGGAAGACTTGGAAGATAAGTGAGTCCATCAACTCCAGCGGCATCACTGAGTATAAGACCACGACCTAAGGCACCTTACTCGTCGTCTGAAAAGTCTGCAACATGAAACGTTGCAGCCCGAAAACGGGTCAGCACATAGAATATGCTGGCAATGTAACACACAGAGAATAATGAACATTAATAATGCCATACTATATGCATATATGGCTGGTGGAAAGCTCTATGGTTACAGTTTTGCGAAAAGCCAATTTTATCCTACTTCAAAGGAATAAATTTTATTTAACTATCATGGTGGTTGTGAAACATTGAGATGGTTGACAGCATCTCAATCCCAATTAAAAATTCATCAATAACCCAACAAAATTAATTAGTAGTAACATAGTGATGAGATTCACACGATAATCCAAGTACTAGATACTCAAATTGTCCATAACCGGGGACACGACTAACCATGATTAGATTGTACACTCTGCAGAGGTTTGTGCACTTTTCCCCACAAGACTTGATCTCCTCCGTTGGATTACTCACATTGCATGGTGTTTGAGTAATGGATGACCAAGACACAGTCTTTCAGAAGTGTTTGCACCTTACGTATGGGTAGACAGTTACACCTACTTTCCCCTACATCTGCTAGTCTACCACTGTAAGAGTTCACACAACTTAGTCAACTATGCTAGAGCCCATAATAGCTTGCGGCTGCACACGGAAGTTTCTAGCATGAATAATCTCATGATCCCTTTGAACCTGGGTGGCGGTCCAAAAGAAAACAGGCAATCCTGGAATACCCAGGTACCTCAATCCACCCAGATGTGAGTTTAAGTTGCCACCTTAAGTAAACCATTAATTAACAATCTTACATCTGTCATGAATTTCACTCAAACCCAATCCACGTCTACGAGCATAGCATGGCAATAATAAAATAACGTAGAAGTAACTCCCAAGGGTTTGAATAGAAATCAGGTGATAGGTTCTACCACAACTACTTCCCAATACCCACAATTTAATTAGATCCTAATCATGCAAGTGTTTGAGGAAAACAGATCTAATGCAATAAAAACTGGGTATGAAAGGTATATGATCAAAGTGTTACTTGCCTTGCTGATGATCCGCAAAACCTAGCGATTCTAAGTAACAAGCGGCACACTCTGGGTACTCTCGGGGACGGGCTCCGGCGAGGGGCTCCGGCGGGCGCGGGGTTTGGCGGCGGGGTGCGGGGCTCGGGGGGGCGCGGCGTGCGGGCGAGGTGAGGGGCGGCGGCTCCGGCGGCTCCCGGCGGCGGCGGCGGCGGGCAAGTGCGGCGGCGGCGGCTCGGCGAGGCGGGCAAGGCGGCGGCGGCTCGAGGTGAGGAAGAGAGGGGAGCTATATATAGGAGGAGGGAGGGGGGCAGCTTGGGGGAGGGGCGGCCGGGGCGGCTCGGTGCCGTGGCCATGGCGGACTCCGGCGGCGGCTTGGCGCCGTGCGGGAGAAGGAGAGAGGCGCGGGCGGGCCGGCGCTCGGCTGGGCTTCGGCTCTGTCGGGCGTCGCGCAGGTTTTTTTAATAAGTTCCGCGGAAAATAAATCGTAGAAAAATAAATAAAAATCAGAAAAATATGAAATAAATTTTCCCCGTCTAGTTAGAAAATCTAGAATAGGGTCAACATTGTTTTAACACAAAATAAATATTTTGAAAACATGCAATATTTTTAATGCAATAAAAATTGCATATAAAATCCAAATAAATTCCAAATAATGATTTTAACATTTTTCCTCCAGTATTTCAATTGTTTTGGAGAAGTCATATTTTCTCCTCTCGTTTATTTTGAAAAAAGAAATATTTTTCCGGAGAGAAAAATAATTAAAACCAAAATCCTCGTTTTATAATTTGATGAAAATCAAATATGAAAATACGAGAAAATCCCCAACTCTCTCCGAGGGTCCTTGAGTTGCTTAGGATTTATCGAGGATTTGTCAAAATGCAATAAAACATGATATGCAATGATGATCTATGTATAACATTCCAAATTGAAAATTTGGGATGTTACAAACCTACCCCCCTTAAGATGAATCTCGCCCTCGAGATTCGGGTTGGCTAGAAAACAGGTGGGAGTGGTTTTTCCGTAGATCTTCCTCTCGCTCCCAGGTGGCTTCATGCTCCGTGTGGTGACTCCACTGGACTTTGCAAAACTTGATAACCTTGCTGCGGGTAACTCGGCTGGCATACTCGAGAATCTTAACTGGTTTCTCCTCATAGGTCAAATAACTTTCCAGCTGAATCGCTTCCAGTGGCACAGTATCTCTCAGTGGTATCTCAGCCATCTCTGCGTGGCACTTCTTCAACTGCGAAACGTGAAATACATCATGAACTCCAGACAATCCTTCGGGCAATTCCAGCTTGTAAGCAACTTCTCCCATACGTTCCAACACTCTGTATGGTCCGATAAAACGGGGCGCTAACTTTCCCTTAACTCCAAAGCGCTTCACTCCACGAAGTGGTGATACTCGAAGATACACTCGGTCTCCGACTTCGTGAACTGTCTCCTTTCGTTTAGAATCAGCATAACTCTTCTGTCTGGACTGGGCTATCTTGAGCCTATCGTGAATCGTCCTCACTTTCTGTTCAGACTCCTTAATCAGATCTGGTCCAAACAACTGACGGTCTCCAACTTCGTCCCATAATAATGGTGTTCTACACCTCCTTCCGTACAAGGCTTCGAAAGGGGCCATCTTCAAACTGGTTTGATAACTGTTGTTATAAGAAAATTCCGCATATGGCAAATTGTCGTCCCAACTAGATCCATAATCTAGTGCACATGCTCTCAACATGTCCTCCAAAATCTGGTTGACTCTCACGGTCTGTCCTTCTGTCTGCGGGTGAAATGTTGTACTAAATTCCAGCCTGGTTCCCAACGTTTCATGTAACTGCTTCCAAAACTTCGAGGTAAATTGGGTTCCTCTGTCTGATACAATGGTCCTCGGAACTCCATGCAAACATATGATCCTGGTCCTGTATATCTTTGCCAACTTAGCACTGGTGTAAGTGGTCTTCACTGGAATGAAATGAGCCACTTTCGTCAATCGGTCGACTACAACCCATATCGAGTCATAGCCTGAACGAGTCCTGGGTAATCCCGTGATAAAATCCATGCCTATTTTATCCCACTTCCATTCGGGTATCGGCAATGGCTGTAGCAATCCTGCTGGCTTCTGATGCTCTGCCTTCACTCTCTGACACACATCACAAACTGCTACATACTCCGCAATATCCTTCTTCATTCCGGTCCACCAGAAAGTATTCTTCAAATCCAAATACATCTTGGTATTCCCTGGGTGAATCGAGTACGTCGAATCATGGGCTTCTTGCAAAATCAACTTCCTGATCTCCGGATCATTTGGCACATATACGCGGTCCTCAAACCATAAGGTATCGTGCTCATCCTCACGAAATCCCTTGGCTTTTCCTTTGCTCATCTTCGCCTTTATCTCTTCAATCTCCTTGTCTGTCTTCTGAGCTTCTCTGATCCTTTCCATCAAGGTAGACTGAATCTCCAATGTCGTTATATAGCCTCTAGGGACTATCTCCAAACATAGCTCGCGAAGGTCCTCGGCTAACTCCTGAGGTAACTCTCCTGTCATGAGGGTGTTGACATGACTCTTGCGGCTCAACGCGTCTGCTACTACCTTAGCCTTTCCAGGGTGATAATGCAATCTCATATCATAATCCTTAATGAGCTCCAACCATCTCCTCTGTCTGAGATTTAACTCCTTCTGCGTGAAAATGTACTTCAAACTCTTGTGATCCGTGTACACCTCACAATGGTTTCCGATGAGAAAATGTCTCCATGACTTCAATGCATGCACCACGGCTGCTAATTCCAAATCATGCGTAGCATAATTCTTCTCATGGGGTTTAAGTTGTCGTGAAGCATATGACACAACTCTTCCTTCCTGCATAAGCACTGCTCCAAGTCCTCGACGAGAAGCGTCGCAATAAACTTCATAGTCCTTGCGTTGATCTGGCAGAATCAACACTGGTGTTGTAACCAATCGTTCCTTCAACTCTTGGAAACTAGCTTCACATTCCTCAGTCCAATTGAATTTGGTGTCCTTCTTTAATAGCTCAGTCATGGGCTTAGCAATCTTTGAGAAATTCTCGATAAATCTCCGGTAGTATCCTGCAAGTCCAAGAAAACTCCGGATTTCTCCAACTGTCGTGGGTGATTCCCAGCTTGTCACTGTGTCAACCTTGGCAGGGTCTACTGCTATTCCTTCTCCAGAAATAACATGCCCAAGGAATCCAACTTCCTTCAACCAAAACTCACATTTACTGAACTTGGCATATAACTGATGTTCTCTGAGCTTCTCAAGTACCAATCGTAAATGCTCCTCATGCTCTTCTTTGTCCTTGGAAAAGATTAAAATATCATTAGTGAACACTATGACGAACTTATCCAAAAACTCCATAAACACTTTGTTCATCAGGTTCATGAAATAGGCAGGTGTGTTAGTCAGACCAAATGACATAACGGTATACTCATACAATCCATATCTGGTGGTAAATGCCGTCTTGGGTATATCCTGCTCTCGAATCTTTAACTGATGGTATCCTGATCGTAGATCGATCTTGGAAA
This sequence comes from Aegilops tauschii subsp. strangulata, assembly GCF_002575655.3. Classification (NCBI taxonomy): domain Eukaryota; kingdom Viridiplantae; phylum Streptophyta; class Magnoliopsida; order Poales; family Poaceae; genus Aegilops; species Aegilops tauschii. Next base: position 174,881,846 of record NC_053039.3, read on the forward strand.
ATACTTTAGCTCCTTGTAGGCAGTCAAACAAATCATTGATCATCGGCAACGGGTACTTGTTTTTGATGGTCACTTCATTCAATCCTCGGTAATCAACAACCATCCTCAGTGATCCATCTTTCTTCTCCACTAGAAGTACTGGGGATCCCCAAGGTGACGAACTTGGGCGAATATAACCTTTATCCAGTAACTCCTTGATCTGCTTCTTAATTTCCTCCAAATCCTTTGCGGGCATCCTGTACGGTCTCTTAGATATTGGCCCTGTGCCTGGCAAAAGTTCAATCAAGAACTCAATGTCTCTGTCTAGTGGCATGCCTGGCAACTCTTCTGGAAATACATCCGGATAATCCTTCACCACTGGTACTTCCTCCTGTACAACTCCTGATAAGGAATTTACTTGAGTCCTCTTCGGCATATGTCGAGATACATACTTGATCCTTTTTCCTTCTGGGGTGGTAAGCAAAATCGTCTTGCTGGCACAATCGATGTTTCCTCCATACAACGATAGCCAATCCATTCCCAAAATCACATCCAAACCTTGTGATTCCAAAACAATGAGGTCTGAGGGGAAAACATGCCTACCAATGGCCAATGGTATCTGAAAACATCCTTGGGTGGCCATATACTCTGCTCCTGGCGAGGTTACTAACATAGTGTTTCTGAGAACTTTGGTGGACATCTTAAACTTATTCACGAATCCCCTTGATATGTATGAATGCGATGCACCAGTATCGAAAAGAACGGTTGCAGTAAATGACTTAACCAAAAACTTACCTATTACTGCATCAGGCTGAGCTTCAACCTCCTCCACGCTCACGTGGTTCACATGTCCTTTGTTGAACGGGTTCGGCTTCTTCCCAGAGCTTCCATTGCCATTTCCATTTTGGGCTTCAGGACATTCATTTGCATAATGTCCATTCTTCTGGCACTTAAAGCAAGTGACTTGGCTCAGGTCCCTCTTGGCTGGGGTAGATGGGTTGGTGCGGTTCTGTCCGTTGCTTCCTCCATTCCCATTACCATTCTTGGAGCCATTATGATTGTGCGAACTACCTCCTCCATGGGTATGCTGAAACTGTCCTCCCGGCTTCGGGGTAAAACGGGGCTTCTGCTGAGCTCCTGAATTATACTTCCCTTGTCCATACTTCCTCTTGCGGTTTTCAATCTGCTGTTGCTTCCCTTCAATCATGAGAGCTCTATCTACCAGCTCCTGGTAGTTGTTGAAAGTTGCTACCATCAACTGCATACTCAGTTCATCATTCAGCCCTTCCAAAAATTTCTCCTGCTTGGCAGCATCCGTAGCAACATCATCTGGTGCATAACGTGCTAACTTACTGAAATCCTCCACATACTGGCCTACGGTGCGTCCTCCTTGGCGTAGGTTATGAAACTCACGCTTCTTCATAGCCATAGCTCCTGCTGAAACATGAGCTGTACGGAAAGCTTGCTGAAACTGGTCCCATGTGACAGTGTCAATAGGGTGCGTGGCTGTATAATTCTCCCACCATGATGCTGCGGGTCCATCGAGCTGATGTGCGGCAAAACGCACTCTTTCCGCATCTGTGCATCCTGCAGTGGTCAACCCCCTTCCAACTTTGCGGAGCCAATCATCTGCTACAATCGGCTCGGTGCTACTGGAAAACACCGGCGGGTTTAGCCTCAGGAAACGGGCTAAGTGATCAACAGGTGGTGGTGGTGGGTTGTTGTTGTTGTTGCCTTGGTTCTGAACTAACACTTGCATCAGGGCATTCTGTTGCTGAATCAACTGGGTGATCTCTGGCGGGAAAACAAATCCGGTGTCGCGTCTCGGAGGCATCTGATAGGTTTAGAAAAGATGAGAGTTAAGAATAGAATGAGGTCTAGAGAGAAAACACTACCCATATGCTCATGAGACAAATTCAATCAATATCACTCAATCAATTCAAACAAGGCAAAACAATCGATCTAACTAGCGTCACAAAGTGCTTGAACTATACTATTAAATGGGGGAAAACTACTACTGATATGGTGGTCTACTAGAAATTCTGATCCATTGAAGACTCCATGATGTCTGCTCCAGCTTCATCAACCCATTCGTCTTCACTTGGTTCCGAGTCGGTGTCGTCGATGATGATGTAGTTATCCGGACAAGTGCATTCATCGACTTCTGCTTTTGGCACTGGATTTCCCACAAATGCTCCAATCTTATTCTCCAGGTCGTCAATCTTCCCTACTAGTGCGTTGATTTCCTCCAAATAATCTTCGCGTGTAGCCTTGAGTTCTTCTTGGAGTTCCTTGATCTTCGTTAATGCCTTCTTCAGTTCTTCCTTGTCCGTGCACATCTGATTCTCCTGGCGACGAATATGTTGGTTTTGCTCCTGGATGAAAGCTGCAATTGATCCATCCTTCTTGGTCTTGTTCATCTCCCATTGCGCGTCTCGGCGTCCAAAAATTTGGTAAATTGTATCCTTAAGCTCCTGGTGGTAGACTTCTCCAATGCGTCCCATGGCGATGTGTGCGGCCATGCTCTTCCCTAAACTCCAAGTTGGTGCTTCGAAAACCAATCTTATGGGTTCAGTAACTGGCACAAACGTCCTTCCTAGAATGATAACTTCAATCTTCCAGCTCTCCTCTTTAGGTAATGTGGCGTTGTAGGTTCCGGTGATGCTTGGTATTCCTATGTTCATGTACTTGGTGACTTCCTTCAAATGTCGACCAAACGGCGTGTCTTCATCTGGTTGCATGAACTTGCTCCTTGCATTCGCCATTCCTAAAAGAGTAGAAAGTGGAGAGGAGTCAGAAAATGAGAAAAGAGAAGCTTTCTAGGGCTTAAGCTTAGTGGTCGTGTCCTACAGGCAGCGTGTGCTCTGATACCAACTTTGTAGTGACCAGACCTCAAATGGCCTGTGCTGCTGTGCACCAGTGTCATCCCTGGATCAGTAATGCTGACACGCACAGTACAAATGGAGGATTTATAACAGAGTAGCAATCACACACTTATTACATCGAATATCTCCAAAGAGATTAAGTATGATAAACATGGCTTAAGGCCATCTAATAACGATAACAGCGGAAGACTTGGAAGATAAGTGAGTCCATCAACTCCAGCGGCATCACTGAGTATAAGACCACGACCTAAGGCACCTTACTCGTCGTCTGAAAAGTCTGCAACATGAAACGTTGCAGCCCGAAAACGGGTCAGCACATAGAATATGCTGGCAATGTAACACATAGAGAATAATGAACATTAATAATGCTATACTATATGCATATATGGCTGGTGGAAAGCTCTATGGTTATAGTTTTGCGAAAAGCCAATTTTATCCTACTTCAAAGGAATAAATTTTATTTAACTATCATGGTGGTTGTGAAACATTGAGATGGTTGACAGCATCTCAATCCCAATTAAAAAGTCATCAATAACCCAACAAAATTAATTAGTAGTAACATAGTGATGAGATTCACACGATAATCCAAGTACTAGATACTCAAATTGTCCATAACCGGGGACACGGCTAACCATGATTAGATTGTACACTCTGCAGAGGTTTGTGCACTTTTCCCCACAAGACTTGATCTCCTCCGTTGGATTACTCGCACTGCATGGTGTTTGAGTAACGGATGACCAAGACACAGTCTTTCAGAAGTGTTTGCACCTTACGTATGGGTAGACAGTTACACCTACTTTCCCCTACATCTGCTAGTCTACCACTGTAAGAGTTCACACAACTTAGTCAACTATGCTAGAGCCCATAATAGCTTGTGGCTGCACACGGAAGTTTCTAGCATGAATAATCTCATGATCCCTTTGAACCTGGGTGGCGGTCCAAAAGAAAACAGGCAATCCTGGAATACCCAGGTACCTCAATCCACCCAGATGTGAGTTTAAGTTGCCACCTTAAGTAAACCATTAATTAACAATCTCACATCTGTCATGAATTTCACTCAAACCCAATCCACGTCTACGAGCATAGCATGGCAATAATAAAACAACGTAGAAGTAACTCCCAAGGGTTTGAATAGAACACAAGTGATAGGTTCTACCACAACTACTTCCCAATACCCACAATTTAATAGATCCTAATCATGCAAGTCTTTGAGGAAAACAGATCTAATGCAATAAAAACTGGGTATGAAAGGTATATGATCAAAGTGTTACTTGCCTTGCTGATGATCCGCAAAACCTAGCGATTCGAAGTAACAAGCGGCACACTCCGGGTACTCTCTGGGACGGGCTCCGGCGGGCGCGGGGTTTGGCGGCGGGGTGCGGGGCTCCGGTGGGGGGGGGGGCGCGGGGTGCGGGCGAGGTGAGGGGCGGCGGCGGCGGCGGGCAAGTGCGGCGGCGGCGGGCAAGTGCGGCGGCGGCGGCTCGGCGAGGCGGGCAAGGCGGCGGCGGCTCGTGGTGAGGAAGAGAGGGGGGCTATATATAGGAGGAGGAGGGGGGCAGCTTGGGGAAGGGGGCGGCCGGGGCGGCTCGGTGCCGTGGCCATGGCGGACTCCGGCGGCGGCTCCGCGCCGTGCGGGAGAAGGAGAGAGGCGCGGGCAGGCCGGCGCTCGGCTGGGCTTCGGCCCGGTCGGGCGTCGCGCAGGTTTTTTTTTTTTATAAGTTCCGCGGAAAATAAATCGTAGAAAAATAAATAAAAATCAGAAAACTATGAAATAAATTTTCCCCGTCTAGTTAGAAAATCTAGAATAGGGTGAACATTTTTTTAACACAAAATAAATATTTGAAAACATGCAATATTTTTCATGCAATAAAAATTGCATATAAAATCCAAATAAATTCCAAATAATGATTTTAACATTTTTCCTCCAGTATTTCAATTGTTTTGGAGAATTCATATTTTCTCCTCTCGTTTATTTTTAAAAATGAAATATTTTTCCGGAGAGAAAAATAATTAAAACCAAAATTGTCGTTTTATAATTTGATGAAAATCAAATATGAAAATACGAGAAAATCCCCAACTCTCTCCGAGGGTCCTTGAGTTGCTTAGGATTTATCGAGGATTTGTCAAAATGCAATAAAACATGATATGCAATGATGATCTACGTATAACATTCCAAATTAAAAATTTGGGATGTTACACAGATCAAATACCAAGATCTCGTTAAGCATGTTAATTGATGCATCCGTGAACGCCGACCAGGGCCAGGCCCACCTCTCTCCTAGGTGGTCTCAACCTTCCCTGTCGCTCCGCCACAAAGTAACAGTCGGGGGCCGTCGGGAACCCAGGCCCACCTCTACCGGGATGGAGCCACCTGCCCCTTCAGCCCCCATCTCCGAAAAGTAACATCAGTAATGTAACAGTATAAAGTATATAACATATGCCCGTGATCACTTCGGCCCAGTAGTATAGCATGGCAGACAGACAAGAGTGTAGGGCCACTGATGGAACACTTGCATCCTATACTAAGCATTATGATAGCAGGTAAAGGTAACAACTGTAGCAACAATGACTGGCTATGCATCAGGGTAGGATTTAACGGAAAGTAGTAACATGCTACACTACTCTAATGCAAGCAATAGAGAGAAGAATAGGCGATATCTGGTGATCAAGGGGGGGGGCTTGCCTGGTTGGTCTGGCAAGAAGGAGGGGTCGTCAACAACGTAGTCGGTCGGGGCACCAGCAGCGGCGTCGGTCTCGTAGTCTACCGGAGAGAAGAGGGGGAAGAAACAATGAATACAATGCAAACAGATGCATAATGTTGCATGACAAAGCAAACAACGGTGTTAGGTGTGCCCTAACGCGGTAAGAGGTGATACCGGCGAAGGGGGAAAACATCCGGGAAAGTATCCCCGGTGTTTCGCATTTTCTGACAGATGAACCGGAGGGGGAAAGTTGCATGTTCGAGATGCTAGGGGTGTGTGGCGGACGAACGGGCTGCGTATTCGGATTCGTCTCGTCGCTCTGAGCAACTTTCATGTATAAATTATTTTCATCTGAGCTACGGTTTATTTTATATGATTTTCTAAAGTTTTAAATCATTTTTAGAATTTATTTAATTAATTCAATTCACGTTATCCAGAATAGTGCATGCTGATGTCATCATGACGTCAGCAGTCAACAGAGGTGTTGACTGGTCAAACTGACGTGTGGGTCCAATGGGAACCACCTGTCATACTCTATTTAGGCTAATTAGGGTTTAGTTAAACTAATTACTGTTTAATTAAACTAACAAGTTAATCAGATTAACTAAATAGGATTAATTAACTTAATTAATTCACTAATTAATAAGTTAATTAACTATACATTTTATTAATTCATTTTTATTTTCATTTTAATTTTAAAACGTTCTGGGGCTTGGCCCACCAGTCATTGTCACAGGGGGGCGGGGCCCAGCTGTCATAGGCCCCTGTGGCCTATGCGGGTCGGGCGGGCGTAGCGGGCGACGGTTTCGGGCATGGCCAGATCGGGCGCACGCCCAGGGGCGCCGTGGCGGACGAAGGCCGGTGAGGCCGGGCGGTCGCCGGAGGGGGACGCCGGCGGGAGGGCAGCGGTGGGCGCGGGCAAAGGAGACGGGCCTGTGCGGGGCAGAGGCGGCGCGCGCGTGCGACTAGGGAGGAGTACAGGGGCGCTACGCGGGCGCGGCCGAGCTGCAGGGGAGCAGCGCAGCGGCAGAGCGAGGCAGGGCTCGGGCGCGCGTGCGCGAGGGCACGCCGTGCGGGGCGTGGCCACAGCGGAGCGAGCTCCGGGCGCGGGCGCGGGTGCGGGTGGAGGTCGCAGTGCGCGGGCGGCGCGCGGGCAAGGCGCGTGCGGGGCGAGCGTATGCACGGGCGCTGGTGCGAGGGGGAACAGAGAAGGGAGAGGCCTGGGGCCTCACCGGGGTTCGTAGGGATGGGGGCAGCGGGGGTCGGGGTGGTCGACGGGACGACGCGCAGTGGGGAGGCAGGCCGGCGGGGAGGATGACGGGGACGCGTCGACGACAAAGAGGCGCGTGGCGTGGTTCCGGCGACGGGATCCGGGGAGGCGCAGCGTCGGGCGTGCGGCGAGGGGTGCCGCTGCCCTGGGTCGCTGGTCGGGGAGGAGGTGAGGACGGGGTAGCGTCGGTGTGGCGGCGGGGCGCGGCGTGAGGGCGGGCAGCACCGTGCGGCGTCGGCATCGAGCCCGATCCCGATTGGATCGGGGGAGAGGGAGAGTGGGGGCGCGAGTTGGGGAGTGGGTGCGTGGGTTAGGGTTTGCGGGGGGGTGAGGGGATATTGGAGAGGGGGCCAGCCGGTTGGGCCAGGTGGGCCGGCCTGGTTGGCCCGATGGCCACCTGGGCCGAGGCCTAGTGGTAGGGGTCCTCCTTTTTCTTTTGCTTTGTTTTATTTCTTTTCTTTATATTTCTTCTACTTTTTCTGTTTTAGTTTTGTTTTCTAATATTTTAGTTTTAGTAAAATATACACGCTGCATCTAAATTAGTATTTCAACTTAGCTCCTAGTCACAAAAAGTCTAGTCCTCAAATAAATTATTTCGACACTTTATTAATTACAAAAGGTATTTAAATAATTGTTTTTACTGCTGTTTATTCATCTTATAGTACTTAAACATTTTATAAAGGTGTGGTTTCTCCACCATAATTACCTATGCAATATTTGGTTCAGTCCGAACATTTTAGTTTTAATATTTGAAAACTTTTATTGTTTGCTTGATTTTGAATTTGAATTTGAATCGGTTTCGAGCTAACGCGAGATTAGCATCAGTAATCGAAGTGACGTGGCGTCATTAGCAGAGAATTACTGTAGCTTAATTATCCGGGCGTCACAACGTGCCACTGAAGAAAAAAACTTTAGTTATAAATGATGCGGCACCATTCATGTGTGGTTCCTGACCCTCCATTATTTATAACTGAGTAACTACTAGTACTAGACGCGTCAATTATCACGTGGGCTGCATCATCATACGGAAATGAGCTCCACCGTGTCACGTGTGTGGTTGGGGAAGACACAAAAGACGCAAAGAGTGCTACTAGTACTACGTGTGTGGGTGCGTGCACCTCTTCTCTTCGAGCATGGTTATTAAAAGTATAGCCCACTACTCTACCACGCGGTTATTATATGGCCAAAGAGTATATGTAGTAATAATCACTAATAAGCCGTCAAATCATGAGGCCCACCTTTCTCTATGTTTGACCGAGGAAGCAGCCATCATTTCACTCCTCGTTCAATATCCATCCGCCGCTACGTCCACAAATAAATAAAAATCCGCTTCTACCTCCGCAGCATGGTTAATAATATAGCCATGTCAATCACGACTTAGAAATATCATTCACAGATACAATAGGGCTGGCTCTAAGGCTGGTGATTTTTTTACTTTGTCTCTTTCTCTTTTTGTCTCGTTTACTCATTTTACATAGGAGTTCATGTAAAGGATAGCTATTCCTTTCGATGGGACTTCTTCATTGGGTTTAAGACTAAGCAACTCCGAATTATGCCCGCTGCTCACCACTCTGAATCGTGCCATCTATGATAGTACTCCCATTGCAACAATGAGGTCCCCTAGGTCTAGCACGTCCTGTAAGAAGAGACTGTCACGCAAAACATATATCTTTTTGCCTTCTTCCTCATACAGTACGTACCACTGGTACGTACTACTAGTACTACTACTAGTACTACTACTACTACTTGTTCTCCTATAAACCATGCGCTTGGCATCTCAAAAATATTAACCTTGCACTGGGCTCTTCGCCTCTTCGGGAAGTCGAGCCATAATGGTACTACAGTATATCGTTCTGGCTATCTGAGACCGAATGAATTGTTTTACATCCACCACGTGGGCGAGGGTAGAACGAGGGTCGAGGGGCGAGGGGCGAGGGAGAGTGCGTACTAGTACGTCTGTTTCAATATGGACTACATACGGAGCAAAGTGAGTGAATCTACACTATAAAATACGTCTATATACATCAGTGTTTGGAGTATGCTAGTTCATATTGAAATCTACAAAGGACTTATATTTCAAACAATATGATAATCTCTCTAACCAAGGTAGGGACGAGGAGTAACGGAGGGAGTAGTAAAATTTTCTCCTCATCCTGCGAGCCACCGCGCGCGTGGGCGAGGGAGCGGGCGTATGCGTAGTAAGCAAGCTTCTCCTCGTCCTGCGACTCTATGAGCCACCGCGCTCATGGGTTGGGGAGACGGCATACTAAGCAAGCTTCTCCTCATTATCCGAGTTGACTGGACACATCAAAAGTAATACGTACATAGCATCTCTAGTGTATACAGCCTTGCCTCTAATGTAGGCAACACCAGGTTTGCCTCTTTTTTAACATAACGCGTCAAGTCACAATTTGTTTGTTCATCCGTGGTACATGATCCTCCATCAAGTGGACAACTAGTACACATGTCAAATTACCACGTGGGCTGCCTTTTCGTACAGAAATGTGCTCCACCGTGTACCCGCGCGGGTGTGGTTGGGAATGAGACGGGAGTATGTGCGCCGTGCGTGCACCTCTTATTTTCGTGCACGTCCCCCACCTACGTGGGTGTGTGTGAGAGAGATACAAACCTAGACGGATGGCGTGTGTGTTTATGAGTGTTTTTTTCGTGAATATATTTGTGGGAATATGTGTCGATGATATCTCGAACAAAAATTTGACACATGCAATGTGTGTGAAATAGAGGCCTATCTATATCATATATAGAGGGGGCAATCCACGAGAAGAGAGGGAGGGGTCATAGATAGCTATAGAGTCGAAGAAATGATCAAGTGGGTGGGTGCAAGATCGAAGAAGAGATCCATCGAAATTGTGTGTGTGCAAGTCAAAGATATATGGCGACTGACCTACCAGAACGTCAGAGGTCACAGGGAAAGTTTGTGTGTGGTAGGGAGACATGACTAGAGCGCTCGATGTATCAGTGTGTGTGGGGGGGGGGCGGGAAGGGGGTGTCGGTTCTATATCCGGCATATCTCGTAGTAGGGGACCTAAGCTAGGCGTCTTGGAGCGATGGTAACATGGACACAAATTTTACCCAGGTTCAGGCCCTCTTGATGGAGGTAAAACCCTACGTCCTGCTTTTGATGTATTCATATGGGGGATAGTACAAAGTACATACATCTACAACGAGATTGTTATAATGAATATTCAATTCTCTAGTGACTAGCTTGGCCTCGGTTTATATAAAATACTGAAGGCCTAGAATTTAGAGGAGTCCTTGTCTTGGGCGCCAAGTCTTGTGGAATCCTCCTTGTATGCGGCATGGGCTGCCCGAAGTGGCCCATAAGTGAACCACCATGGGGGTCCTCGGCCTGATCCAGCTGGTCGGGATATGATGTGGTGAGTACCCCCTAGTCCAGGACACCATTAGTAGCACCCTGAACCGGTCTTCAAGTTGGGGACGCTCCTTGATTCTTTCGAACTATTCTTCATCTTCGGTCATCGGTCCTGAAAACCGGTTCAAGAAATCTTCTCATCTTCAATCTTGAGGATCGCCGAAGTGAATCTCAAGAGTTTACACGTCGAGTATCTGAGGAGCCCCTTTAAGTTTTCGGCCTTTAGTAATGCCTTGTTATTTTTTATGCCACACCTCGGGTTTGAAGTTGTTCTCGTGCGGCGATGTCCTCTTGCATCTGAGCTCCAAGGCCGGACTGCATCCAAGGTATCTTCTGCAGCCGAACACCAACGTCGGACCGCTTAGGAGCTCCAACGCCAGTATGTATCTGAGCTCCAACGCCGGACTACATCTGAAGTGTCATAGATTACCTTGTGTTTGAGAAAGTTTGAAGGAGGTTACCCGAGCTTAACGCTAAAAAAGTTCTCTATGGAGCCAGCCGCTCGCAGCCAAGTTTTGTGCCAGACTGCTTTCGAGGTGATGCACCACCTCGGGCTTGGGCTAATTGTTTGCAGATTTTATTTCCGATTGATGCAATTTACTTGCTGACGAGATATATAGCCAGTAGCCCTCAAGGTGTGTGTCTGCCTAAAATCCGAGATGCACATTAGAGAAGATAGTGATCGGTGAACGGGCCCTTGGGAGAGGGTTTTGAGAAGTCGCCGTAATATATTAGCTTGATGCCGGATAAGTCCCAGATGGTACCTATTGTTGTCCGAAGATGCGTTTGCCCATAGTTTGGTCAAGCCGAACACTGAGCACTTTGAATTTTGGCAACACCAGATCAGGGGATTGATGTGCCCCTTTAATATTACTAAATGACAAGCCCAAAGCCTAGTAGCCCCCAAGCCTTAATGTCGGCACGGGTGGCCGAATTAAGGATCGATATCCGGAGTGAAATCACAAATTATGTGTAATGATTCTACGTATCCAAGTACTCTACATTATGTATGCTCGGATCCGCATTGTACAAAACTTTGATGACCGATCCTCGGCTTCAACCTCCTCGGCCAGTAGCCGGGGAGTGTTTGTCCTACTTTATAAAGCCTTTATAAGGGCAAAGATTTATGACAAACAAGGCAATCTGACCATATCTTTTTATAAACAAAGGTACACGGAGAGATATGTTATATTACTTTTTAATGTAAGAAATATCTTCTGAAGAAAATAGTCCCGCTATCGGTTCCTTTCTTTGGGTTGTCATGCTGATCATGATCATGAAACCTCACCTCCGATCGATGTGGGAGGAAAATATCAAGGATTTAGTGTGGGGAAAGTTCCTGAACTCTATGGTCTTAATGAACCGAAATTTTCACTTCCGTCGTTGCCGACCAATTATACTCTTAAGATAGCTAGCTTTCGGCTTCACCAAGTCTGAGGTACTAATCCGGATAACCGGTAGTAACAATCACATAGGTGCTGCCTTTACCCCCTAGCCGAACAATCGGGAACGTAGGGTTAAACACACGAGCCATGCAACCCAGCTTGGCCAAAATCTTATGTCAAATTTGATGCATATTTATGGCTTTATAACGATAATTACGGAAGGCAGCGCTTGTATACTGAATACAAACACTGATGGTATATGTTTATTTTGACTCCGTTGCGACCATTTATCAGTTGAAAGTGGCCCATCGTCGGCTTCTACCCCTTTGTAGATACTACGCATGGTGTTTCCGCAGTAACAAGACAACCCTTTGCCGACGTCTCGGTGCCCGGAGGCGGTTGTGTTAGCGGAAACAAGGCAATCAGATATGCGGGCTTTATAACTTTCACTTAGTCATAGGAGCTTTAAACTAGGGAAGCTTGCTACGAACCCCCGCTTAGTGTTCGGCACTGACCTAAGTCTAGCTATTAACACTTCGGGCAAATGTTATGAAAGGCCCATCATTTAACACGGGGTAATTGGTATCGATCTATAGTTTGACACCGTCATCAGATCCCTGACCAGTTTACGCCCATTGTGATAGTCAATTTTCGGCTTCCTCCACTGAGGTGCTTAACCATTCAAGCTAGAAGCACAATCGTAGTGGTTCTCCATTTGCACACCTAGCCAAACAAAGCGAAACGTAGGAGGCAAGCACAGGAGCCGGGCAACCCAACTATTGACCGAAGATACCATTCGAAACCGATGCATATATAGCAATATCCGAGAATGTTTTTGCCGAATCTCTAAAGGTGTCTGGCGTTGCACTGCGAGACTTATGCTGGAAACACACAAATAGTTTAAAAGTGCCATAGGTTTGAAAAACCCAAAAACTTCAGTAAAAACTTTCCGCCCGAAAATTGGTCTTACTTTTGTGCTTCTGTCGTGCATTAATATGACACATACGATCTCAAGACTTCAAGCGGGTCAGCCTACGGCTGCAACCTCCTATCCCGAAGGCGGAGTACTGCTCGATAGGCCAGTTTAGCAAACTAAACTCGAGCGACATTAGAGAGAAACAGGCTATCCAGCTATTGACGACACATTTGAGTCGAGAAAGGAGTGATAGAAAAAGACTTTGCAACAACTAAGAAGAAAAGTTTTATTATAAAATGGCTCATGTAAATTTTAAGAGCCCCCCGGTTAACATGGGTAAAGGGAGTTTCTTTTAACAAACAATGTATGTGAGCATGGTCAACCCGAACACAAATTAAAAATTTAAAACTTTGAGCATGAAGGCGACTTAGCTGGTTAATGTGTTCTGCATTGATGACGCAGTTCGAGCTTACGGCGGGACGTGGTCCCAGCCCCTAAGCCGGTCCCGAGGTGGCAGAGCGAAAAGCTCGACACTCCGAAGTGGCGACATAGCACGACCGATGTGGCGAGGTAAAACCCCAGGTCCGACCAAGGCGACGGAGCAGGCCGACAGTGTGATGCCGAAGTCCCCGGCGTGGGTGAATGAGGTAATGATGAGACCCCCGGTCCAGCCGATGTGATGATTCATCTCGGTCGACACACACGGGACAATGATGTCGCGCTGCCAAGGAGGCGGCGTGGCCCAGTCTAAGTTGACTACCTACACACATTAGATAGTGCATGCGAAAGACAATAACAAATAATAATAATTTTCCTCTACTTAATTGATTTAAGGAGGTATATAGTTAAAGAAATATGGCCTGGACGCCTAAGTCGGCTCGGTGGAGTAGTGGCGTGGAGACGTCGGCACAAGTCAGAAATCCAGTAGACGATGATGATGATGACAACGCGATGCCGCCACCATATGAGGCAGTTTGAATTTGCATGGCAGACAGAGTCGCGGATGCGGCGAACTGAAGTATAACCGGCTGTGGAAAATCTACACGAAAAAAAATCATACAAACTAGGAAAAAAATATTCTGTGTGAAAATATATACAATGTGTAATTAGGAAAAACATGACCTGATGTTCTAAAGGGTAGCGCGAGCCGATTTACGCCGGTTGGGATGACAACATCGGTTTCCGCAGATGGCGGTATAACGTGCCACTATTAATTTTCCTGCATACATAACGAAGTGTAGGATGGAAAAAAATCCCTTTGTATAATTTAACTATGCAACATAAATAATTTTAAGAAATATAGCCTGTCTCCAAGGTCGATGAAGACAGAGGAGTGACGATGTATTTTTATAGGGCATATCCGATTGCAGATACGGTGTCCGTGAGACTGCGAACAAAAAGTCCATATGCGAGTGCTGAATGGCTGATAAAACACTAGTGCAAAGCTAGGTTGCACTGTTAATTAATTAGACCTTAAAAACAGTGCTGCAAAAAGTGGCACTTTTGCATTAGTACTTCGGCCGATGCATGCAGTAGAGAAATCCACTAGCGGACGGTAGCAACCACATGTGCTGAATTAAAAAAAAGAGCATAAAGAATAGAATTGAAGAAATGAAAGAGCAAAAAGAAAAAAAGAAGGAATTCCCTGGATGGCCGTTGCCCGACCTAAGCATATACTCTGGATGAAGCCAGAGGAATAAAAAACGCTGCTCCAAAGTTAGCGTAGCTAGATTAGAATAGCACGCTTTCATCAATCAAACAATGATTGATGTGCCCAAACTACTAGTACTAGTGGGCTGCCCCATGGTTAGATCGATCTGGTAATTAGTGCCAGGCCGCCGCTTCACGAGATGTCTTGATCTAGCTTCCTGTAGTGTACCATGTCTGCCTGATGTCCAGCAAGGCCGCTCCATGATGCATGCACACCTGACGGAGGCCTCGGCTCGCCTAGTATATTCTGAAAGCTCGGCGGCGCTTGAGATAAAACTGATCTGCAAAAAAAATAGTGCAAGACTACGTACAATAATTCCAAAAGAAATCTGATGTAGACGGAATAGATCGAATTGAAATCATAACACCTGATTTATGCCGTCGATCCATGACGACACCTAGCAGGCTCTCAATGAAAGCACCAATGTCGGTTCTATATCCAGCATATCTCGTAGTAGGGGTCCTAAGCTAGGCGTCTTGGAGCGATGGTAACATGGACACGGATTTTACCCAGGTTGGGGACACAAGAGACTTTTTATTATTTGGTTGTAGGGTTGTTTGAGAGAGACCATCTTCATCCTACGCCTCCCACGGAATGATCAACCTTAGGTCATCCACTTGAGGGAAAATTGTTACTGTCCTACCAAACTCTGCGCTTGGAGGCCGAACACGGGTCTACAAGAATAAAGTTGCGTAGTAGACATCCAGCTCTTTTCTGGCGCCGTTGCTGGGGAGGTGTGTGCTTGAATGTATATCTTTAGATCTTGCAATCGAATTTTTTTAGTTTCTTGTTTTATCACTACTTTGGTTTACAAAAGAAAACTACATAAAATGGAATTGAGGTTGCATCATATTATTGATCATCTTTATAATATCTTTCTTGAAAATGATGGTTGAGAAAATTTTGCTCAATTGTTAGAAGAAGAAGTCAATAAAATGTTTGGCACAAAATATTTGAATGATGAGCATGATTGCAATGTTATTAGTATGAATTCTTTGAATATCCAACATGCGAATGATGATTGCACAAGTCATGACAAAGATGTTTCTTATAAGCATGTCAATTTTTGTGGAGTTCATAAAGTTTGTGAAGACGTGCCTTATAGGGAAGATAAATTTTGCAAGAAGCAAAGTGATAGATGAATTTGCTATAAAATTATGTTCTATTTCTCCTATTACTTGTGATCTTTGCAATAAGGTTGGTCATCTTGATTTTCAATGCATACTTTTTCATGATCGAATCATGGCCAAATATTGTAATGATTTGATCACCATTGAACTTTATAATGAGCTTTGTCTATATTTGGGGAGTGGATAATTGAAATATAAAAACAGTTGGTTTGAAGTATACATTCTCACGGACGACATTGAAACTAAACTAAAAAATATCCATATGTTTTGCATAGTAAATTGCAATGAGAATGCTTATATTGCCAACTATAGAAAGATGGGAAAACCAATAGAATATAAAAGGAATAATAATGAAAGGGTAAATATTTCCACTTTCCCTCCTATTGTGTCTCATGATGAAATAGGTGACGAGGAGGAGCTCCCTATTAAATAAATCTCATCAATAAGAAGTTTGAAAAAATTAATTAAACCCACACATGATGTGGTGAAGAAGAAGAAAAGAAGAAAGAAAAGAGGTAAAAAAGTATCTCTCCCAAATAATGTTGCTCCTATTATTGTTGTGCCTCATGAAAATGAATCAACAATAATTGTAGAAGATGATGCACTTGATGATATTTCTTCTTTGTCTTATGGCATAATGTGCGAGAGCACTATTGATGATGATGTTGTTATGCCTATTGCTTGTTGTGATGATTATGATTGGGAAGATAATGATACTTCTTATAATCTTGGAAATATTTTTGGCACCAACTTGGGAAATTATGATGATAGCAATTGTTATACCATTGGTGCTATTCATACTATTAATGATGAGAGTGATTATGCTTATGATATGCCAAGCCACAAGCTTGGGGATGCTATGTTTGATGAGAATGACATGTTTGAGAATTTATTTGCTGCAATTAATGTTTCTCCCAAGCTTGGGGATGCTATGCTTAATGAAGATTGCATGCCTCCCACGTATGATGATTGTTGTGATGACACTTATGCTATAAAAAGTAGTGATAAGTATTGTCATAATTTTGAATATCCTTTTACCGAACCCTACTCTTTTAATGTGGGCACAATTTATAGTATTCGAGTTTCCTATGATACTCCCACAATTATGAATGAGAATAAAATTGCTATATGGACAGTAACAAATTTTCTATGCTTTTGGATCATGAAAAGAATGCTTTATGTGATGGTTATATTGATGAATCTATTCATGATGATATTGAAAGTTATTATGAGAGAGGAACTTATTATTCATGATGCTCTCTTTATGTTTCAATTCTTATCTTTTATGTGACCATCATTGAAATCATCATGTCTAGCTAAAACGCATTAAAGAAAAGCGCTTGTTGGGAGAGAACCCGACACTTTTACCTACTGTTTTCGTGTGTTCACATGATTATGCTACTGTAGTGATCATGTTTTATTGCTTTTGTTTCAATAAAGTGCCAAGTAAAGCTTTTGGGATAGTGTGGATGATAGTTGACTTGAATCTGTGCAAAAACAGAAACTTTTGCATCCAGTGCAAAAATTCTTATATTTTACTGGAACATGGAAAAATTCTGAATCTTTTATAGGTGATAGATATACAAATTCTGTACGTTGTCCTAATTGTTCAGAATTTTTGGAGTAGCAGAAATATGGTTTGAGTACAGATTACTATAGACTGTTCTGTTTTTGACAGATTCTGTTTTCAATGCATAGTTTGCTTGTTTTCTAGTTTCTATGGCTTATATTGCTCAATGTAAATTGTGGAAATGATATGCTACAGTTGTCATTGTGAGGAAACAATTATGAATCTTGTCTTCGACGGTACCAAAGTGAAATGGTTTGCTCTTTATCATACTAACCTATCTCACAAGTTCCGTTAAGTTTTGTGTGATTGAAGTTTTGATGTTTTGGGTTAGATATCGATATGAGGAGAATAAGGAGTGACAAGACCCTAAGCTTGGGGATTCCCAAGGCACCCCAAGGTAATATTCAAGGAATATCGAAGAAACTAAGCTTGGGGATGCACCAGAAGGCATCCCCTCTTTCGATTTCAACATTATCGGTAACCTCACTTGGAGCTATGTCTTCATTCATCACATGATATAAGTTTTACTTGGAGCATCATTTTATTTTGTTTAGATTTGCTTGCTGTTATTTAGAATAATGTTTTGCATCTTTCTTTTCAATAAAAATGTCAAGGATAGCCTTCACCATGCTTATTTTGCAAGTATACATGTTGCTGTTTCAAAACAGAAAGTTTATCCCTGTTGCAAAAATTCCGTAGAAAAGTCAAAATGTGATAAAATTTTGAAAATTCTTGCAAAATAAGCTCTGATAAATTTTCTACAGTGTGGTAAATTTTCATAATTTTTGGAGTTTAAGAAGTATTGATACTCTTGCATACTTTGCAGACTATACTGGTTTGGTAGATTGCTGTTATGTTTGCATTGTTTGCATATGTTTGCTTGTTTAATGATTTTATTTGATGATAGGAGTATTAAATATGAAGAGGCATTTAGTATGCAATGTTGAATAATAATTTTAGTAATTTTCTACAGTAGAGAATGATAAGGTTTTGCATTAGTTTATACTAACTTATCTCGTGAGTTCTTGTTCAGTTTTGTGTGGATGAAGCTTTTGAGATTTAAGAAAACCGTGATATGAGTGGAATTAAGCAGACACAAAAGCACAAGCTTGGGGATGCCCAAGGCATCCCAAGATAACATTTCAATAAGTCTCAAGCATCTAAGCTTGGGGATGCCCCGGTAGGCATCCCACCTTTTTTTCTTCAACAATTATCGGTTAGTATAGGTTGAGCCTAAGTTTTTGCTTGTTCACAATAGTTGTGCTATTCTTACAATTTAATTTAATTTTGTTTTTGCTTGTTGTTTTAATAAAATACTTAGATCTGAAAGTTTTTGAATAAGAGAGAGTCCTCAAATAGCTACCTATTTACTTAACTACTCGCTTGATCCTCACTTATATCTTTTTGGAGTAGCTTGTCATTTACTCTTGTGCTTCACTTATATCCTATGAGTAAATTGTTGAATAAATTGAATATAATGAAGCTGAAATTATATGTTCATATCATGCCTAGTGGTAGCTTCACATTGGGTTCACAAAGTGAAATCTTTTGAAGCTTGACAATCACAATATTGGCCATACAAGCAATTCATGAATGATTAGTAGAAGGAAGAGAACTTTCACATGCAAATACACTATCTTGGGAATCTTTTTTTATTGTGAGCCACCCTCAAAATATTATATGCCAAAATTGTTGACGTTGGACAATGAAGACAATGTAATGGTTTATGTTTGTTCATATTCACATCGAAGCTATATTGTCATAGATCCTTCAACATGTGGTGCTTGCCCCCCATCTTTGCTAGCCAAAAATTCCGCACCAAGTAGAGATAAAACTTATGCATCCAAAAACCCCTAAGCCCAAATCTTACATTCAAGAGTCCACCATACCTACCTAAGGATTGAGCAAGATCCTTCAAGTAAGTTGTCATCGGTGCAATAAGGCAATAACAATTGCTTCTAAAAGTGTTAGATCATTTAGTGTAAGAGAAAATTGAGAATTGTACGAACTTGTGATGGCAAAGAATTAAACCAACAGACTGCATAATAAAGGATGCTACCATAAGGGGCAATATAACGTGACGTTCTTTTGCAGTAAGGGATTGAGCATACAAACAAATAAGCACATGGCAACCTCTGCTTCCCTATGCGAAGGGCCTATCTTTTACTTTTATGTATTTACTTTCATGCAAGAGTCAAAGTTTTTCTCTCTATTCCTTTTTATTTTTTATCTTTTGGCAAGCATGATGTGGTGAGGAAAGATCTAGGCACATATATCCAGTTGGATACGGGTAGCATGAGTTACTATTGTTGACATCACCCTTCAGGTGAATACGTTGGGAGGCGAAATTATAAGCCCCTATCTTTCTATGTGTCCGGTTGAAACGTTTGCTCACGTGTATGTGGTGTGTGTTAGAAATCATAGAAGACTATATGATGGTTGAGTATGTGGAGCTCTTACTTAGACTCTATTGAATAAGTTGAATTGCAATTGCTTGGTGACTGAGAACATAGGTTGTTGAGTTTCAAGAGAATTCATTGTTTGAACATTAACATGTGAATTGGTTGCTACTTTAATATGAGAAGTTTTATAAGAAAGAATTGTTGTTATGATGCTAGGAAAAGTGATTGAAATTGTCATTGATCAAACTTGTGCACTTTGCTAGCATTCACACTTCATAAATTATTTCTTTTATCATTTACCTACTCGAGGACGAGTAGGAATTAATCTTGGGGATGCTGATACGTCTCCAACGTATCTATAATTTATGAAGTATTCATGCTGTTATATTATCCTTCTTTGATTTTTTATGATCATTTTATAGCAACTTTATATCATTTTTTGGGACTAACCTATTGACCCAGTGCCCAGTGCCAGTTGCTGTTTTTGCTTGTTTACATCGCAGGAAATAAATATCAAACGGAGTCCAAACACCGCGAAACTTTTTGTGGATTTTTTATGGACCAGAAGACATCCAGTGGGCCGGAGAAGCACCTCGGGGGTGCCCCGAGGGGGGCACAACCCACTAGAGCGCGCTTGGGGGCCCAGGCGCACCAAGGTGGGTTGTGCCCACCTCGGTGGTCTCCCGTACCCCCTCTTCGCCCTATAATTATTCAAATATTCGAAAAACCTTTAGGGTTAACCTAGATCAGAAGTTTCGCCACCACAGGCCTCTCTAGCCACTGAAAACCAATCTAGACACCATTACGACACCCTGCCGGAGGGGGGAATCATCTCCGGTGGCCATCTTCATCATCCCGGTTGCCACCATGATGAGGAGGGAGTAGTCCACCCTCGGGGCTGAGGGTTTGTACCAGTAGCTATGTGTTTAATCTCTCTCTCTCTCTATCTATCTCTCTCGTGTTCTTGAGATGTCACGATCTTGATGTATCGCGGGCTTTGTTAATATAGTAGGATCATATGGTGTTTTCCCCTCTTTATCTTCTTGTGATGACTTGAGTTTTCCCTTCGAGATTTTGTTTTATTGGATTGAATACTTTTATGGATTTGAGAGCACTTGATATATGTCTTGCATATGAATACTCATGGTGACAATGGGGTATCATATTGATTCACTTGATATGTGTTTTGGCACTCAACTCGCCAAGATAAGTCACCCCATACATATCGGCGTGAACCTCGCAACCCAGTATTTCAACACTCGCGATCTCGCTCTGGCAATGCCGCTGTCCTATCCGGCCTTCAGGGAGCTGCTTGTACACTAAAGGGGACCTCCTGAGCATCGCGCCTCAGGGGCTCTCCCGGACCTCGGGCCGCTCACCTCCTGGCCTTGACCACGGCATCGCAACCTGGCATACCAGCGACGGATGAAGCCTGCCTGGGGACTAGGTCCTGTCAGTGTAGAGCACTAAGCTACCGCGAAAACGAAAAGGAGCACCGTGCCGAAGCAAGATACGCAGTTGCAACGCCGAACTAGGACGGTAACATCAAAGCAAAAGCATTGCAGTTTCTGACATACCCCCATGGAGCTCGTCACAATTCCGTGCAGGGAAAACAAAAGAAGAAGTCCTCGAAGAACCCCGACCACAGGGCGTCACCGACGACGCCGGGTGGACACCGCTGCTGCGCTTCGGGCGCGGCGAGAGCTCGGCGGCTTGTAGCTGCCGTTGTCACTAGACTCCGGAGAGTCACTGGATTGTGGGGAGTCGCCGCTGCTGCTGGAGGAGTTGCTGGCAAGGCCAAGGGCAAGTTCAGCGCCCGTGGCCGCGCCGCGTGGATCACCCCTTCCGGAGCAGCACTCAAGGTTCCGGCCCTCTTCGTCGAAGACCTTGTGGAAAAGCATGGAAGCTCCGTCGTAGTCAAAGTGGATGGCGAGGGGCCCCTCTGGACAGCAGGCGCGGACAATCTCGTCCCATCCTCGAGTCATGAGGACGTCGCCCGGGGGGACGACCTCGACCTCCGTTTTCGTGGCTTGGCTGCAGCACCCGGCGTGGTGTAGCCACAGCTCGACGGGCCCCCTCAGGGGTATCTCCCCGGTGAGTAAGCTCGGGAGCTGGATCCACATGCGTGGCAGCATTGCCGCCCACACCACGAACTCACGTGATGTACCCTCGGCATGAGTTCGCAAGACGGCTGGCCATACGGCCATAGCCTATCCTCCGCGACCCTGACCCGCGCGATGCTGGGCGGTGCCTCCATACTCAGCGCACAAGCGTACATGGGGATCGGGAAGCCAGGTGGAGGCCGCTCGTACCAAGGCCGCGTCACCTCCTGCCCCTCGCCGGCATCACGGGAGCGGCCAAGCCTTTTTTTGGCGGGAGTGGCCCGGGCTCCTCCTAAGGAGTTTTTCCCTTCTCCGCCGCGGAAAACCTCCTTATCGGTGCCTTGGTCCCAGGCTCCTCCCAAGGAGTTTTTCCCTTGGCTTCGCCTCAAATCTAAGTGCGAGGGCGCCTTGGGCCTGGGGCTACTGTCGGCGTTCCCGGAACGGGGGTGCCTAGACTTGCCTGCCTGCGGCCCATAGCGTGGCTCCATCGACGGCCTGTTACGGCCCACCTTCAACATCAACAACACAAGACCCTTGCGAGGGGCCAACCCTCGCGAGGCGGACGACGCCAAGACCTCCAGAAGGAGCGGCCTCCTTAGGCTGGCTCCTGAGGAGCGGAGATTTCTATGCGATCCCTCACCTCGTGAGGCTCGGATGACGCAAGCCATGACGACCAAGGCCAGGTAGGCGCCAGCGGGCGCAATACAACATGTTTCCTCTTCGGTGCTAAAGAGGCAAGCGCAGGCGCGAAGTCCCGATGAATCAGCCAATGGTTACCATTTCCATGCAACAAGACCATGACCGCCAGGACGGGAGGACAGAGGTCATCGCCGAGCCCACTGACGATGACATGTACCTAGGGTAGGGTCATAGGCCTGACCTGGGCACGCTACCCAAGGACACTGCCCTAGAGTTAAGAACATTCAAAGCACAGTAGAAGAAATCGACTAAAATCACCTTGGAGTGCAATCCACTCGACCAACTATGCCACTCGGATACCCCAATTCCACTCGACCAAGATAGGGTCACTCGACCATATGAAGAATCACTCGGAGTACAGAAGGTCTAAAGCCACCCCAGGAAGGCAACGATCAGGCGTTCACTCTGTAGTTTTAAAGGTCATTTATAGTCCTTTGTAGCTAGCGTTACCAGTAACGCCCTGTCTTAACATACATTGAACCCTGTGTAACTGAGGGCTGGAGGGGTCCGGCGCACGCCATATAAGCCACCCCCCTCCTCTGGCACAAGGGTTCGCACCCCCTGTAACTCTCACGCATAATCCAGTTGACTAAGCCTCCGGGCACTGAGACGTAGGGTTTACTTCCTCCGAGAAGGGCCTGAACTTGTAAACCTTGCGTGCACAACCTCGCCGTAGCTAGGGCCTTGCCTCCTCCTACGTACCCCCTATTCTTACTGTCAGACTTTCTCCCACGACAATTGGCAACCACCTTGGGGCACGGCGTCTTAGCGACTTCCAGTGAGGTTGCAGTTTTTCCAATCTTTAGCAACATGGTTTCCCGTGGTGGTTTGGCTTTGGGCCGCGAGATCCTTCTTGGCGCGCTCGTTTTCATCGCCGACGACTCCGCCTGGCTCCAACAGGCCCCTCTCGACATCGAGACGCTCCCCGCCCGCGGGGTGACGCACTTCAACGCGTGCGCTCGCGGTGTCCTCCTTCAATAGCCGTCGACCCAATATCGGTCAGTTCCAGCGTCATCCACTCTGCCCGCTGTACACCGCCACAAGCGATCCGGTCGGTCGCGGCTTTAGCGGTGGGTGAAGCATGTGGTGGCTTGACAGTCGGCCACCCCTAAAGTTGCGGCAATCGAGCCCGATGAACCTCTCTACGGACCATTCGACTGGTTCCACAGACACTCTGTCCGAGTGTAGAAGCAGCGATCCCGAGGCGGAAGTCCTCATGGTCGACTCCCGTCATATCCTGCCTGGTTTCCGTCGCAACGGCGGCGGCGGCGACGGTGATGGCCCGTCATACATTTATGATGAGTATGAACCCCAAGCCCTCACTTCAGAGAAGAAGGAAGAGTTGCATCGCCGCAACGTGGACGTACTCCAGACCCCATCACGGGGGAGACCTCCGAGGCTCGGGCCTTGGAGGCTGCTTGCATGGCCACCTTGGCTGAGCGCACGCATCTGGAGAATCTTCAACATTCACTCGACGAATGCGCCAGCCGACAGATCCCTGAATCCAGTCAACGGCCTCGACAATTGTGTCCGCCTGAACCTCAGGTAGACCGAACTCCAATCAAGAATCTTGCAGCTGCAGCATGTATTGCAGAGTCAATTCAACCGTTTCGTTCGGAAGCTGGTAGGGGTTTGCTGCAGATGCGAGCGCTGCTGCGAGCGGCGGGTGAACAAAATTCAGTTGTTTCTCAGTTGCGCAACATGATCGATAGCAAATCTGTAGTTGTGGACACAATTTAGTCGGCTCATAGTCCAAGATCGCCTCCACGGCATGATGATCGTGGGCACCGCCAGGATCAGTACCTATGTCGGGTCCACAGACAGTATGACCATCGGTACGCCCGTGATGATCACTGTCGAGTGCCTACGCCCCCTCTGAGGGGCGGATCGTATGCGCCCCGGTGGTATGATGACAGGTGCTCGTATGGTGACGAGCGGAGAGCTCCAGTCGACCCAAGAGAGCCTAAGTTTGATGCAAGATCACTTCTGTTCAAGGTTTGGTCGACATGGGCCGGGTACACAGAGAAGGACAAGACAGAAATCGTCCGAGTGTAACCAGAGTACATCTTTCTGGACCTGAATTTTTTAGCAGAGCTGTCCGAGCTGCAGAGATCCCTCCCAACTTCAGGTTAGCAATGGGCGTGAGTAAGTTCATCGGTGAGTCGAAGCCCGAAACTTGGCTAGAAGATTACCGAGTGGTAGTGCAGATTGGTGGAGGCAACTATGATGTAGCCATGAAGCACCTCCCCCTGATGCTCGAGGGTCCAGCGAGAGCTTGGTTGAATCAGTTGGCCCCTGGAAGTATTTTTAGTTGAGAAGAGTTGGCCCGAGTGTTTATCAAAACATTCGAGGGCACCTCCAAGCGGCCTGCTGGACTGACTGAATTGCAGCACTACGTTCAGAAACAGAACGAGACTTTGAGAGACTTCGTCCAGAGATGGACTACTCTTCATCATACTGTAGACAATGTGTAAGAGCACCAGGTAGTTTGCGCCTTAAAAGAGGGTGTTCGATATAGAGAGCTCAACCTAAAAGTCGGTAAGGAGACATGTCTCTGGCCCGAATGATGGAAATGGCCACTCGGTATGCTAACGGCAAAGAGGAAGACCGACTCCGCAGTGCAAGAACAAACTAGTCGCCCAAGACAACGGAGGAGGAAATTCCAGTCGAAAGGAGAAGCGCAAGGCTGAAGCTGTAGGTGCTACTGAAGCTGCAGTTTTGAATCAACGGAAGTTCAAGGGAAAGCCTAAAGGGCCATGGATCCCTAAGAAGGTGAAAGATCAAGCGGGAAACGTTGTTCTTGATTTGCCGTGTCACACACACACACCAAAAAAGATGAAGACGGTAACTTGATTCTGCCAAAGCATACCACTCGACTGTGTCGACTCCTGATTCAGAGATTCCGAGAGGGTCAGCCCAGTGAAAAGGAGAAGGAATCTGATAAGGAAGACGATAAAGAGGAAGATGATGGTTACCCCAATGTCAATACTACTTTGGTGATTTTTGCTGACATCGAGAGCAAAAGCCGACTGAAAGTTATCAATAGAGAAGTTAACATGGTTGCTCCGGCAACTACGACATATTTGAAGTGGTCAAAAACTCCCATTACATTCGACCAGTCCGATCACCCAGTGCACAATGCTACCCCTGGGCGGCAGGCGTTGGTGGTCGACCCAGTCGTTGGGGGCACCCGACTGACCAAGGTTCTGATGGATGGTGGCAGTGGTTTGAACATTCTGTATGCTGAGACCCTCAGAGGGATGGGCATCCCGATGTCCAAGCTTAGTGAGAGCAACATGCGATTCCAAAGAGTTATCCCAGGAAAGAAAGCGTATTCACTCGGTCAGAGCACTCTTGATGTGTTTTTCGGTGATTCAAAGAATTACCGTAGGGAAAAGTTGACGTTTGAGGTGGTGGATTTGCACAGTGCCTACCATGCTATTCTGGGCAGGCCCACATATGCTCATTTCATGGCTCGACCATGTTACGTATACCTCAAGTTGAAGATGCCTAGTCCCAGAGGTGTGATAACAGTCACAGGAAATCGGCAAAGGGCAGAAGAGTGCCTCCAGAAGGGCTCAAAGATTGCCGACGAACAGATGGCAGCAGTAGAGATGGAAGAATACAACAAGAATGCAGATCCGAGTGATTTGTTGCGAGCCAAGAAACCTGCTTCAGAGTGCGCATTTCAGTCGGCCGATGAAACAAAGCCGGTTCATATTCACCCGACTAATCCCAATGCTGCTCCGACCCACATCTCAACAACACTCGACAGCACATAGGAAGAAGCGCTCATCCAGTTCCTCCATGAGAACTGGGACATCTTTGCATGGAAACCATCTGACATGCCGGGTGTACCCAGGGGACTGGCTGAGCACCGGTTGTGCGTCGCCCCGAAAGCAAAACCTGTCAAGGAACATCTCCATCAGTCCCCCGTGGAGATGAGGAAGGCAATTGGTGAAGAGGTGGCTCGGCTCTGGCAGCTGAGTTCATCCGCGAGATATACCACTCCGAGTGGCTCGCCAATGTTGTCATGGTCCCCAAGAAAGATGATTCGCTTCGTATGTGTGTCGATTTCAAGCACATCAATCAGGACTGCCCGAAAGATCACTTCCCTCTCCCCCGCATCGACCAGATTGTCGACTCAACTGCAGGATGTCAGCGTTTGTCCTTTTTGGATGCGTATTCCGGGTACCATCAGATCCGACTGTATGGACCCGACAAAATAAAAACAGCCTTCATCACCCCATTCGGGTGTTTTTGCTATGTTACCATGCCCTATGGTCTTAAGAATGCTGGCGCCACGTTCATGCGCATGATTCAGAAGTGCATGCTCACTCAAATCAGTCAGAACGTGGAAGCATACATGGATGATATCATGCTTAATCCGTCAAAGTTCACATTAAGAGTCCCAGTCGGAAAGTTACTTGGTTTCCTCGTTTCAGAACGAGGGATCAACACAAACCAAGAAAAGGTTGGAGCAATTCTACGAATGAAACGCCCTGTGCGTGTGCATGATGTTCAGAAGCTTACTGGTTGTTTGGCTGCATTGAGCCGATTCATTTCTCGTCTCGGTGAAAAGTGTTGCCTCTTTACCGACTGATGAAGAACTCTGATAAGTTTGAGTGGACTCCTGAAGCCGAAGCAGCGTTTTGTGGGGCTCAAAGCCCTGCTTTCCACCCAGCTAGTGCTTGCTGCTCCAATCAGCAAAGAGCCTCTATTGTTGTATATCGCAGCCACTGGACAAGTTGTTAGCACAGTGCTCACGGTCGAGCGGGAGGAAGAAGGCAAAGCATATAAAGTTCAGCGCCCAGTGTACTATATCTCTGAAGTCTTGAATGCATCCAAGCAAAGTTATCTGCATTACCCGAAGCTTGTCTACGTGATTTATGTGACCATGAAGAAAGTTGCACATTAATTTGTGGACCACTCGATTTCAGTCATCAGTGATGCTCTGTTATCAGAAATCTTGAACAATTGAGATGCAACCGGTCGAGTGGCCAAGTGGGCGATTCAACTCCTCCCTTTGCATATCAAGTTTGAAGCAAAAAAGGCGATCAAGTCTCAGGCAATAGCAGATTTCCTGGGCGAGTGGATCAAACAACAGCAACCGACTCAGATTCACTCGGAACATTGGACTATGTTCTTTGATGGATCCAAGATGTTGAATGGTTTTCATGCTAGAGTGGTCCTGGTATCCCCAAGAGGTGACAAGCTCAGTTATGTCCTCCGAATTCACTTCGATTCTTCAAACAATGAAGCTGAGTATGAGGCACTCTTGTATGGGTTGCGTATGGCCATCTCACTCGGCGTCTGTCGCCTGATGGTCTATGGTGACTCAGACTTGGTGGTCAATAAAGTGATGAAGGAATGGGATATCAGGTGCCGAGCCATGACTGGTTACTGCAATGCATTGAGAAAACTGGAGAAAAAGTTTGAGGGGTTAGAGCTCCACCACATACCCCGAATCAAGAATCAAGCAGCCGACAATTTGGCGAAGGTAGGTTCCACTCGGAAATCTATTCCCAATATTGTATTCTTGAAGCATCTTCACACCCCGTCAGTTCAAGAAGTTCCTTTTATAGAGGGGCCCCCACAACCGATAAGTTCAAATAATCCGACTGAGGTTGAAGTCCCAGTTGTGGTTGACTTGATCATGGAGGTTTTAGTGATCACTCCCGACTGAACGGTGCCATACATTGCATATTTGCTCAGGCAGGAGCTTCCAGAGGATGAAGATGAGGCCCGCTAGATCGTCCGAAGATCCAAAGACTTCACGGTGATAAGTGGCCAACTTTACAGAGAAAGTGTTACTGGAGTAGCTCAGCGTTGCATCTCTCTACAAGAAGGTCGACTGATCTTAAATGAGATTCTCTCAGGGACCTATGGTCACCACGCGTCCTCTCGGACCATCGTGGCCAAAGCATACCAAGCAGGATTTTATTTGCCACGTGCGAATGAGATGGCTAAAGATATAGTCGACAAGTGTGAAGGCTGCTAGTTTTACTCAAACATGTCTCACAAGCCTACATCTGCCTTGAAGACTATTCCACTTGTCTGGCCATTTGCAGTTTGGCGGCTGGACATGGTTGGGACTTTCAGGACTGGCAGAAGCGGCTTCACTCATTTGCTCGTAGCAGTCGACAAGTTCACAAAATGGATCGAGGCCAAGCCTATCAAGAAT
Organism: Aegilops tauschii subsp. strangulata; assembly: GCF_002575655.3. Lineage (NCBI taxonomy): Eukaryota > Viridiplantae > Streptophyta > Magnoliopsida > Poales > Poaceae > Aegilops > Aegilops tauschii. The sequence continues at coordinate 174,910,175 of NC_053039.3, forward strand.
CTTGACTCAAGCACTGCCATTAGTTTCATCAGAGAGTTGATATTCAGATATGGAGTCCCTCACAACATTATCATAGATAACGGCTCCAAATTTGATTCTGATGAGTTCAGAGCATTTTGCGCCTCCAAAGGCACCCAGGTCGATTACGCATCCGTTGCGCACTGGCAGTCGAATGGGCAAGTGGAAAGAGCAAATGGCTTGATCCTTCAAGGGTTGAAACCCCGATTGATGCGCGATCTCAAGCATGCTACTGGAGCTTGGGTGACTGAGTTTCCATCTATCATATGCTACTGAGAACGACTCCCAATCGGTCGACTGATCGAACCCCTTTCTTCATGGTGTATGGTGCTGAAGCTGTGCTTCCGAGTGATTTGCTGCACAATGCCCCCCTGAGTGGAACTCTTCTCAGAAGCTGGAGCAGAACAGGCACGCCAAGATGCAGTTGATATCCTAGAGGAAGAACGCGAGATGGTTCTGATCCGGTTGACCATTTATCAACAAGAACTGCGCCAATTCCATGCTCGAAATGTCAGAGGACGAGCGTTTCAGGAAGGAGACCTTGTGCTCCGAGTGCACCAGAAACGGCCTCACAAGCTCGCTCCGGACTGGGAAGGGCCCTTCATCATCACCAAGGTGGGGTATATCACCTCTACAACGTAGCCAAGAAAGAAGACGAGCCAAGCTCGTGGAATGTGGATCTGCTTCGCCGTTTTTATGCCTAAACGCTCGGGTTGACGTTGTAATAAGAATCCTTCAGTTTGCTTATCAAAGACATGAGTTCTGCAGTATCTTAATGATTGTTATCACATAAGCATATGTGTTCAAATCCCCAAGTGGGTGGCTTAGCCGCGAACCCGATTCGCCTAAGTTTCAAATACAATCCGAGTGAAGAGCAACCCTCTCACTCGGGGGCTTAGCCGCGAACCCGATTCGCCTAAGTTTCAAAAACACTCCGACTGAAGAGCAACCCTCTCACTCGGGGGCTTAGCCGTGAACCCGATTCACCTAAGTTTCAAAAACACTCCGAGTGAAGAGCAACCCTCTCACTCGGGGGCTTGGCCGCAAACCCGATTCGCCTAAGTTTCAAAAAACACTCCGAGTGAAGTGCAACCCTCTCCATCAGGGGCTTAGCTGCGATCACGTACTCGCCTAAGTTTCAAAAACACTCTGAGTGAAGAGCAATCCTCTCACTCTGAGGCTTAGCTGCGGTCACGTACTCTCCTAAGTTTCAAAAACACTCCGAGTGAATAGCAATCCTCTCACTCGGAGGCTTAGCTGCGGTGTCACGCCCAATATGCGACCCTATCCGCGAGGAACTCGAAGGTCCCACCAAGGATAGACCCGCATATTGAAACGCTTTTGCAAGGTGGATATCATTACATCAACATTACATAATATATGGGGATACATACAAGGCACACAAATGCCGCAAGAATACATCAATACATCATACATAAGCTCAACATCCAACTACGGATGAAACACAAACAGGAACTCAACGACATCCACCCTGCTAACCCAGGCTACCGACCTGGAACCTATCCCCTGATCGAAGAAGAAGCAGAAGAAGAACTCCAAAACAAGCAACATCGCTCTCGCGTCATGATCATCGCAAAACCTGTACCTGCAACTGGTGTTGTAGTAATCAGTGAGCCACGAGGACCCAGCAATCCCATTACCAAGGGTATCAAGACTAGCAAAGCTTAAAGGGGTAAGGAAGGGGTAAAGTGGTGAGGTTGCAGCAGCGACTAAGCATGATATGGTGGCTAACTTACGCAAATAAGAGCGAGAAGAGAAGCAAAGGAACGGTCGTCAACTAGTATTGATCAAGAAGTGATCCTGAACTCCTACTTACGTCAAACATAACCCAAAAACCGTGTTCACTTCCCGGACTCCGCCGGGAAGAGACCATCACGGCTACACACGCGGTTGATGCGTTTTAAATAAGTCAAGTGTCAAGTTCTCTACAACCGGACATTAACAAATTCCCATCTGCCACATAACCGCGGGCACGGTTTTCGAAAGATAATACCCTGCAGGGGTGTCCCAACTTAGCCCATTATAAGCTCTCACGGTCAACGAAGGATATTCCTTCTCCCGGGAAGACCCGATCAGTCCCGGAATCCCGGTTACAAGACATTTCGACGATGGTAAAACAAAACCAGCAAAGCCGCCCGATGTGCCGACAATGCCGATAGGAGCTGCACATATCTCGTTCTCAGGGCAACACCGGATGAGACATCCTACAAGTAAAACCAGACCTCGAGATTCCACGAGGGGGCCCCGCAATCTACTCAGTTCGGACCAACACTTAGAGAAGCACTGGCCCGGGGGGGTTAAAATAAAGATGACCCTCGGGATGTGCGACTCCCAAGGGAAAAAGGCTAGGTGAGGCAAATGTAAAACCAAGCTTGGGCCTTGCTAGAAGAGTTTTATTCAAAGCGAACTGTCAAGGGGGTCCCATAAATCACCCAACCGCGTAAGGGACGCAAAATTAAGGAACATAACACCGGTATGACGAAAACTAGGGCGGCAAGAGTGGAACAAAACACCAGGCATAAGGCCGAGCCTTCCACCCTTTACCAAGTATATAGATGCATTAATTAAATAAGAGATATTGTGATATCCCAACATAACATAATCCAACAAGGAGCAATCTTCATCTTCACCTGCAACTCGCAACGCTATAAGAGGGGCTAAGCAACGCTGTAACATAGCCAAACAACGGTTTGCTAGGAAGGGTGACAAAGGTTAGAGGTTCATGGCAATTTGGGAGGCTTGAAGAGCGAGTGATAGGTAGCGCAACAAAGTGATAGAACGAAGCAACTAGCATAACAATGATAGTAATGAGATCCAAGGTGACGGTCATCTTGCGTGAAATCCCGCTAGGAAGAAGAACGAGTCCATGAAGAAGATGAAGCCACGAAGACGAACGAATCCTCACGATCGCAACGACACGGGAACTATCGAGAAGAAGCACACAACATGGTAAACACACCACACATGAACAAGGCATGATGCTCAAACAAGTATGATGCATGAAAAGGCTATATGAAGCTACTCATGGCAAGATATGATGCATACAAGAGCAACACATCAAAGCAAATTTAAATGAGGCCGGAAACAAGATATAACAAATCCGGCAAGTCCTCATATGCAAATTTCGAAATTGGTCCAGATCTGAATGAACCTTATGTTCAAGTTGTTAAACAGCAAGTTAAGATGCACCGAGATGATCTACACGAAAATCTAGTCAAGTTACATGTAAAGTTCATTTAATTTGGAGCTACGGCCTAGAAGATATGAGCAAAACAAGTTAAACATGGCATTGATGCAAAATGCATTCAAACATCAAGCAAACACACTCAAAACATGGATCCAACAAGGTAACATGAAACCACATGCAAACCTAAGCAAGTTGCATATAGAACATGCTCAAAACGGAGCAACGGTGCAACACATACACTCCAAACAAGATATAGCAATAATCTGTCCAAAACAGCAACTAGGCATCTAGCAAGCATCAAAACAATATGCTACAGCAACTCAACATGAAAACAAAAGGGATGGACATGATGTACAGGTAAAGCATCACAAAACATGAACACTGAGCTATCTCCAGAAATCAATAGAACATGCTCAAAAGGACATGGCAAGATTGCAAATAATAACAGATCACAGGCTTAGCAGAAATTACTGGACATGGCAGAAATAACATCAGGTTGTAAAGTTTGTATCTATCAAACAACATGCTACAAGAATATATCATAGCAAACAAAGGCATGGCCTGAATCTACTAATTGCATAGAACAAAAGTCCCTTACTGATCACGAGCCAAAAAGGCACAGAAGATACGATGACACCCTGTAAACATAACAAGTTTTATTAACAGCTTCAGACTTGGAAGAAAAACAGAGCATGACAGAAATAACGATAAGTAGGCATGTTGGTGAGCTTGAACCACTCACTACAGAGCATTACATGGCATGGCAAGGTAACCAGCAGTAAGAAGGCATAAATATGAAGCTAAGCATGGCAATATCATACTCATAGGGTACAAGGATCACTAGTAACAACCATGGCAAAATTGATTAACATGTAAACAATCTGCCAGGAACATTTTGTAGCAAAAGTAGAGCAAGATTTAGACATGCTAGAGCACTCCATAATTGCAAAAATGGGAATGAATGGATAGAGCATAACATGTGTAACAAAACATTCTTAGTGAACATCTCCAGATTATGCATAGAATGACTTGTAGTAGCAGGTTTACTTGGCATCACAACATAACAGACTCGGACTTAGCAGAAATGACTAAGTCACAGAAATCAGCAACATCACAGAGGCTACTTTGCCTGCTTGTGCTAGTCACCACATAGATCCTAAAAATACAAGGCAAGCACCACTGTAAAGATGTAGACATCTAGCTCATAGGATGCACACACCAAATGCAATGAAAAAGACATCATCAAGTTCTGATAATAGGCAGCAGTTAACATCATATAGCACTCTTGAAACGATGATTAGAGCATCAAGCTGAACTCTAATGAACATGACCCAATGGAACAAAATGAAGAGCATCTCACAATGAACATTTCGATATACTATATGCATGAATCGGAGCAACGAGCACGAAGTTATGGCATGAAGAACAGAGCAACATAATTTAATAATTTCGGGACTTGGTAGAAATTTAGACCTCGCGGGAACCGGGACGAGAAGGGTCTGGGACGAGGAGATCCGGGGCGCGGCCGCGTTTGGATGGATGCGTTGGTGGATCTGGTCCACCTCCAGATCCGGACGGGGACAAGGACGGGCCCGGCGACGGCGGCTCGCCAGAGGCCGGCGACGACGGGCGGGAGACGAGGCGGCGGAGGGCGCGGGTCGCGGGCGCAGCGCCGGCGAGGGGCGGAGGCGGCAGAGGCGCGCGGGGGCAAGGCGGCGGAGGGCGCGGCGGCGGAGGGAGAGGCGCGGCCGGGCGGCGGTGGTCGCCGGGGCCGGGCTGCGAGGTGGCCGGCGGCGGAGTAAGGCGCGCGGGGCGCGACCCGGGAGCGACGGCGGCGGAGCGGGCTTCGTCGGGCGGCGGTGGGCCTGATCTGGCCCGGGGCGGGCCCGATCTGGGCTCCCTCGGGCCGCGGCGGCGGCGGTGGTGCTGGGCGACGTGGCATGCGGGATTCACTAGGGTGGCAGCTAGACGTGTCCGGCCTTCGGCGGACATGTCCGGCGGCTGGAGGAGGAAGAAGACTAGGGTTAGGGGTCTATTTCATCCGAGATTTGGAAGGAGGGAGGCTTATTTATAGGTAGAGGGAGTTAGGAGAGTCCAAATGGGGTGCGGTTTTCGCCCACACGATCGTGATCGAACGACCGAGAGCATGGAGGGGGTTTGCTGGGTTAGTGGGCTGATTTGGAGGGGTGTTGGGCTGCAAGACAAAAGGGGCTTCAGGCTAAGCGGTTAACCGTTGGGGCATCAAACGACCTCCAAATGGAACGAAATTAGACGGGCGGTCTGTCGGTGCTATACCAAGGCCACTCGGCAAATCTCGGCCCATTCCGAGAAGGTTTTTCTCCCGCTCACGAAACAAGGTCTGAGAGGGGCGATGGGTGCGACGATAGTGTCGGATCACAAAACGGACAATGGGGAAAAGGACCGGATGCAAGTTTTGACAAACATGCATATGAAATGCAGATGATGACATGGCAAAGTGCAACACGCAAGCACACGACATGGCAACAACGACGAATAACTGAAAGACACCTGGCGCATCGGATCCGGGGCATTACAACACTCATCTCGTCCCGAGATCTTAGGACCGAGACGGAAGGAAAAAGGGATGAGGTGAAATAAGAACAAGACAGTGAGGATGAACAAAGTCAAGAACACTCGAGTAGGAAAGAGGAATGTTGAATGAGACAAGAAGCAAAAGCTCAAGGAATAAGACTGAATTTGAAACCACTCCGGTTAGGACAAGATAGAAAAGGAATAGTAACAAAGGAATTTATGCAGCACTCCGGCTGAACAAGAAAAGAATAGAACATGAACTTGAGAAATGGAACGATACTTGACTTGAGGAACAACACAAAACCTCCGAAAGACTTGAAAGAGAGGAATGAGAAGAACGGGGAAGAAGATGACAACTTCTACCACGAATGAAATACAGAGCATCCTTAGAAGGAAACATTGAACGGAGTTGTTGGAAATCAACAACGAAAAGAATAATCTTGTTGTGGACTTATGGATAACATCTCAAAATTATGAGCTGATAACCAACGACAAGCGGAAAATGGTTGAAAAAGCTGAGAAGGACGAAGAAATGCAAAACTCCACTTTCAAAAGAATACGGAGAATTAATTGCACTTCGAAAAGCAAGAAGGAAAGATACTAGAACTCCTTCAACAAGAATCTTCCCCTCCCCATGGACTAGTCCGAATTGGACTAGGAGGGGGGCGCCCCCTTCCTTCTTTTTCCTTCTCCCTTCCCTTCTCCTATTCCAACAAGGAAAGGAGGAGTCCTACTCCCGGTGGGAGTAGGACTCCCCCCTTGGCGCGCCCTCCTCCTTGGCCGGCGGCCTCCCCCTTGCTCCTTCATATACGGGGGCAGGGGGGCACCCCAAAGACACACAATTGATATACGATATTTTAGCCGTGTGTGGTGCCCCCCTCCACCATATTACACCTCGATAATATCGTAGCGGAGCTTAGGCAAAGCCCTGCGTCGGTAGAACATCATCATCGTCACCACGCCGTCGTGCTGACGAAACTCTCCCTCAACACTCGGCTGGATCGGAGTTCGAGGGACGTCATCGATCTGAACGTGTGCTGAACTCGAAGGTGCCGTGCGTTCGGTACATGATCGGTCGGATCATGAAGACGTACGACTACATCAACCGCGTTGTGTTAACGCTTCCGCTTTCGGTCTACGAGGGTACGTGGACAACACTCTCCCCTCTCGTTGCTATGCATCACCATGATCTTGCGTGTGTGTAGGAATTTTTTTGAAATTATTACGTTCCCCAACAGTGGCATCCGAGCCTGGTTTTATGCGTTGATATTATATGCACGAGTAGAACATAAGTGAGTTGTGGGCGATCTAAGTCATACTGCTTACCAACATGTCATACTTTGGTTCGGCGGTATTGTGAGATGAAGTGGCCCGGACCGACATTACGCGTACGCTTACGCGAGACTGGTTTCACCGTTGCGAGCACTCGTTGCTTAAAGGTGACTGGCGGGTGTCTGTCTCTCTCACTTTAGTTGAACCTAGTGTGGCTACGCCCGGTCCTTGCGAAGGTTAAAACAACACCAACTTGACAAACTATCGTTGTGGTTTTTGATGCGTAGGTAAGAACGGTTCTTGCTAAGCCCGTAGCAGCCACGTAAAACTTGCAACAACAGAGTAGAGGACGTCTAACTTGTTTTTGCAGGGCATGTTGTGATGTGATATGGTCAAGACATGATGCTATATTTTATTGTATGAGATGATCATGTTTTGTAACAGAGTTATCGGCAACTGGCAGGAGCCATATGGTTGTCGCTTTATTGTATGAAATGCAATGGCCATGTAGTTGTTTTACTTTATCACTAAGCGGTAGCGATAGTCAAAAGCAATAGTTGGCGAGACGACAACGATGCTACGATGGAGATCAAGGTGTCGAGCCGGTGACGATGGTGATCATGACGGTGCTTCGGAGATGGAGATCACAAGCAAAAGATGATAATGGCCATATCATATCACTGATATTGATTGCATGTGATGTTTATCTTTTATGCATCTTATCTTGCTTTGATTGACGGTAGCATTATAAGATGATCTCTCACTAAAATTTCAAGATAAAAGTGTTCCCCCTGAGTATGCACCATTGCGAAAGTTCTTCGTGCTGAGACACCACGTGATGATCGGGTGTGATAGGCTCTACGTTCAAATACAACGGGTGCAAAACAGTTGCACACGCGGAATACTCAGGTTAAACTTGATGAGCCTAGCATATGCAGATATGGCCTCGGAACACGGAGGCCGAAAGGTCGAGCGTGAATCATATAGTAGATATGATCAACATAGTGATGTTCACCATTGAAAGTACTCCATCTCACGTGATGATCGGACATGGTTTAGTTGATATGGATCACGTGATCACTTAGAGGATTAGAGGGATGTCTATCTAAGTGGGAGTTCTTAACTAATATGATTAATAGAACTTAAATTTATCATGAACTTAGTCCTGATAGTATTTTGCAAATTACGTTGTAGATCAATAGCTCGCGTTGTTGCTTCCCTATGTTTATTTTGATATGTTCCTAGAGAAAAATTATGTTGAAAGATGTTAGTAGCAATGATGCGGATTGGATCCGTGATCTAAGGATTATCCTCATTGCTGCACAGAAGAATTATGTCCTTGATGCACCGCTAGGTGACAGACCTATTGCAGGAGCAGATGCAGACGTTATGAACGTTTGGCTAGCTCAATATGATGACTACTTGCTAGTTTAGTGCACCATACTTAACGGCTTAGAATCGGGACTTCAAAGACGTTTTGAACGTCATGGACCATATGAGATGTTCCAGGAGTTGAAGTTAATATTTCAAGCAAATACCCGAGTTGAGAGATATGAAGTCTCCAACAAGTTCTATAGCTAAAAGATGGAGGAGAATAGCTCAAGCAGTGAGCATGTGCTCAGATTGTCTGGGTACTACAATCGCTTGAATCAAGTGGGAGTTAATCTTCCAGATAAAATAGTGATTGAAAGAATTCTCTAGTCACCATCACCAAGTTAGTAGAACTTCGTGATGAACTATAGTATGCAAGGGATGACAGAAGTAATTCCCGAGCTCTTCGTGATGCTGAAATCGACGAAGGTAGAAATCAAGAAAAACATCAAGTGTTGATGGTTGACGAGACCACTAGTTTCAAGAAAAAGGCAAAGGGAAGAAGGGGAACTTCAAGAAGAACGGCAAGCAAGTTGCTGCTCAAGTGAAGAAGCCTAAGTCTGGTCCTAAGCCTGAGACTAAGTGCTTCTACTGCAAAGGGACTGGTCACTGGAAGCGGAACTACCCCAAGTATTTGGTGGATAAGAAGGATGGCAAAGTGAAAAAAGGTATATTGGATATACATGTTATTGATGTGTACTTTACTAGTGTTTATAGCAACCCCTCGGTATTTGATACTGGTTCAGTTGCTAAGAGTAGTAACTCGAAACGGGAGTTGCAGAATAAACAGAGACTAGTAAAAGGCGAGGTGACGATGTGTGTTGGAAGTAATTCCAAGATTGATATGATCATCATCGCACACTCCCTATACTTTCGGGATTAGTGTTGAAACTAAATAAGTGTTATTTGGTGTTTGCGTTGAGCATGAATATGATTTGATCATGTTTGTTGCAATACTGTTATTCATTTAAATTAGAGAATAATTGTTGTTCTGTTTACATGAATAAAACCTTCTATGGTCATACACCCAATAAAATGGTTTGTTGGATCTCGATCGTAGTGATACACATATTCATAATAATGAAGCCAAAAGATGCAAAGTTAATAATGATAGTGCAACTTATTTGTGGCACTGCTGTTTAGGTCATATTGGTGTAAAGCGCATGAAGAAACTCCATACTGATGGGATTTTGGAATCACTTGATTATGAATCACTTGATGCTTGCGAACCGTGCCTCATGGGCAAGATGACTAAACCGCCGTTCTCCGGAACTATGGAGAGAGCAACAGATTTGTTGGAAATCATACATACAGATGTATGTGGTCCGATGAATATTGAGGCTCGTAGCAGGTATCATTATTTTCTGACCTTCACAGATGATTTGAGCAGATATGGGTATATCTACTTAATGAAACAGAAGTCTGAAACATTTGAAAAGTTCATATAATTTCAGAGTGAAGTGGAAAATCATCGTAACAAGAAAATAAAGTTTCTACGATCTGATCGTGGAGAAGAGTATTTGAGTTACGAGTTTGGCCTTCAGTTAAAACAATGTGAAATAGTTTCACTACTCACGCCACCTGGAACACCACAGTGTAATGGTGTGTCCGAACATCGTAACCGTACTTTATTAGATATGGTGCGATATATGATGTCTCTTACCGATCTACCACTATCGTTTTGGGGTTATGCATTAGAGACAACTGCATTCACGTTAAATAGGGTACCATCTAAATCCGTTGAGTCGACATCTTATGAACTGTGGTTTGGCAAGAAACCAAAGTTGTTGTTTTTTAAAATTTGGGGTTGCGATGCTTATGTGAAAAAGTTTTCATCCTGATAAGCTCAAACCCAAATCGGAGAAATGTGTCTTCATAGGATACCCAAAGGAGACAGTTGGGTACACCTTCTATCACAGATCCAAAGGCAAGACATTCGTTGCTAAGAATGGATCCTTTCTAGAGAAGGAGTTTCTCTCGAAAGAAGTGAGTGGGAGGAAAGTAGAACTTGATGAGGTAACTGTACCTGCTCCCTTAATGGAAAGTAGATCATCACAGAAACTAGTTTCTGCGACACCTACACCAATTAGTGAGGAAGTTAATGATAATGATCATGAAACTTCAGATCAAGTTATTACTGAACCTCGTAGGTCAACCAGAGTGAGATCCGCACCAGAGTGGTATGGTAATTCAGTTCTGGAGGTCATGTTACTTGACCATGACGAACCTACGAACTATGAGGAAGCGATGATGAGCCCAGATTCCGCAAAATGGCTTGAGGCCATGAAATCTGAGATGGTATCCATGTATGAGAACAAAGTGTGGACTTTGGATGACTTGCCCGATGATCGGCAAGCCATAGAAAATAAATGGATCTTCAAGAGGAAGACGGACGCTGATAGTAGTGTTACTATCTACAAAGCTAGAATTGTCGCAAAAGGTTTTCGACAAGTTTAAGGTGTTGACTACGATGAGAGTTTCTCACTCGTATCTATGCTTAAGTCTGTCCGAATCATGTTAGCAATTGCCGCATTTTATGAAATCTGGCAAATGGATAAACAAAACTGCATTCCTTAATGGATTTATTAAAGAAGAGTTGTATATGATGCAACCAGAAGGTTTTGTCAATCCTAAAGGTGCTAACAAAATATGCAAGATCCAGCGATCCATCTATGGACTGGTGCAAGCATCTCGGAGTTGGAATATACGCTTTGATAAGTTGATCAAAGGATATAGTTTTATACAGACTTGCGGTGAAGCCTGTATTTACAAGAAAGTGAGTGGGAGCACTACAGCTTTTCTGATAAGTATATGTGAATGACATATTGTTGATCGGAAATAATGTAGAATTATTCTGCAAAGCATAAAGGAGTGTTTGAAAGGAGTTTTTCAAAGAAAGACCTCGGTGAAGCTGCTTACATATTGAGCATCAAGATCTATAGAGATAGATCAAGACGCTTGATAAGTTTTTTCAATGAGTACATACCTTAACAAGATTTTGAAGTAGTTCAAAATAGAACAGTCAAAGAAAGAGTTCTTGCCTGTGTTACAAGGTGTGAAATTGAGTAAGACTCAAAGCCCGACCACGACAGAAGATAGAAAGAGAATGAAAGTCATTCCCTATGCTTTGGCCATAGGTTCTATAAAGTATGCCATGCTGTGTACCAGATCTATTATATACCCTACACCGATTTTGGCAAGGGAGTACAATAGTGATCTAGGAGTAGATCACTGGACAGCGGTCAAAATTATCCTTAGTGGAATAAGGATATGTTTCTCGATTATGGAAGTGACAAAAGGTTCGTCGTGAAGGGTTACATCGATGCAAGTTTTGACACTAATATAGATGACTCTAAGTCTCGGTCTAGATACATATTGAAAGTGGGAGCAATTAGCTAGAGTAGCTCCGTGCACAGCATTGTAGACATACAAATTTGCAAAATACTTACGGATCTGAATGTGAGAGACCCATTGACTAAAATTATCTCACAATCAAAACATGATCACACCTTAGTACTCTTTGGGTGTTAATCACATAGCGATGTGAACTAGATTATTGACTCTAGTAAACCCTTTGGGTGATGGTCACATGACGATGTGAACTATGGGTGTTAATCACATGGTGATGTGAACTATTGATGTTAAATCACATGGCGATGTGAACTAGATTATTGACTCTAGTGCAAGTGGGAGACTGAAGGAAATATGCCCTAGAGGCAATAATAAAGTTATTATTTATTTCCTTATATCATGATAAATGTTTATTATTCATGCTAGAATTGTATTTACCGGAAACATAATACATGTGTGAATACATAGACAAACAGAGTGTCACTAGTATGCCTCTACTTGACTAGCTCGTTAATCAAAGATGGTTATGTTTCCTAGCCATAGACATGAGTTGTCATTTGATTAACGGGATCACCTCATTAGGAGAATGACGTGATTGACTTGACCCATTCCGTTAGCTTAGCACTCGATCGTTTAGTATGTTGCTATTGCTTTCATCATGACTTATACATGTTCCTATGACTATGAGATTATGCAACTCCCGTTTACCGGAGGAACACTTTGTGTGCTACCAAACGTCACAACGTAACTGGGTGATTATAAAGGTGCTCTACAGGTGTCTCCAAAGGTACTTGTTGGGTTGGCGTATTTCGAGATTAGGATTTGTCACTCCGATTGTCGGAGAGGTATCTCTGGGCCCACTCGGTAATGCACATCACTATAAGCCATGCAAGCATTGTAACTAATGAGTTAGTTGCGGGATGATGTATTACGGAACGAGTAAAGAGACTTGCCGGTAACGAGATTGAACTAGGTATTGAGATACCGACGATCGAATCTCAGGCAAGTAACATACCGATGACAAAGGGAACAACGTATGTTGTTATGCGGTCTGACCGATAAAGATCTTCGTAGAATATGTGGGAGCCAATATGAGCATCCAGGTTCCGCTATTTGTTATTGACCGGAGAGGTGTCTCGGTCATGTCTACATAGTTCTCGAACCCGTAGGGTCCGCACGCTTAACGTTACGATGACGGTTATATTATGAGTTTATGTGTTTTGATGTACCGAAGGAGTTCGAAGTCTCGGATCAGATCGGGGACATGACGAGGAGTCTCGAAATAGCTGAGACGTAAAGATCGATATATTGGACGACTATATTCGGACTTCGGAAAGGTTCCGAGTGATTCGGGTATTTTTCGGAGTACCGGAGAGTTACGGGAATTCGTATTGGGCCTTAATGGGCCATACAGGAAAGGAGAGAAAGGCCCCAAAGGGTGGCCGCACCCCTCCCCATGGACTAGTCCGAATTGGACTAGGGAGGGGGGCACCCCCTTCCTTCTTTCTCCTTCTCCGTTCCCTTCTCCTATTCCAACAAGGAAAGGAGGAGTCCTACTCCCGGTGGGAGTAGGACTCCCCCCTTGGCGCACCCTCCTCCTTGGCCGGCGGCCTCCCCCTTGCTCCTTTATATATGGGGGCAGGGGGCACCCCAAAGACGCACAATTGATATACGATATTTTAGCCGTGTGCGGTGCCCCCTCCACCATATTACACCTCGATAATATCTTAGCGGAGCTTAGGCGAAGCCCTGCGTCGGTAGAACATCATCATCGTCACCACGCCGTCGTGCTGACGAAACTCTCCCTCAACACTCGGCTGGATCGGAGTTCGAGGGACGTCATCGAGCTGAACGTGTGCTGAACTCGGAGGTGCCGTGCGTTCGGTACTTGATCGGTCGGATCGTGAAGACGTACGACTACATCAACCGCATTGTGTTAACGCTTCCGCTTTCGGTCTACGAGGGTACGTGGACAACACTCTACCCTCTCTTAACCGTGTGCGGTGCCCCCCTCCACCATATTCCACCTCGGTCATATCGTAGCGGTGCTTAGGAGAAGCCCTGCGTCGGTGCAACATCATCACCGTAATCATGCCGTCGTGCTGACGCAACTCTTCTGTGAAGCTCTGCTGGATCGGAGTTCGCGGGACGTCATCGAGCTGAACGTGTGCAGAACTCGGAGGTGCCGTACGTTTGGTACTTGGATCGGTCGGATCGTGAAGACGTACGACTACATCAACCGCGTTGTGTTAACGCTTCCGCTTTCGGTCTACGAGGGTACGTGGACAACACTCTCCCCTCTCGTTGCTATGCATCACCATGATCTTGCGTGTGCGTAGGAATTTTTTTGAAATTACTACGTTCCCCAACACCGTATACTGAGGATTGTCCTCATTGCTGCACAGAAGGCTTATGTCCTTAATGCACCGCTCGGTGTGCTGAACCTCGAACGTCGTCTGTAGATGTTGCAAAACATCTGACATACACGTTTTGATGACTACGTGATAGTTCAGTGCGTAATGCTAACGGTTTAGAATTGAGGCGCCAAAGACGTTTTTGAAACGTCGCGGAACATATGAGATGTTCCAAGAGCTGAAATTGGGATTTTAGGCTCGTGCCCACGTCAAGAGGTATGAGACCTCTGACAAGTTTCTTAAGCCTGCAAACTAAATGAGAAAAACTCAACCGTTGAGCATGTGCTCATATTGTCTGAGTACTACAATCGCTTGAATCGAGTGCGAGTTAATCTTCCAGATGAGATAGTGATGGTTCTCCAAAGTCACTCCCACCAAGCTACTAGAGCTTCGTGATGAACTATAACAAATCAGGGATAGATATGATGATCCTTGAGCTATTCACGATGTTTGACACCACAAAAGTAGAAATCAAGTAGGAGCATCAATTGTTGATGGTCAGTAAAACCACTAGTTTCAAGAAGGGCAAGGGAAAGAAGGGATACTTCATGACACGGCAAATCAGTTGCTGCTCTAGTGAAGAAACCGAAGGTTGAACCCAAACCCGAGACTAAATGCTTCTGTAATGAGGGGAACGGTCACTGAAGCAGAACTACCCTAGATACTTGGTAGATGAGAAGGTAGGCAAGGTCGACAGAAGTATATTGGATATACATTATATTAATGTGTACTTTACTAGTACTCCTAGTAGCACCAGGGTATTAGATACCGGTTCGGTTGCTAAGTGTTGGTAACTCGAAATAAAAGGCTACGGAATAAACGGAGACTAGCTAAAGGTGAGATGACGATATGTGTTGGAAGTGTTTCCAAGGTTGATGTGATCAAGCATCGCATGCTCCCTCTACCATCGAGATTGGTGTTAAACCTAAATAATTGTTATTTGGTGTTTGCGTTGAGCATTGACATGATTGGATTATGTTTATCACAATACGGTTATTCATTTAAGGAGAATAATGGTTACTCTGTCTATTTGAATAATACCTTCAATGGTCTTGCACCTAAAATGAATGGTTTATTGAATCTCGATTGTAGTGATACACAAGTTCATGCCAAAAGATATAAGATAGTAATGATAGTACCACATACTTGTGGCACTGCCACTTGAGTCATATTGGTATAAAACGCATGAAGAGGCTCCATGTTGATGGATCTTTGGACTCACTCGTTTTTGAAAAGATTGAGACATGCGAACCATGTCTATTAGTATGAAGAAAGTCCATACAGATGGATCGTTTGGACTCACTTGATTTTGAATCACTTGAGACATGCAAATCATACCACATGGACAAGATGACTGAAAGGCCTCGTTTTCAGTAAGATGGAAGAAGAAAACAAATTGTTGGAAGTAATACATTTTGATGTGTGCAGTCCAATGAGTGCTGAGGCATGCAGTGGATATCGTTATGTTCTTACTTCACAGATGATTTGAGTAGATGCTAAGAATATTTACTTGATGAAACACAAGTCTGAATTATTGAAAGGTTCAAGTAATTTCAGAGTGAAGTTGAAGATCGTCGTGACAAGAGGATAAAATGTCTATGATATGATCATAGAGATATCCGAGTTACGAGTTTGGCACACAATTAAGACATTGTGGAAATTGTTTCACAACTATTACCGCCTGGAACACCATAGTGTGATGGTGTGTCCGAACATCATAACTGCACCCTATTGGATATGGTGCATACCATGATGTCTCTTATCGAATTACCTCTATCGTTTATGGGCTAGGCATTAGAGACAACCGCATTCACTTTAAATAGGGTACCACGCAATTCCGTTGAGAAGACACCGTATGAACTATGGTTTAGAGAAACCTAAGTTGTCGTCTCTTAAAAGTTTGGGGCTGCGATGCTTATGTGAAAAAGTTTCAGGCTGATAAGCTCGAACCCAAAGCGGATAAATGCATCTTCATAGAATACCCAAAACAGTTGGGTATACCTCCTATTTCAGATCTGGAAGCAAAAGTGATTGTTTCTAGAAACGGGTCCTTTCTCGAGGAAAAGTTTCTCTCGAAAGAATTGAGTGGGACGATGGTGGATACTTGATGAGGTTATTGAACCATGACTTCAACTAGTGTGTAGCAGGGCACAGGAAGTTTTTCCTGTGGCACCTACACCAATTGAAGTGGAAGCTTATGATAGTGATCATGAAACTTCGGATCAAGTCACTACCAAACCTTGTAGGATGACAAGGATGCGTACTACTTCAGAGTGGTACGTAATCCTATCTTGGAAGTCATGTTGCTAGACAACAATGAACCTACGAGCTATGGAGAAGCGATGGTGGGCCCGGATTCCGACGAATGGCTTGAGGCCACAAAACCGAGAGGATCCATGTATGAAAACAAAGTATAGACTTTAAAAGAACTACTTGATGGTCGTAAGGCTGTTGGGTACACATGGATTTTAAAAGGAAGACAGACAATGATGGTAAGTGTCACCATTAAGAAAGCTCGACTTGTCGTTAAGATATTTTCCGGCAAGTTCAAGGAGTTGACTGCGATGAGACTTTCTCACTCGTAGCGATGCTAAGAGTCTGTTGGAATTATATTAGCAGTTACTGCATTATTTATGAAATCTTGCAGATAGGATGTCAAAACATTGTTTCCTCGACGATTTTGTTGTATGTGATACAACCAGAAGGTTTTGTCAATCCTGAAAGATGCTGAAAAGTATGCAAAGCTCCAGCAATCCTTCTAAGGATTGGAGTAAGCATCTCGGAGTTGGAATGTACGCTTTGATGAGATGATCAAAGATTTGGGTTTATACAAAGTTTATGAGAAACTTGTAATTCCAGAGAAGTGAGTGGGAGCACTATATAATTTTTTATGAGTATATGTCGTTAACATATTGTTGATCAGAAATGATGTAGAATTTCTGGAAAGCATCCAGGGTTATTTGAAAAGTGTTTTTCAATGGAAAACCTGGATTAAGCTACTTGAACATTGAGCATCAAGATCTATAAGGATAGATAAAAAACGCTCAATAGTACTTTCAAATGAATACATACCGTGACAAGATTTTGAAGGAGTTCAAAATAGATCAGTAAAGAAGGAGTTCTTGGCTGTGTTACAAGGTGTGAGTATTGAGTAAGACTCAAGACCTGACCACGGCAGAAGAGAGAGAAAGGACGAAGGTCGTCCCCTATGCTTTAGACGTAGGCTCTACAGTATGCTATGCTGTGTACCGCACCTGAAGTGTGCCTTGCCATGAATTAGTCAAGGGGTACAAGAGTGATCCAGGAATGGATCACATGACAACGGTCGAACTTATCCTTAGTATTTAGTGGACTAAGGAATTTTCTCGATTATGGAGGTGGTAAAAGAGTTCGTCGTAAAGGGTTACGTCGATGCAAACTTTGACACTAATCCGGATGACTCTGAGTAGTAAACCGGATTCGTATAGTAGAGCAGTTATTTGGAATAGCTCCAAGTAGCGCGTGGTAGCTGCATCTACAAGATGACATAGAGATTTGTAAAGCACACACGGATCTGGAAGGTTCAGACCCGTTGACTAAAAACCTCTCTCACAAGCTTGATATGAACAAACCCCATGGGTGTTGGATTCATTACAATCACATAGTGATGTGAACTAGATTATTAACTCTAGTGCAAGTGGGAGACTATTGGAAATATGCCCTAGAGGCAATAATAAAATGGTTATTATTGTATTTCCTATAATTGTCTATTTTTCATGCTATAATTGTATTAACTGGAAACCGTAATACATGTGTGAATACATAGACCACAACATGTCCCTTGTAAGCCTCTAGTTGACTAGCTCGTTGATCAATAGATGGTTATGGTTTCCTGACCATGGACATTGGATGTCATTGATAACGGGATCACATCATTAGGAGAATGAAGTGATGGACAAGACCCAATCCTAAGCATAGCACAAGATCGTGTAGTTCGTTTGCTAAGAGGTTTTCTAATGTCAAGTATCATTTCCTTAGACCATGAGATTGTGCAACTCCCGGATACCGTAGGAATGCTTTGGGTGTACCAAATGTCACAACGTAACTGGGTGGCTATAAAGGTGCAGTACAGGTATCTCCGAAAGTGTCTATTGGGTTGGCACGAATCGAGACTGGCATTTGTACTCCGTATGACGGAGAGGTATCTCTGGGCCCACTCGGTAATGCATCATCATAATGAGCTCAATGTGACTAAGGAGTTAGCCACGGGATCATGCGTTACGGAACGAGTAAAGAGACTTGCCGGTAACAAGATTGAACGAGGTATTGGGATACCGACGATCGAATCTCGGGCAAGTAACATACCGTTTGACAAAGGGAATTGTATACGGGATTGATTGAATCCCCGACATCGTGGTTCATCCGATGAGATCCTCGTGGAACATGTGGGAGCTAATATGGGTATCCAGATCCCGCTATTGGTTATTGCCCGGAGAGGTGTCTCGGTCATGTCTGCATGGTTCCCGAACCCGTAGGGTCTACACACTGAAGGTTCGGTGACGCTAGAGTTGTTATGGGAAATAGTATGTGGTTACCGAAGGTTGTTCGGAGTCCCGGATAGGATCCCGGACGTCACGAGGAGTTCTGGAATGGTCCGGAGGTAAAGATTTATATATGGGAAGTCATCATACGGTCACCGGAAGTATTCGGGGGTATGCCGGTATTGTACCGGGGCCACCGAAGGGGTTCCGGATGTCCACCGGGAGGGTCCACCTGCCCCGGAGGGCCTTATGGGATGTAGGTGGAAGGGAACCAGCCCCTAAGTGGGCTGGGCACCAACCTCCCCCTAGGGCCCATGTGCCTAGGGTTGGGGGAAACCCTGGAGGGGGCGCCCCCCTTGACTTGGGGGGCAAGCCACCCTCCCTGGCCGCCGCCCCTCCCACCAGATGGGATCTAAGGGGTCAGCCCCCCTCTCCCTTGCCCCTATATATAGTGGAGGGGTGGGAGGGCAGCCGCACCCCCTTGCCTGGCGCAGCCCTGTCCTCCTCCAACTCCTCCTCCTCCTCCGTAGTGCTTAGCGAAGCTCTGCCGGAAAACCACGAGCTCCATTGCCACCACGCCGTCGTGCTGCTGGAGTTCTCCCTCAACTTCTCCTCTCCCCTTGCTGGACCAAGAAGGAGGAGACGTCCCCGGGCTGTACGTGTGTTGAACGCGGAGGCATCGTCCGTTCGGCGCTAGATCGGATCTTCCGCGATTTGAATCGCTGCGAGTACGACTCCATCAACCGCGTTCTTGTAAACGCTTCCGCTTAGCGATCTTCAAGGGTATGAAGATGCACTCCCTCCCTCTCGTTGCTAGCATCTCCTAGATTGATCTTGGTGACACGTAGGAAAATTTCGAATTATTGCTACGTTACCCAACAGATCAAACAAGTATGATGCATGCCAAGGCTATATGAAGCTACTCATGGCAAGAGATGATGCACACAAGAGCAACACATCAAAGCAAGTTTAAATGAGGCCGGAAACAAGATATAACAAATCCGGTAAGTCCTCATATGCAAATTTCGAAATTGGTCCAGATCTGAATCAACCTTATGTTCAAGTTGTTAAACAGCAAGTTAAGAAGCACCAAGATGATCTACATGAAAATCTAGTCAAGTTACATATAAAGTTCATTTAATTTGGAGCTACGGCCTAGATGATATGAGCAAAACAAGTTAAACATGGCATTGATGCAAAATGCATTCAACCATCAAGAAAACATACTCAAAACATGGATCCAACAAGGTAACATGAAACCACATGCAAACCTAAGCAAGTTACATATAGAACATGCTCAAAACGGAGCAACGGTGCAACACATACACTTCAAACAAGATATAGCAACAATTTGTCCAAAACAGCAACGAGGCATCTACCAAGCATCAAAACAATATGCTACAGCAACTCAACATGAAAACAAAAGGCATGGGCATGATGTACAGGTAAAGCATCACAAAACATGAACACTGAGCTATCTCCAGAAATCACTAGAACATGCTCAAAAGGACATGGCAAGATTGCAAATAATAACAGATCACAGACTTTGCAGAAATTACTGGACATGGCAGAAATGACATCATGTTGCAATGTTTGGATCTATCAAACAACATGCTACAGGAAAATATCATAGCAAACAAAGGCATGGCCTGAATCTACTAATTGCATAGAACAAAAGTCCCTTACTGATCACGAGCCAAAAAGGCACAGAAGATATGATGGCACCCATGTAAACATAGCAAGTTTTATTAACAGCTTCAGACTTCGAAGAAAAACAGAGCATGGCAGAAATACCGATAAGTAGGCATGTTGGTGAGCTTGAACCACTCACTACAGAGCATTACATGCCATGGCAAGGTAACCAGCAATAAGAAGGCATAAGTATGAAGCTAAGCATGGCAATATCATAGTCATAGGGTACAAGCATCACTAGTAACAACCATGGCAAAATAGCAAAAGTAGAGCAAGATTTAGACATGATAGAGCACTCCATAATTGAAAACATGGGCATGGATGATAGAGAATAACATGTGTAACAAAACATCCTTAGTGAACATCTCCAGATTATGCATAGAATGACTTGTAGCAGCAGGTTTACATGGCATCACAATATAACAGACTCGGACTTAGCAGAAATGACAGTCACAGAAATCAGCAACATCATGGAGGCTACTTTGCATGCTTGTGCTAGTCACCACATAGATCCTAAAAATACAAGGCAAGCACCACTGTAAAGATGTAGACATCTACCTCATAGGATGGACACACCAAATGCAATGAAAAAGACAAATCATCAAGTTCTGATAACAGGCAGCAGTTAACATCATATAGCACGCTTGCAACGATGATTAGAGCCTCAAGATGAACTCTAATGAACATGAACCAATGGAACAAATTGAAGAGCATCTCACAATGAACATTTCTATATACTATATGCATGAATCGGAGCACCGAGCACGAAGTTATGGCATGAAGAACAGAGCAACATAATTCAACAATTTCGGGACCTAGTAGAAATTTAGACCTCGGGGGAACCGGGAGGAGGAGGGTCTAGGACGAGGAGATCCGGGGCGCGGCCGCGTTTGGATGGATGCGTTGGTGGATCTAGTCCACCTCCAGATCCGGACGGGGACAGGGACGGGCCCGGCGACGACGGGCAGGAGACGAGGCGGCGGAGGGCGCGGGTCGCAGGCGCAGCGCCGGCGAGGGGCGGAAGCGGTAGAGCGGCGCGGGGGCAAGGCGGCGAAGGTTGCGGCGGCCGGAGGGAGAGGCGCGGCCGGGCGGCGGTGGTCGCCGGGGCCGGGCTGCGAGGTGGCCGGCGGCGGAGTAAGGCGCGGAGGCGGTGCGCGGGGCGCGACCCGGGAGCGACGGCGGCGGAGCGGGCTTCGTCGGGCGGCGGCGGGCCTGATCTAGCCCGGGGCGGGCCCGATCTGGGCTCCCTCGGGCCGCGGCGGCGGCGGTGGTGCTGGGCGACGTGGCATGACGGGATTCGCTAGGGCGGCGGCTGGACGTGTCCGGCCTTCGGCGGACATGTCCGGCGGTGGGAGGAGGAAGAAGACTAGGGTTAGGGGTCTATTTCATCCGAGATTTGGAAGGGGGAGGCTATTTATAGGTAGAGGGAGTTAAGAGAGTCCAAATGGGGTGCGGTTTTCGCCCACACGATCGTGATCGAACAACCGAGAGCATGGAGGGGGGTTTGCTGGGTTAGTGGGCTGATTTGGAGGGGTGTTGGGCTGCAAGACAAAAGGGGCTTCAGGCTACGCGGTTAACCGTTGGGGCATCAAACGACCTCCAAATGGAACGAAATTAGACGGGCGGTCTGTCGGTGCTATACCAAGGCCAGTCGGCAAATCTCGGCCCATTCCGAGAAGGTTTTTCTCCTGCTCACGAAACAAGGTCTGAGAGGGGCGACGGGTGTGACGAGAGTGTCGGATCGCGAAACGGACAACGGGGAAAAGTACCGGATGCAAGTTTTGAAAAACATGCATTTTAAATGCAGATGATGGCATGGCAAAGTGCAACACGCAAGCACACGACATGGCAACAACGACGAATAACTGGAAGACACCTGGCGCATCGGATCCGGGGCGTTACATGCGGTCCCGTACTCACCTAAGTTACAAAACATACTTCGAGTGAAGAGCAACCCTCTCAATCGGGGGCTTAGCTACGATGCCATACTCGCCTAAGTTTCAAAAACACTCCAAGTGAAGAGCAACCCTCTCACTCGGGGGCTTAGCTGCGATCCCGTACTCGCCTAAGTTTCAAAAACACTCCGAGTGAAGAGAAATCTGAAGGAAATATGCCCTAGAGGCAATAATAAAGTTATTATTTATTTCCTTATTTCATGATAAATGTTTATTATTCATGCTAGAATTGTATTAACTGGAAACTGGATACATGTGTGAATACATAGACAAAATAGTGTGTCCCTAGTATGCCTCTACTTGACTAGCGTTTTCATCAAAGATGGTTATGTTTCCTAGCCATAGACATGTGTTGTCATTTGTTGAACGGGATCACATCATTAGGAGAATGATGTGATGGACAAGACCCATTCATTGGCTTAGCGTTGTGATCGTTACAGTTTTATTTCTACTGCTTTCTTCATGACTTATACATGTTCCTCGGACTATGAGATTGTGCAACTCCCAATATCTGGAGGAACACTTTGTGTGCAATCAAACGTCACAACGTAAATGGGTGATTATAAAGATGCTCTATAGGTGTTTCCGAAGGTGTTTGTTGGGTTGGCATGAATCAAGATTAGGATTTGTCACTCCGTGTATCGGAGAGGTATCTCCGGGCCCTCTCAGTAATGGACATCACTATAAGCCTTGCAAGCCATGTGACTAATGAGTTAGTTGTGGGATTATGCATTACGGAACGAGTACTTGCCGGTAACGAGATTTAACTAGGTATTGAGATACCGACGATCGAATCTCGGGCAAGTTACATACCGATGACACAGGAAACAACGTATGTTGTTATGCGCTTTGACCGATAATGATCTTCGTAGAATATGTAGGAGCCAATATGAGCATCCAGGTTCCGCTATTGGTTATTGACCGGAGACGTGTCTCGGTCATGTCTACATAGTTCTCGAACCCGTAGGGTCCGCACACTTAATGTTCGGTGATGATTTGTATTATGAGTTTATGTGATTTGATGTACCGAAGGTAGTTCGGAGTCCCGGATGAGATCGGGGACATGACGAGGAGTCTCGAAATCGTCGAGACGTAAAGATCGATATATTGGACGGCTATATTCGGACCTCGGAAAGGTTCCGAGTGATTCGGATATTTTTCGGAGTACCGGAGAGTTACGGAAATTTGTATTGGACCTTAATGGGCTATATGGGAAAGGAGAGAAAGGCCTCAAAAGGTGGCCGCACCCCTCCCCATGGTCTGTTCCGAATTGGACTAGGGAGGGGGGGCGCCCCCTTCCTTCCTTCTCGTTTTCCCTTCTCTTTTTCCTATTCCATGTGGGAGGAGGAATCCTACTAGGACTAGGGAGTCCTAGTAGGACTCCACACTTCTGGCGCGCCCTTGGGGCTGGCCGGCCTCCCCTCCTCCATCGTTTATATACGGGGGCAGGGGGAACCTCTAGACACACAAGTTGATCTGTTGATCTCTCTTAACCGTGTGCGGTGCCCCCCTCCACCATATTCCACCTCGGTCATATCGTAGCGGTGCTTAGGAGAAGCCCTGCGTCGGTGCAACATCATCACCGTAATCATGCCGTCGTGCTGACGCAACTCTTCTGTGAAGCTCTGCTGGATCGGAGTTCGCGGGACGTCATCGAGCTGAACGTGTGCAGAACTCGGAGGTGCCGTACGTTCGGTACTTGGATCGGTCGGATCGTGAAGACGCACGACTACATCAACCGCGTTGTCATAACGCTTCCGCTTTCGGTCTATGAGGGTACGTGGACACACTCTCCCCTCTCGTTGTTATGCATCACCATGATCCTGCATGTGCGTAGGAAATTTGTTGAAATTACTACGTTCCCTAACTGTGGCATCCGAGCCAGGTTTATGCGTAGATGTTATATGCACGAGTAGAACACAAGTGAGTTGTGGGCGATACAATTCATACTGCTTACCAGCATGTCATACTTTGGTTCGGCGGTATTGTTGGATGAACCGGCCTCGACCGACATTACGCGTACGCTTACGCGAGATTGGTTTTACCGACGTGCTTTGCACACAGGTGGCTGGCGGGTGTCAGTTTCTCCAACTTTAGTTGAACCGAGTGTGGCTATGCCCGGTCCTTGAGAAGGTTAAAACAACACTAACTTGACGAACTATCGTTGTGGTCTTGATGCGTAGGTAAGAACGGTTCTTGCTCAGCCCATAGCAGCCACGTAAAACTTGCAACAACAAAGTAGAGGACGTCTAACTTGTCTTTGCAGGGCATGTTGTGATGTGATATGGTCAAGACGTGATGAGATATAAGTTGTTGTATGAGATGATCATGTTTTGTTGAAGTTATCGGCAACTGGCCGAAGCCTTATGGTTGTCTCTTTATTGCATAAGATGCAAGCGCCAAATAATTGCTTTACATTATCGCTATGCGATAGCAATAGTTGCAAGAGCAATAGTTGGCGAGACGACCATGTGACGACACATTGATATAGATCAAGATGATGGAGATCATGGTGTCATGCCAGTGATGATGGAGATCATGACGATGCTTTGGAGATGGAGATCAAAGGCACAAGATGATGATGGCCATATCATGTCACATATTTTGATTACATGTGATGTTTATCTTTTATGCATCTTATTTTGCTTAGATTGATGGTAGCATTATAAGATGATCTCTCACTAAATTTCAAGGTATAAGTGTTCTCCCTGAGTATGCACCGTTGCGAACGTTCTTCGTGCTGAGACACCACGAGATGATCAGGTGTGATAAGCTCTACGTTCAAATACAACGGGTGCAAGACAGTTTTGCACACGTGGAATACTCAGGTTAAACTTGACGAGCCTAGCATATGCAGATATGGCCTCGGAACACTGAGACCGAAAGGTCGAGCGTGAATCATGTAGAAGATATGATCAACATAGCAATGTTCACCATTGAAAACTACTCCATCTCACGTGATGATCGGACATGATTTAGTTGATTTGGATCACGTGATCACTTAGATGATTAGAGGGATGTCTATCTAAGTGGGAGTTCTTAAGTAATATGATTAATTGAACTTTAACTTATCATGAACTTAGTCCTGATAGTTTTTTCAAATAATGTTGTAGATCAATAGCTCGCATTGTTGCTTCCCTATGTGTTGGGGATATAACTACTAGTGTAACCCGCCCAGGAAGGGCCGGGATACACTATGGCGATTCATCATATGAAGCCCAATATGAAGCTTGAAGATGGCGGTTCAGTTAAGGGCCCAAAGCCCAAAGGCGGCTTAAGGCCTGTAATGATAAACTGCCATAAGAGCATAACTTGTATTGTAAGGCAAGATTAAGTAGTCATCGAGCCGTACACTGTTTATGAGCCGGCCGGGACTCTATGAGCTGCTGGGCGTCGACCTCTGTATATAAAGGGATGACCCGGCGGCAGTTTAGGGAATGTAACATAAAATCGAGAGCCGGGCATAGCGGATTCGCTCCCCTGTCATCGAAACCCTAGTAATTCCACCTCAACTGGATTAGACTTTTACCTTCACCGCAAGGGACCGAACCAGTATAAACCCTCGTGTCCTTTGTCCCATTTTAACCCCTTTAAGCTTCCTAGTTGCGATGGCTCCACGACTAAGTCCTTTCACGAGGACATCTGCCGTGACAATTCCACGACAGTTGGCGCCCACCGTGGGGCCAGCGCACGGTGGATTTGAGTTCTTGATTGGGAGCTTCGAAGGGCAAGGGATACGCTGTGGGCCGGATGACCAGGAGTCGTTGCGGCAAGCTCTACATCGACGACGCCGGCTGGGGCCCGGACGCCGGCTCAATTGAGTACGGGTACTGGGTCCCCTTCGGCTGAATCCACGTCTTCATCGGCCGGATTGGCGAGTCGGGCCCTGAGCCGGACATCTGCACCGACATCATCGAGACGGCTCAGCGTGCGAGACCCGCCCGGGCTCAGCCCGCCATGAAGCGTGCCTTCGTGGGTTGCATCCATGGGGGAGAATTTTCTGAAGGATCCGTGGATGATGGTGAGACGGCCGTCTATTCTGACGGTGAGTCGTCCATAGGTGAGACGGATTCATTGTATCAACTACAAGACGGTGGGCTTGGGGGCTGTTTCAATGGCAGCAGTATTCCGGACCCCTTTGAGCCACCGAGCAGGGTAGGGATCCTCATGGCTGGTACTCAACTCGGTCAAAACTCTACGGCTGCGGCAGCAATAACCTCCGGGTCAGGAGCGACCGGGGCAGGAGGCCCTGTGCGCCCGCTGGCTCAGGTGCTGATTGATCTGATGGACAAGTTGACGGCCCTGTTAAACGCCACAATTATTCCGGCAGATCAAGCTGAGCATGATGCAGAGGTAGCACAGGTACGTGAGGAGATAGCCCGAGCCAAAGAAGCCCTAGCAGCTGAGGACACCAGATTGGCCGCGGAACGGGCGGCTTTGGATGCTCGAGCTCAGCAGATCCACTCAGAGGCTTTCCAGCTTACGATGAATCTGAACGCGTCTAATGAGGTGATGAGGAGGAGGCACCAGAAGGCTCAATCCTGTCTGCCTCCGGTTTATGATCCTCGGAATCTCTTCTACACACCTAGAGCCGGCCCTAGTAACCCGCAGAGGCAAACCAGTTTATAACACCCGGAGCGGGGGCGCCGGTTCAACCCCGAGTGATGGAACCTCCTCACATGAATACTGCCCCGCCTCGCTACGTACCAACACCACCGGGTCATTTTTCCAACCCTTTGGAGAACCTGATCGCTGCATGGGCGCGTCTGGCGGCTCTCCCAGTGGATGGCGACTCTCCAACAACAGTTGAGACGCGAAGGGTCAGAGAGCTTCTTCAGACGGCTCTGGCGCAGCAGGAGGCTTATTCCTATAGTCGAGACGGGATTCATTTGACTCCTCGCCCAAGCCGGAGCCCGAGTTACAGCAGACATATGGATTCGGAGGCCTTGTCAAGCAACCCCCAGCGCCGTAACCAGCCAAGTGGGTATAATCCAGTCCAGGACAGGATACGTCGAGAGGATGAGCGGGCGGCTCAGCAGGCGGTTCACCAAACCTTCCCGGATTATCCAACGACTTCTATTGAGGCAGGTGTGTCCTCGAGAACCGGCGGTGTTCCTTGTTTGATAGCGGCTCTGCGTAATGAGCGTTTGCCCAAGAATTTCAAGGGACCTCGAAACGTGCCAAATTACACAGCCGATTTACAGCCTGGGGCATGGATTGAAAGCTATGAGATGGACATGGAATTGTTGGAGGTCAGTGATGCGGCAATGGCTAAGTATTTCACCATGATGTTGGATGGAACGGCCCGCACTTGGCTGAAGGGGCTTCCGCCTAACTCCACTGGTTCATGGGCGGAGTTAAAAGCCCGGTTTATTCGGAATTTCAAGGACACATGCAAGCAGCCCATGTCGATTATGGATTTATCTAATTGCAAGCAGGAATAAGGTGAGTCCATGACCCATTGGGTGCGCCGGGTCAAGGAGATAATACATTCATCTGATAGGATGGACGCCGACTGTACGGTCTTAATGTTGGAGAAAAATTATCGATTTGAACCTCTGAAACATAAGCTGGGGCGGCTCAAGCGAGATTGTAATGACATGGGACAGCTGATGGCGGCTCTAGTCAAATACGCCGATTCTGATAGTACCAAGGATCCCGCATCTGATGAAGAGAAGACATGGAAGGGAAAGAAGAACGGCAATGGAAATGGTCATCAGCATAACCTGGCAAGTCAGGGGGGCAATAAACGTAAGGCCGACGGTAACCCGGAGTTTGTGGCTAACACCAATTCACAGGGCAACAATCAACGACACAAGGGGAGGCCGCCCTCTCGGTCTGGCGGGTCAGGTCCTACTCTTGAGAAATTGCTCAATGAGCCCCGTCCAAGACACGGCACTCGGGAAAGACCAGCCACCCACCTATGGAAAGATTGCGCGATCATGAAGGCTTTCAAAAATTCTAACATGTTCGACGGCAACCATGAGCCTGGCGGCGGCTCAGGTGGAGGCGGTTTTCATGGCTCGGGCGGCGGCTCAAGTTCCGGCTTTCAAGGAAATCAACGTGGTTATAATCAACAGTCCGGTCAGGAAGGTCAGCAACAGCAGCAATCGGGTTATCAGAGCAATCCAAAGCAGCTGAATAGTGGACACTATCATGTGTTCACCACTAGTCTGTGCAAATGAGACCAGAAGCTTCACAAAAGGGTTGTGAACGCTGTTGAGCCGGCAGTCCCTCGTTATTTGAGGTGGTCAGAGCAGCCCATTGTATGGAGCAGAGAAGATCACCCTCTAAGAGTTGACAATCCGGGTCAGTTGGCTTTGGTGGTGCCACCTCAAGTTGGTGGATATAAATTCACTAAGGTACTCATGGATGGAGGCAGCAGCATCAACATCCTTTATTATGAGACCTTTCGTCGTATGGGGTTGACTGATAAAAATCATAAGACATCCAACACTGTTTTCCATGGAGTGGTGCCTGGTAAGTCGGCATACCCAGTTGGTAAGGTTGAGCTGGAGGTAGCCTTCGGAGATGAGCATGATTCTAGGGCTGAGAAATTAACCTTTGAAGTGGTCAAGATCAAGAGCCCGTATCATGCTCTATTTGGACGGCCGGTTTATGCCAAGTTCATGGCACGACCGTGTTATGTTTACTTGCAGCTCAAGATGCCGGGTCACAAGGGCACCATCATGGTACATGGGAGTCAGAAGGTAGCCCTAGAATGTGAAGAAGGCGATGTTGCTTATGCTGAATCTGTCTGTACAACAGAGGAGTTGAAATTTTATAAAGATAATGTTGACCCGGCAGACATGACGTCTCTGAAGAAGCCAACCACTGAACACGAGCCGGTGATGAAATTCAAGTCGGCCGATGAGACCAAGCTTGTTGATTTTGTTCCAGGCGACTCGTCTAAGCAATTCAGTATCAGTGCCAATCTGGATCCCAAATAGGAAAGCGCGCTCAATGAGTTCATCCGTGAGAACCGGGACATCTTTGCATGGAAACCTTCTGACATGCCGGGTGTACCAATAGAACTCGCTGAGCACACTCCCAATATCAGTCCAAAGTTTAAGCCGGTCAGACAGTTTCTTCGGCGGTTTAACGAGGAAAGGCACAAAGATATCGGTGAGGAGGTGGCCCGGCTCTTGGCGGCCGGGTTTATTGTTGAAGTTTTTCACCCGGAGTGGTTGGCTAACCCGATGGTTGTACTTAAAAACAACGGCACCTTGCGTATGTGTGTGGATTACACGGACTTACACAAGGCTTGTCCGGTTGATCCTTTCGCTCTCCCCTGTATAGATCAGATCATTGATGCTACGGCGGGTTGTGAGCGTTTGAGTTTCTTGGATGCTTATTCTGGTTATCATCAGATCAAGATGGCAGTTAAGGACCAGGAGAAGACGGCTTTCATCACTCCGTTTGGAGCTTTCTGTTATGTGTCTATGCCTTTTGGGCTTAAGAGTGCCCAGGCGACTTATCAACGATGTGTGCAGAACTGCCTCCATAATTAGATTGGACAAAATTTCCATGCTTATGTGGATGACATTGTGGTGAAGTCCAGAGAGAAGGAGACCTTGATAGATGATCTGAAGGAAACCTTTGATAATCTCCGGGTCTACAAAATGATGCTTAACCCGGCCAAATGTTTGTTTGGCGTGCCAGCAGGCAAGCTTTTGGGTTTTCTGGTCTCTAACAGAGGCATTGAAGCTAACCCGGAGAAGATCAAGGCAATCACCTCTTGGGCTAAGCCAGCGTGCATCAATGATGTTCAACGACTGGTGGGCCATATCGCTGCTTTAAGCCGGTTCATAAGCCGGTTAGGTGAGGAGGCCATACCGCTGTATCAGATGATGAAGAAGACAAACAACTTTGTCTGGAGTGATGCCGCTAATGCTGCCTTTGAAGATTTAAAGAGATAGTTATCTGAGCCGCCGGTCCTTGCGGCTCCCATTGATAAGGAGCCCTTATTGTTGTATGTGGCTTCTAACTCACGTGCTGTCAGTGTTGCAATTGTGGTGGAGCGCAAGGAGGCTGGCAAGGAGCATCCGGTTCAACGGCCGGTTTACTACATCAGTGAGGTGCTTATTGAGTCTAAGCAAAGATATGCACATTGGCAGAAGCTCGTTTATGGGGTGTTCATGGCGAGACGGAAGCTTAAGCAATACTTGCAGGGTCACCCCATCACTATGGTAAGTTATGCTCCTCTGGTAGACATCATTCAGAATAGAGAGGCCACAGGACGAGTCACCAAGTGGGCCATTGAGCTTGGGCCTCATGGCTTAAAGTATATGCCATGTACATCTATTAAGTCTCGGGCATTGGTGGACTTCATCAACGATTGGACAGAGCTGCAGATGCCTGAAGAAAAGCCGGACAACACATACTAGACTATTCACTTTGATGGGTCCAGGCAATTGGAGGGCTCGGGGGCTGGAGTTGTTTTAGCTTCCCCTCGAGGTGACAAATTTTGTTATGTGCTCCGGTTGATGTTTCCCTGTACTAACAATGCAGCTGAATATGAGGCCTTGCTCCATGGTCTTTGGATGGCTAAGGAGATGAACTTAAGCCGGGTAAGGTGCTTTGGCGACTCAGATTTAGTGGCTTAACAGGTGTTAGGCCAGTGGGATTCTAAGGATCCTCTTATGGCGGCTTATCGCCGTGAAGTTGATGCTACCGCTAGACACTTCAAAGGTTATCAAGTGGAGCACATTGATCGAAGAAAGAATGAGGCGGCTGATGCTTTAAGCCGGCTGGGATCTCAGCGTAAGCCGGTGCCGCCTAACACCTTCTTGGATATTCTACATAACCCTTCTGTTTAGTTACCCACAGAGGAAGACTTAGCTATTCCAGACCCAAAAGCACAATTGTTGGCGGCTCTTCACGTCATCCCAGATTGGACAGTGCCGTATTTGGCTTACATGACCCGGGGCGAGTTGCCTGAGGACGAGACCTTGGCTAAACAAATCGTCCGGCGGTCTAAGTCAATGACAATTGTTCATGGTGAGTTGCATCATCGCAGTGTTATGGGGGCGTTTCAACATTGTGTGTCGCCTGAGGAATGTCAAGAAATCCTTCGTGAGATCCATGAAGGCGATTGTGGTCATCATGCTGGCTCAAAATCTCTTGTGGCCAAAGCTTTCAATCATGGTTTTTATTGGCTGACGGCTCATGCTAATGTGAAGGATCAGGTCAGTAAATGTGATGGTTGTCAAAAGGTCTCACGACGAGCTCATGTGCCGGCTCAAGAATTGAGGATGATTCCAATCACTTGGTCGTTTGCAGTCTGGGGGCTTGACATGGTTGGGCCTTTCAAAAGGTCCAAGGATAAAAAGACACACCTCCTGGTGGCGGTTGATAAATTCACGAAGTGGGTTGAGGCAGAGCCGGTCAGTAAGTGTGATGCAGCCAAGACGGTTCAATTCAAGAAAAAGGTGATCTTTCATTTTGGTTTTCCACATAGCATCATAACTGACAATGGTACTAATCTATCCAAAGGTGCCATGGAAGAATTCTATCAACGTGAGCATATGCGGCTCGATGTTTCCTGAGTACCTCACCCTCAGTCCAATGGTCAAGGTGAAAGAGCCAATCATGAGATCTTGAAAGGTATTAAGCCCCGGCTCATGGTCCCTTTACAACGGATGCCGGGTTGTTGGGTGGAGGAGTTGCCTTCTGTGATATGGAGCATCAATACTACACCTAACAGGTCTACAGGATATACGCCTTTCTTCATGGTTTATGGAGCAGAGGCGGTTCTACCAAGTGACATCCGTCATGACTCACCCCGTGTGGCGGCAGACGTTGAAGCTAATAACGAGCAAGCCCGCCAGGATGCACTTGATTTGTTGGATGAGAAGCGTGACTTGGCATCAACCCGCTCGGTGATTTACCAACAGGACCTGCGTCGCTATCACAGCCGCCGGGTTAAGTCCAGAACCTTTCAAGAAGGCGACTTAGTGCTCCGGCTTATCCAGGATCAGTGTGATGCGCACAAGTTATCCCCACCTTGTGAAGGGCCCTTTGTGGTCAGTAAGAATTTACACAACGGGTCATATTACCTCATCGATGTTCAAGAGCGCAAAGACTCACGTAAGTCGGAGGAAGAGACTCGCCGGCCATGGAATATCGCTCATCTTCGGCCTTACTATACTTGAGCCGCCGACTCTCATGGTGTACATATTTTGAAAAGTAATAAAGCAGGACCTCTGTCCTTCTTCATCCTCAAAGTTTATATGTCTTCATTATTATATCTTTGAAACGACCAACAGGGAGCCGATCATATTTGAATCTGGCTTTCCCTTTGGTCCGGCTCATGATCGTATTCGAATCTAGCCGTTAAATATCATGATCACTTGGGGGCTTCTTGTTCAAACATAGGTCCTATTCGAGCCAAAGAGAACATAGCTGTCGATACCCTTTTGATTGGCACACTACCAAACCTACTAGGGGGCTTCTTGATCGTATCTGAATCATAGCTCAACCCCTTTTGGGTCTGACGTGGATCGTATCCGAATTAGCGTCATTAAACAAATCTCAAGGTCATTTGGGGGCTTCCTTGTCAGGACCCCGATTCCAAGTCACATCGGTCTAGCCGGTAACACCTCAGATCACTTTGCAGCCTCACGCACGGTATTCCCACGGGTGTCGCCTTACCATGGCCCGGGACCATTTGCGCCTTTTGGCTCATGTATATGATAGTGTCGCTAGCATCCATATGTCAGAGAACCCGGGACGACATGACGAGTCGTGAACCCAAAGTGGCACTAACTTACGGGGACAGGCATAGATGAATCAACATCGAGCATGTCAGTCAGCAGCGTGCGATTCCGGGCTGTAGCACTGGGCTAACAGGACTCTGGTGAACCGGGCTGTAGCAGGCTAGGCAGGACTCCGGATGTCACCGCGTGACTTTTCCCCGAAGGGACATACATGGGAACGAAGCGAATCACATGCCGGTCAGTCAAGTGTCCCGGAGCAGTAGTGCTGGGCTAGCAGGACTCCGGTGAACCGGGCTGTAGCGGACTACTATGGCTCATGGAAGCACAAGACTACAATTCCCCATAAGAGAGGCTACCAAGGATAAACAACTAGGTTGTCGGATCCCACACATACCAAGCATTTCAATCATACACACGATATGCTCGATATGTGTAAATACAACATGGCATCACAACAAAAATCTACGACTCAAGTATTTATTCAATAGGCTCCGAGGAGCGAGATATTACAAACATGGGTCTCATGACCCAACATTCAGAGCATACAAGTCAAAGCACATGCGGAAGCCTAACATGTCTGAGTACAGATAGCTACAAATGAAAAAGGCTAAGAAGCTGACTATCTACAAGATCCTGCCGAGGGCACAAGATCGTACCTGAGGTAAAAAGCTAAACGTCGAAGTCCAAGCGGTACTACTAGCGAGACTGAAGTCTCTCTGCAAAAACATAAAATAGGAAAACGTGAGTACAAATGTACCCAGCAAGACTTACATCAGAACTATCTACATATGCATCCGTATCAAAAGGGGGTGGTGGAGTTTAACTGCAGCAAGCCAGCTTTGACTCGGTGGCTATCCTAAACTACGACTGCAAGTAACTCTTTTGAGGTGGCGCACACGAGTCCACATATTCACCATATCAATACTCCACTATGGATTCGCTCCCGTCTCCCCACGAGAAGGCCATCCATAACACTCACGCTTATCTTGCGCATTTTAGAGTATCCACTTTCACTTGTCTATGAACTGTACAGGAAACCAAGTAGTCCTTTACCGCGGACGCGGCTATACGTATAGATGATGTTAACCCTGCAGGGGTGTACTTCTTCACAAATGCTCTCACCACTTATCGCCGTTTAAACGAGATGTACTCGGCAACCTTCAAGCGGAAGCCCAGCGAGGATGTCGGCCACGGCCTACCTAAACACTCAAGTCTCTAGTCCAGGTTTATCGCCTATTCAGGTTCCATCCGCAGGGAGTCCGGCCGAGGTTTCCACATACGGACCCGAACGATGTGTACAGGGTTCCGAGACACCAAACAGGCGCCCGACATGCCCGGCCACGTGCCTACCGCATCACAGCCCACCCCTCGGGTCAGCGCTGCGCACGGCCTCCAGCATACTACAAACACCAGAAACTAATTGCAACTCCTGGGAGAGGACAAGGGTGGATAAGAAGCCGAGAGGGTCCATTGGTTTCGGGCCCAATGCATGGTAGTAGCTGAATCTTATATCACACATACAGATCTCAGTGCTTAAGGACGGTTCCAATGAAACAACCCACCATGTACTCCTACATGGCCTCTCATCGATACCTTTACCAAATCACGTTCACACACTTAGCTCACACCCAGTAGGACATGTTCATCACCATTCCAATTCATCCCCGATGAATCAGACCTGACTCAACTCTAAGTAGTAGCAGGCATGACAAACAAGCTTGAATGAGTAGGCACTTCAGGGTTCAAACAACTCCTACTCATGCTAGTGGATTTCATCTATTTATTGTGGCAATGACAGGTCATGCAGAGGAAAAGGGGTTCAGCTACCGCAACATGTAACAGTTGAATCGATGTTATCCTAATGCAGTAAAAGAGAGCAAGAGCGAGAGAGTGGGATTGTATCGGAATGAACAAGGGGGTTTTGCTTGCCTGGCACTTCTGAAGATGATATAGCTCTTCATCGGTGTCATCGAACTCATCATCGGAACATACGTCTACCGAGGGGGAACAACCACCGGCACACACAGAAAGAACACAATCAATGCAATGCACAATATGATGCATGATCATGACATGTCAATATGCTGTGATTTGAGCTAATGCAGCTAACAACAGAAGGGTTTGAGTTGATTTGAACCAAAGGTTCAAATTCAAATTCAAACTAAGAACTTATAAAGTGCATTATCATGTTTTGATCTAAACAACAAGGTTAAGTTGTTTAAACATGCTTGAAACTAGTACAGATGGATAGATTGGATTTTCCTGATCATTTTTCATATATAAATCTTTTCATTTGGAGTTACAGATTAATTTCTATGATTTTTTCTGAAGTTTATAGCATTTTCTGTAATTTCCTGAATAAACTTATATCCAGAAAATGCTTTACTGCGTTAGCATTGCGCAAGGCTGATGTCAGCAGGTCAACTGGGACGGTCCAGGTCAAACCTGACTAGTGGGGTCCACTGGTTAGTGACACAGTGCTGTTCAGTGTCAATGACAGGTGGGTCCGGTCAACGGACACGTTAGCGCGGTCAAAGCTGACACGTGGGTCCACCGTGATTAAGTTAAAACTAGGCAGGAAATAAACCCAGGGTTAATTAAGCATGGGGCCCATCCGTCAGTGAGCTAGGGGGTTAGTTAGTGGCGTCATTAGCACTAATTAAGTGTGCCACGTCAGCTGCCGGCATTTAACCGCCGGCGACCTCAGATCGCGGCGGCGTCCACTTCGGGATTGCGCTACAGGCCACTGTTTGGGGCGTGG
This sequence comes from Aegilops tauschii subsp. strangulata, assembly GCF_002575655.3. Taxonomy (NCBI): domain Eukaryota; kingdom Viridiplantae; phylum Streptophyta; class Magnoliopsida; order Poales; family Poaceae; genus Aegilops; species Aegilops tauschii. The sequence goes on from NC_053039.3 coordinate 174,946,008, forward strand.
TTGGGATCTATGGAGAGCTGGGGCTGAGCCGCGTCTGTGGGTGGTGGAGCTGGACCAGATGGTCGCCGGAATCGACGTCGGCGATGAGGTTTGCAGCGGCCGTGGTTCGGCCGTGCTCGAGTTCCTCGCTAGGGTGTTCGGGAGGAGGAGCTGGTGGTGGCTATGGGTGCGTGAACACACGCTGAGCATGGTGGTGTGTTGAGCTTCGAGCAACAGTGGCTCTAGCCACGACAGCGACGGGGCACAACGGCGACGGGCTGCGGCCGTGGTGGGCAGGGGGCTAGAGGAGGGATTCGACGGCAGGTAGAGAAGGGTTGGGAGCAGGAGCTCACAGCGATGCCGAAGAGGGGGTCAGCGAGCTCGGGGAGGTCTTGGCGGCGCCGAATCGACCATAGACAGGCTCGGGTGCCCGAGGTTGAAGATGACGGCGAAGATGGCATTCGGTGGCGTTTGGCGTCGCGTGAGTCGACAGAGAGGCGTAGGCGACGGTGGCGGAGCTCCTGGGCATGTCGGAGAGGCGAGGGGGAGGCGGTGGCCACAGTGGTGGCGAGTGGCGGCGATGGTGGTATTCGGTCGTGGGGGAGAATGGGTGGCATAGGAGAGAATGAGCATGGTAGAGAACGAGAGGGTCCGGGGGGTGCGTGGCGCTCGGGGCCGTCTCCAGCAGCGAGCAAGAAGGCAGGAGGTGGCCGCACGATGGTGCGCGCGCGTCGGGCACGCGCCCGTCCTCCTGGCAAAGGAGGAAGACGTCGGGGGAGAAGGCAGTGGTGGGCTGGGCCGGCCAGCTATAGTGCTGGGCCGGTTGGTGGGCTGCACAGGTGAGGCCAGGTAAGATTCTCTCTCTCTCTCTTTTATTTGTTTCTGTTTTCTATTTTTCTTTCTTTGTTTTGATTTTATTTACAAACCAAACCATTGAAAACTTTCTGTAAATTTTTGTGTGAGCTCAGGGAGCTAGTCCAAGGTCACATGCAAACTTACAAAAATACTTTAACTTTATTTCTTATATAACGGAAATAAATTCAACTCAAATATGTTATTGATTTAATTCAAAGGCCCAAAATAAATATCTCTGAGATTCGAAAAATATTGTTTTGAGTTTTACCTCTTGCCAATATTTTCAGAGACTAAGAGGAACATTTTCTTGGACTTCCTTGAAAAGATTTTAATGTTGATTATTTCCAAAGTGATTTCCGAGGGTTTCAACTAACCTCAATTCAACTTTCAGAAATTTTAGACATGATGCATGAGTGCAGATGCAACTATTTCACTCAGGTATTCTAGGGCTGTGACAACTCACCCCCACTAAACAAGAATGTCGTCCCGAGATTCAAGACGTGAGGTAAGAAGACAAAGGGGTCACAAGGCTAACACGATCTCCATGATCCGATTGCATTTCTCAAAGATGTTGATTCATTGCTCCAATTGATCCTGACGTCTTTGCTTTTGAGATCTTCATCCAACATGATGACGGCAGAAGGAAACTCTACAGGAATCGATCTTCTTGAAGATCAAGCAACTCAGAATCAACTCATGAAGTGAGACGTTGGAAACATCTCTTTTGCTGAGGCACAAGACACACATCAAGAGGGATGGAAAGAAACTGATAACAAAGGTTCAATTTGATAGGCAAAAATTCCACGCTTAGATAATATGGTGCATGGGTTTCAAACTAGCGAGGACTTAATTGCCATGACTCCATAACGGGGCACCTTAGGGAAGGTGGCTCGTAGGATTATTCCCTTAGGTGGCAAAAGAATACTTTGGATACAGAGATCATTGAAAATCTTCATACCAGCCCAAGGCAATTTGCAATCGATTACTTGAAGGAGTTCAGAAGAATGACATACTCCGACTAGAATGGACGATGTGGACTACCTTGTTGAAGACAACGCAAGGAAAGATTTTTTCTTATCATCGGAAATGGATGGGACCCGTGGTAGGACCACTTCTGAAGATGATCCTAAACAACAATTGCTGAGAAGGGCAGTCCAAGGGAGATTGCCACAAGGCGGTACAAGCTGCGAACAAAATGCAAATGTCGGGAATGTTCCAACCATCATATCTACCTGAGATTCAGATCTGGTTGGTGTCAGGACATTCCAGACTCATCAAGTCTAGAAAGAGAAATGAAAGTTTGCAACACAAATCGACGAGATGACATTGTGAGATTCTCGGGAAATGAACTACGATAGCAAGCTCCAAAACATGAGCTGGTTCTGCTACAAACTTGTGAACATGTTGTCCAAGACAAGAATGACCACATAGTAGTCTTATAATAAAACACTATCGAGTTCTGGTTAGGATCCATCATCATGGATTTCGAAGTCTTTACGCGCGCTAGACTTCTTTTCCTTGAACAAGTCAATCAGTGGCTTGGGTGCTAGGAATTCATATGAAACGAAGATGATCAGTCTAACATACCACAGAACACTTTGCACGTGCATGGCTGACTTGGGATGATTCCAGAGGAAGCAAAAACAAGCTTTCTCGAATTCACGGCGGCAACTTGCATCAATTGCACGTGAACTTAGAGGAAGTCGCTACTTTCATCCAAACATATGCTTCATGAACGGAACATGAAGGCATTGTTTACAAAGTTTCCAACACTAGCTTAATGTTTAACACGAATCATGGGGGAGACAAGATGCTGCTGATGGGCTCAACAACAACTCATCAGAATTTCCATATCACTGGACTTCCACCATTATGTGAACAATGTGATAGTATTGGTCACACCAAAAGATGTAATGGTGTATGCTCGAGGGATCAACCACGAGTAAGACAACATTACGAAGATCATTGGTTCTGATTTGACTTGACGATAACCCATAGTCAAGTCAAAGTTTTGACAAGGCAATAGATCCAACAACTGATCACGAGGACCAATCGATGGAGATATCATCTTTCTTCTACACACACACACACACAAAAAAAAAAGATATCCCTTAACATGAACTAAGTCAGACAAGCTTTTATCTTCCAACTCTCCAAGTTGTTGTTTGGCTTAACCAACTAGCTCAGGGGTATCCAACATAGATTCTTGGAGAATGGGTGGTTTGGAGGAAAACCAACATGATCATGAACCCAACATAGCGGTCAGGTGACAACCTGGTAATACTTCCGAGAAGATATTCGGAACATCACGAACCACCGATATGTTACTAAGCTCAAGAACAATCTTGCTTTTCAGAGCAAGACGATATGGTCAAATAAGCAAGGGATTGAATAATCCTAACTCATTGATCGAAGAGTGCACCAGAAATAAGGACTAGGTAGCACAATCTATCTTAGAATGATGATTCAATAACTAACACGCTAAGAATGAGAATATTGTCCATTTACTACCAAGCAACTAGTTGCTAGGAGTATTGATTTCACACATCACGATTCACTTATCGGTATTCTGGTTGCAACAACACGGAACCGAGGAGCGAATGATGATGGCGAGAAGTATCACTGCTTCAAGAATTCATAAGAGTTGGTGCAATTATCATGACATTCCTGACATCAAGAGGGAAATACTTCAGGGTAGAACAGAATCAAAAGCTGGATTGGCATTTGATCTGCGGAATACACGTGCTTTGACCTAATTCTAGATATGGATGAGGTACTGGAGTTTGTTTCTCCTAGTCATTCTAGAACAGAATGGCTTGACAGACCACAAGAATAATAGGCATCAATGAACACAAATGCACAACTATTCCCGACTATCAATTGATAGACTAGGGTCGGAATACAGCTGAGGAGGGTCAACTCAAGGAACATATAACTTTCTGAGTTGTGGATGCATAGATTAGTATGTCGAGTGAAGCTCAACATTTCTTCCGGATAACCCATGCGGAAAGGGTAGAACTGGCAGATTCACAGTATAGAATGGAGAACTCATCAAGAGCACTCTTGTTGTGATCTTATGGTTCAAAGAACTTCCGCCATAAGAAGTTCATGGTATTTGGAAGAAGGAAATACCATGGACATCGAGGACTATCGCAAGGTTACTAATATCCTAAGGGTACGAGCAACACTATCAACACGAGGTAAGTAGAGTGAATCTTGGTTCACGAACCCAGGAGTAGAATGCCTAATAACTAAATGGCATCACGGGATGCTTTCGAGAATGGTGGCCAGAGTCATCACACCAGGAACACAAAACATGGCTAGATTACTAGGTGACTCCCTAAAACACCTAGGGTCATAATACTAGCTCCAACATATATGTCGAGGCAATGGAGTACCTCAACTTGGCTATTAGTGTGATTAATATGGCCCAAAAGAACATCGAGAACGGAAAGAAGGAATTTGCAAATGCATCAGACTATTTAGAGACCTGGGATGACTCGGACAGCATAAAGGCTGTAAATGCTCAAAAAGAATTGAGACATCCTGCAAAATGGTGGCATAACCACTCAACAACATCATATCAAGGTTCCGAGTCCAACTAAAAATACACTGGAGTAGTAGAAACTGAACTGGGGCTTAAATCCATCAATCCTGTAAGTCTCTATCATAGTAACTCGTCATCCTAATAGATAGATGAGAAGGCCTAGTTCTTAATCCCCGTAGAAAAGAAGAGGATGACTCAGATCAGAGGGCATGAGGTATAAGGAGTAAAAAGAGCCTTACGTTCCCTTCCCCAATCAATTCCCTTACATAACAAAAGCATTTCTAGACACAACTTCGACCGGTTTGGCTTGGTAATCCTACAGGCAGTCAGGCTCTGATACCAACATTGTCAGGACCCCGATTCCAAGTCACATCGATCTAGCCAGTAACACCTCATATCACTTTGCGGCCTCACGCACGGTATTCCCACGGGTGTCGCCTTACCATGGCCCGGGACCGCTTGCGCCTTTTGGCTCACGTATATGATAGTGTAGCTAGCATCCATATGTCAGAGAACCCGGGCCGACATGACTAGTCGTGAACCCAAAGTGGCACTAACTTACGGGGACAGGCATACATGAATCAACATCGAGCATGTCGGTCAGCAGCGTGCGAATCCGGGCTGTGGCACTGGGCTAACCGGACTCTGGTGAACCGGGCTGTAGCAGGCTAGGCAGGACTCCGGATGTCACCGCGTGACTTTTCCCCGAAGGGACAGACACGGGAACGAAGGGAATCACATGCCAGCCAGTCAAGTGTCCTGGAGCAGTAGTGCTGGGGTAGCAGGACTCTGGTGAACCGGGCTGTAGCGGACTACTATGGCTCATGGAAGCACAAGACTACATTTCCCCATAAGAGAGGCTACCAAGGATAAATAACTAGGTTGTCAGATCCCACACATACCAAGCATTTCAATCATACACACGATATGCTCGATATGTGTAAATACAACATGGCATCACAACAAAACTCTACGACTCAAGTACTTATTCAATAGGCTCTGAGGAGCGAGATATTACAAACATGGGTCTCATGACCCAACATTCAGAGCATACAAGTCAAAGCACATGCGGAAGCCTAACATGTCTGAGTACAGACAGCTACAAATGAAAAAGGCTGAGAAGCCTGACTATCTACCAGATCCTGCCGAGGGCACAAGATCATAGCTGAGGTAAAAAGCTAATCGTTGAAGTCCAAGCGGTACTACTAGCGAGACTGAAGGCTCTATGCAAAAACATAAAATAGGAAAACGTGAGTACAAATGTACCGAGCAAGACTTACATCAGAACTATCTACATATGCATACGTATCAAAAGGGGGTGGTGGAGTTTAACTGCAGCAAGCCAGCTTTGACTCGGTGGCTATCCTAAACTACGACTGCAAGTAACTCTTTTGAGGTGGCGCACACGAGTCCACATATTCACCATATCAATACTCCACTATGGATTCACTCCCGTCTCCCCACGAGAAGGACATCCATAGCACTCACGGTTATCTTGCGCATTTTAGAGTATCCACCTTCACTTGTCTATGAACTGTACAGGCAACCAAGTAGTCCTTTACCGCGGACGCGGCTATTCGAATAGATGATGTTAACCCTGCAGGGGTGTACTTCTTCACACACGCTCTCACCACTTATCGCCATTTACACGACATGTACTCGGCAACCTTCAAGCAGAAGACCAGCGAGGGTGTCGGCCATGGCCTACCTAAACACTCAAGTCTCTAGTCCAGGTTTATCGCCTATTCAGGTTCCATCCGCAGGGAGTCCGGTCGAGGTTTCCACATACGGCCCCGAACAATGTGTACAGGGTTCCGAGACACCAAACGGGCGCCCGGCATGCCCAGCCACGTGCCTACTGCATCACAGCCCACCCCTCGGGTCAGCGCTACGCACAACCTCCAGCATACTACAAACACCAGAAACTAATTGCAACTCCTGGACAGAGGACAAGGGTGGATAAGAAGCCGAGAGGGTCCATTGGTTTCGGGCCCAATGCAGAGTAGTAGCTGAATCTTAAATCAGACATACAGATCTCAGTGCTGAAGGACGGTTCCAATGAAACAACCCACCATGTACTCCTACATGGCCTCTCATCGATACCTTTACCAAATCATGTTCACACACTTAGCTCACACCCAGTAGGACATGTTCATCACCATTCCAATTCATCCCCGATGAATCAGACCTGACTCAACTCTAAGCAGTAGCAGGCATGGCAAACAAGCTTGAATGAGTAGGCACTTCAGGGCTCAAACCACTCCTACTCATGCTAGTGGGTTTCATCTATTTACTGTGGCAATGGTAGGTCATGCAGAGGAAAAGGGGTTCAGCTACCGCAGCATGTAACAGTTGAATCGATGTTGTCCTAATGTAGTAAAAGAGAGCAGGAGCGAGAGAGTGGGATTGTATCGGAATGAACAAGGGGGTTTTGCTTGCCTGGCACTTCTGAAGATGATATAGCTCTTCATCGGTGTCACCGAACTCATCATCGGAACATACGTCTACCGAGGGGGAACAACCACCGGCAAACACAATCAATGCAATGCACAATATGATGCATGATCATCACATGTCAATATGCTGCGATTTGAGCTAATGCAGCTAAGAACAGAAGGGTTTGAGTTGATTTGAACCAAAGGTTCAAATTCAAATTCAAACTAAGAACTTATAAAGTGCATTATCATGTTTTGATCGAAACAGCAAGGTTGAGTTGTTTAAACATGCTTGAAACCAGTACAGATGGATAGATTGGATTTTTCTGATCATTTTTCATATATAAATCTTTTCATTTGGAGTTACAGATTGATTTCTATGATTTTTTGAAGTTTATAGCATTTTCTGGAATTTCCTGAATAAACTTAAATCCAGAAAATGCTTTACTGCGTCAGCATTGCGCAAGGCTGATGTCAGCAGGTCAACTGGGACGGTCCAGGTCAAGCCTGACCAGTGGGGTCCACTGGTCAGTGACACAGTGTTGTTCAGTGTCAATGACAGGTAGGTCCGGTCAACGGACACGTCAGCGCGGTTAAAGCTGACACGTGGGTCCACCGTGATTAAGTTAAAACTAGGCAGGAAATAAACCCAGGGTTAATTAAGCATGGGGCCCATCCGTCAGTGAGCTAGGGGGTTAGTTAGTGGCGTCATTAGCGCTAATTAAGTGCGCCATGTCAGCTGCCGGCGTTTAATCGCCGGCGACCTCAGATCGCGGCGACGTCTGCGTCGGGATTGCGCTACAGGCCATGGTTTGGGGCGTGGTTGGGTTCTATGGAGAGCTGGGGCTGAGCCGCGTCTGTGGGTGGTGGAGCTGGACCAGATGGTCGCCGGAATCGATGCCGGCGACGAGGTTTGTGGCGGCCATGGTTCGGCCGTGCTTGAGTTCCTCGCTAGGGTGTTCGGGAGGAGGAGCTGGTGGTGGCTATGGGTGCACGAAGACACGCTGAGCACGATGGTGTGCTCAGCTTCGAGCGATAGTGGCTCGAGCCACGACGGAGACCGGGCACGGCGGCGACGGGCTGCGGCTGCGGTGGGCAGGGGGCTAGAGGAGGGATTTGACGACAAGTAGAGAAGGGTTGGGAGCAGGAGCTCACAGCGATGCCGAAGAGGGGGTCAGCGAGCTCGGGGAGGTCTTGGCGGCGCCGAATCGACCGGAGACGGGCTCGGGTGCCCGAGGTTGAAGACGAAGGCGAAGACGGCGTTCGGCGGCGTTTGGTGTCGCGTGAGTCGACAGAGAGGCGTAGGCGACGGTGGCGGACCTCCTGGGCATGTCGGAGAGGCGAGGGGGAGGCGGTGGCCGCGGTGATGGCGAGCGGCGGCGATGGTGGTATTCGGTCGCGGGGGAGAAAGGGCGGCATAGGAGAGAATGAGCACGGGAGAGAACGAGAGGGTCCGGGGGGTGCGTGGCGCTCGGGGCCATCTCCAGCAGCGAGCAAGAAGGCAGGAGGTGGCTGCACGGCGGTGCGCGCGCGTCGGGCACGCGCCCGTCCTCCTGGCAGAGGAGGAAGACGACAAGGGAGGAGGCGGTGGTGGGCTGGGCCGGCCAGCTACAGTGCTGGGCCGGTTGGTGGGCTGCACAGGTGAGACTAGGTAAGATTCTCTCTCTCTTTTATTTGTTTCTGTTTTCTATTTTTCTTTCTTTTTTCTGATTTGATTTACAAACCAAACCATTTAAAACTTTCTGTAAATTTTTATTTGAGCTCAGGGAGCTAGTCCAAGGTCACATGCAAACTTACAAAAATACTTGAACTTTATTTCTTATACAACAGAAATAAATTCAACTCAAATATGTTATTGATTTAATTCAAAGGCCCAAAATAAATATCTCTGAGATTCCAAAAATATTGTTTTGAGTTTTACCTCTTGCCAATATTTTCAGAGACTAAGAGGAACATTTTCTTGGACTTCCTTGAAAAGATTTTAATGTTGATTATTTCTGAAGTGATTTCTGAGGGTTTCAACTAACCTCAATTCAACTTTCAGAAATTTTAGACATGATGCATGAGTGCAGATGCAACTATTTCACTCCGGTATTCTAGGGCTGTGACATTCCTGTTCAAACATAGGTTGTATTCCAACCAAAGAGAACATAGCTGTCGATACCCTCTTGATCGGCAACGCCAAAGCCACTGGGGGCTATATGATCGTATTCGAATCTTAGCTTAACCCCTTTGGAACGGTTTCCTGATCGTATTTGAATCAGAAGCCTCAAAACAAAGTTGGAAGATGATAGTAGCAATCATGCGGATTGGGTCCGTGATCTGAGGTTTATCCTCATTGCTGCACAGAAGAATTATGTCCTTGATGCACCGCTAGGTGACAAACCTATTGCAGGAGCAGATGCAGATGTTATGAACGTTTGGCTAGCTCAATATGATGACTACTTGATAGTTTAGTGCACCATGCTTAACGGCTTAGAATTGGGACTTCAAAGACGTTTTGAACGTCATGGACCATCTGAGATGTTCCAGGAGTTGAAGTTAATATTCCAAGCAAATACCCGAGTTGAGAGATATGAAGTCACCAACAAGTTCTATAGCTAAAAGATGGAGGAGAATATCTCAAGCAGTGAGCATGTGCTCAGATTGTCTGGGTACTACAATCGCTTGAATCAAGTGGGAGTTAATCTTCCAGATAAAATAGTGATTGACAGAATTATCTAGTCACCATCATCAAGTTAGTAGAACTTCGTGATGAACTATAGTATGCAAGGGATGACGAAAACGATTCCCGAGCTTTTCATGATGATGAAATCGATGAAGGTAGAAATCAAGAAAGAGCATCAAGTGTTGATGGTTGACAAGACCACTAGTTTCAAGGAAAAAGGCAAAGGGAAGAAGGGGAACTTCAAGAAGAACGGCAAGCAAGTTGCTGCTCAAGTGAAGAAGCCCAAGTCTGGACCTAAGCCTGAGACTAAGTGCTTCTACTGCAAAGGGACCGGTCACTGGAAGCGGAACTGCTCCAAGTATTTGGCGCATAAGAAGGATGGAAAAGTGAACAAAGGTATATTTGATATACATGTTAATGATGTGTACCTTACTAGTGTTTATAGCAACCCCTCAGTATTTGATACTAGTTCAGTTGCTAAGATTAGTAACTCAAAACGGGAGTTGCAGAATGAACAGAAACTAGTTAAGGGCGAGGTGACGATGTGTGTTGGAAGTAGTTCCAAGATTGATATGATCATCATCGCACACTCCGTATACTTTCCGGATTAGTGTTGAACCTAACTAAGTGTTATTTGGTGTTTGCATTGATCATGATTATGATTTGATCATGTTTATTGTAATATGGTTATTCATTTAAAGTTAGAGAATAATTGTTGTTCTGTTTACATGAATAAAACCTTCTATGGTCATACACCCAATGAAAATGGTTTGTTGGATCTCGATCGTAGTGATACACATATTCATAATATTGAAGCCAAAAGATGCAAAGTTAATAATGATAGCGCACCTTATTTGTGGCACTGCCGTTTAGGTCATATTGGTGTAAAGCGCATGAAGAAACTCCATGCTGATGGGATTTTGGAATCACTTGATTATGAATCACTTGATGCTTGCGAACCATGCCTTATGGGCAAGATGACTAAGATTCCATTCTCCGGAACAATGGAGCGAGCAACTGACTTATTGGAAATAATACATACTAATGTATGCGATCCGATGAGTGTTGAGGCTCACAGCAGGTATCATTATTTTCTGACCTTCACAGATGATTTGAGAAGATATGGGTATATCTACTTAATGAAACATAAGTCTGAAACATTTGAAAAGTTCATATAATTTCGGAGTGAAGTCATGGTAACAAGAAAATAAAGTTTCTACGATCTGATCATGGAGGAGAATATTTGAGTTACGAGTTTGGTCTTCATTTGAAACAATGCGGAATTGTTTCGCAACTCACGCCACCCGGAACACCACAGCGTAATGGTGTGTACGAACATCGTAACCGTACTTTATTGGATATGGCGCAATCTATGATGTGTCTTACTGATTTATCACTATCGTTTTGGGGTTATGCATTAGAGACAGCTGCATTCATGATTAATAGGGCACCGTCTAAATCCGTTGAGATGACACCACATGAACTGTGGTTTGGCAAGAAACCCAAGTTATCGTTTCTTAAAGTTTGGGGTTGTGATGCTTATGTGAAAAAGTTTCAACCTGATAAGCTCGAACCCAAATCGGAGAAGTGCGTCCTCATAGGATACCAAAAATATTGGGTACACCTTCTATCACAGATCCGAAGACAATACATTTGTTGCTAAATTTGGATCCTTTCTGTCAGTGTGGAACGACACCTATGGGATCACAAGAATCCCTACTACGGTTGCTGGGGCGCAGGGTTGCGGGAAGAGCAGGATTAGTAATCAGCACAAGGATCGTTTACCCAGGTTCGGGCCGTGAGGATGCGTAAAACCCTAGTCCTGCTTTGGTGGATGTATTTCAGAGAATTCTTGAGCTCTCGAACTAGGTATGGTGGGTGCGTGGTTCCAAAGAGTCGAATCCTTCTCCAGTACGCCCTGGGCCTCCTTTTATAGTCGAAAGGGGCCGCCACAGTGGCATACAGGAGGTGGAAAGGCGTAAAGTGTTGAGAGCTTATCGCTCGTATTACAGGACAAGACGCATTTAATGCGCTGCTGAGGTGTCCCCTAGCTTTATCGGGGACGGGAGCGAGGCCCGTCCCATCCGTCGCTGCTCCTCCTCGCTTCGACACGCGCCCTGGCCAACGATGCATGCGGTGCCATGTAGGCAGGCAGGCAGCTGAGGTGGCGCGGTGGTAGGGTCTTCATGAAGATCTGCATGCCGCCATGCAGGCGTCTGCTGAGTTGGCCTGGAAGCTGCATGTTGCCACGCAGGTGCCTGCCGAGCTGGTTGGGCTGGCAGCTGCATGCGAACAAGGGTGGAGACTTGGCTGGTGCGGGCCTGGCAGTGGCCCTGGTGGCACCCTCGGTGAGGGCCTTGCCGGGTGGCCCAGCAAGGGTCTTGCCGTGGCGCGTTGTCGTCCCCGGCAAGGATCTTGCTGGGGGTCTTGTGGCTCTCCTCGGCAAGGATCTTGCCAAGGACCGTTGTCTTCGATTCCTCATCTGATCTTGAGTGTTCCTTGTCTTCACAAAGATCTGCATGCCACCATGGAGGTGCCACCCGAGCCCTAGTTCCAACGTGGTTGGTTGAGTTGGAACCCGTGGGCTCGAGGGTGGCTCACTCCGCTGGTGTGGGCGAGCTGCCCCGGCAAGGTTCTTGCCGGGGCCACTGAGGCTGCCCCCGGCAAGGATTTTGCCGGGGGAACCTCCTTCGCCTCTCTGCTTCTTTGGGTTCTTGGCCTTGGCGTTGTCTTGATTGTCTTGGGCTTCGGTTTTACCTCGGTTCACCTCCCCTGTTCTGCTTGGTGCGGCCGTGGGCGCGGCTCCAACTGTCCGTGCACAGGTAAGGGGTACAAAGATGCGCCCCTTCTTTTGTACACCGACAGAAGCCCCCGGTCCTGGGCCACACATAAGCGCAACACGTTGTTGGGCGAGGCCCAAAACGGTGCGCGGGCAGGCGGGGCGGTTTTTACCGCGGTAAAACTTTTCGTGCGCTGCGCTTCCCATGACCCGCGTTGAATGCGCGACGTGGAGGGGCGCGCTTGACGTGGGCGGCATGCGTGGGGCGGTTTCCGCAGGCATGCGTCACATCATGGTAAAGTGGCGGCTCGCGCCTTCCCCGTAAAAAGAGGGAGGCGTGGAGGCGCGGCTCATTTACTGAATGGGGCCGGGTCGCGGTCTTCAAGGCGTCCACAACCCACGATCACTAGGTGGGGAGAGGTCGCTTCACCCGTCCCCTCAGTTCTGCACGTTCGCCACGCGTCCTCCATGCGCTTGGGGTGGCAAGCGGTGGAGACGCGAAACCGGGCCGTCACTGATTGGGGCAGCGGGTCGGCCCCGATTACCTGCGCCTCTGGTGGCTGGATTGGCCGAGTGGGGCGGCCGAGCCCAACCCCACCCCTTTATAAGGAGATGGAAGGGGAGATGGCATCCCGCATTCTTCTATCTTCTACCTCCTCCTGCTTTTCCTTCTTCCTCTTATCCTCCATGGAGAAAGGGAACCCCGGTCCCTCGACGGTGGCGGCGAGGGTCGCCGCTCGACAGCGCGTCCCTCCTCCTCCTGAGCGCGCGGTGGCGGAGCCGGCCGCGTGGGGATGGGGGAGGGGCCGAGGCCGTGGGCGAGGTCATGGTGCCCGGGGAAGAGGAGGACGGGGCGGCGCGCCGGCCTTGCCGTCGCCAATGATGCCTTTCCCGATGGAGTGCCACGTCGGGGACCGGCCCTGTGAGTTCTTCATCAGGCTGCGCCGGCCACCGCGTCGCCGTCTTCGTCTTCCCGCCCCGTTTGCTCGGGAGAGGGAGCGTGACCCGCCCCAGACCCTCAGATTTCACATGAGGGGCTGCGGGAATGGGGGCACGCGGGTCGACGTCGACTTCCCGGCTCCTCGGGTCATGTACCTCCGTCGTGGATGGAAGACGTTTGCTCGCATCCACAGCCTGACGGCGGGGCTCGTCCTCTACTTCAAATTAATGGAGGACGGGTTGCTCTCCGTCAAGGTCTTCGGGGATTTTGGAACTCGCCTGAAGTGCTGCGTGGAGAGCTCCTCCGATGGTGACTCCGACGATGGAAGCTCTTCCTCGAGCGAAAGTGACGGGGACGAGTCCGACTAGGCGTCGGACGACCCGCGCCTGGGCAGGTGCGGCAGCAGCAGCATCTGCACCAGGCCGCTCTTCCGGTGGAGTTTTGCCGGGGGAGGGGCCAGCTCCTTGAACTTCTCGGGGCCGTCTCCTTGGGCAGCTGGCGTCGGGAGGCTGCGGAAGAGGAAGAGGGCGGCAGCAAGGCCGTCAACTCGGAGTATGCGGACACCGATGCCTTCGTCGCGTGTCTGGCGACCTGCCGCCTTGTCTTCCAGCTCCTTTCACGGCACCATCATCACCGGCCCACCCTTGGGCAGCCACCGAGGTGTTCTCTTGGTGCTTTCTGCTGCTCGTAGCTTGCTTAGGCGCCCCTTTTGCCCTTTCGCCTCCTTGACCTGCCTCCTGAGGAGAGGAACAACAAAGGGATTACGGGCATCTCATCCCTTTTTTAATCTGTAAGCCTTCGGGCCTTCGTTAAATTTAGAATTTGTAATCCCCTTACTCATGTTTTTCATTCCGTATGAACTGTACCTGTATGGGATGTTTTTAATGAAAAGGGATGTTTACCGGGTTTTTCATTCGCGGGTAGACCCCGCGACAAGAAGCGAATCCTTGTTACTTTTTAAGATAAACGTTTTTCGCCCGGCAACAGGCCTTGCCGCCCCCCTCACTTCGCTCGACCATTCTCGCGCTCTTGGCGGAGGCAGGGATGAAGTGGGCTTAGGCTCCTCGTTCTATCTCCTTGCCGCCGCGGCTACAACCAAATCCGGACCCAGGAGATAATCCTTAGGTATAGGAAAAAGGGGAGCACGGTAGCCCGGAGATAAAACGAGGTTTCACATGCCCCAGTTCCGTTTCAAAATGCATGACAAGAGGATGAAAGACTTATCTAGATCTGCAGCCCCCGGAAACCTTGTCTTGCCGCGGTTGGATCCTTGTACTTGCAGCCCTCGGCAACTCTGGTTTGCCGGCGTCGGGATGCCGGTCTGTTCCCTTTCTTCCAAGTAGCTCAGCAGAAGTGCCCATGTGCCCTGCGAACCAAAGGAGGACAGAAAAGAACAGAGAAATGCACACTCGACCTCTAGGCTAGGGGTTAGTAGCCGCTAAGCACTATCAACCCTAACCAAGGAAGAGACTCGACCTAGCATGCATGCTATAACTTAGGGCGCCAGTGCTTCATTTATCTGTGCTCAGGGTCTGCGCCTGGCTTTGTACAAAGGGTTACATGCCTTGCCGGCAAGGCTTGTACAAAAGGTGGCTTGTCGGGGGGCTCGGCAAGCCGCGCCTTATGGGTAAAACTTGCGAAGATGCTCGATGTTCCCGGAGTTGCTCGCTGGAACAGCATCTTCGGTCTCCAGGAGGACTGCACATGCCTGGTGACTCATATTACCTGATAAGTGTCTTCCCACTTCGGTGTCAACTTGTTGGAATTCTTGGCCGACTGAACACGCTGAAGAACAAGGTCGCGTTCATCAAAGCTTCGGGCATGAACCTTGCGGCTATGGTAGCGGCGCAAGGCCTGCTGGTAGTGTGCTACTCTCATAGCCGCCCAAAGACGATCTTCCTCAAGGAGCGTTGCGTCATCTTGCCGCAACTGCTCTTGCTCAAGCTCATCATAAGCGAGCACTCGAGGTGACCCATATATGAGTTCCGTTGGGAGAACTGCCTCTGCCCCATATACTAGGGCAAAGGGTGTCTGACCGTTGGCTCAATTTGGCATCATCCTAGTCGACCAAAGAACCGCCGGCAATTCATCAATCCAGTGCCTTCCGCTCTTGTGCAGCCTGTCAAAGGTCTTCGTTCTCAGGCCTCGCAACACTTCAGCATTCGCCCTCTCTGCTTGGCCGTTGCTCCGGGGGTGTGCCACGGAAGCAAAACAGACCTTGTTGCCGAGGTTTTGAACATACTGCATGAAGGTGTGGCTTGTGAACTGCGTGCCGTTGTCGGTGATAATTCTGCTTGGCACACCGAAGCGGCAGACCAGTCCCTTGAAGAACTTGACGGCTGACTGTGCTGTCACCTTTCTCACTGCTTCCACTTCCGGCCACTTTGTGAACTTGTCGATTGCAACGTACAAATACTCAAAGCCCCTGACAGCACGGGGGAAGGGGCCCAGTATATCGAGCCCCCAGATCGAGAATGGCCAGGAGAGAGGGATTGTTTGAAGGGCTTGAGCTGGTAGATGAAGCTTCTTTGAATGGAGCTGACACGCTTCACACTTGGTTACTAGTGTCGTTGCATCCTGGAGGGCGGTGGGCCAGAAGAAACCTTGCCGGAACGCCTTGTCGGCAAGGGCCCTCGACCCTATGTGGGAGCCACATATGCCTCCATGTATCTCTGCCAACAGCTCCAGTCCTTCCTCCCGGGGGATGCCCTTCAATTTCACACCGTTCGGCCTTCTCCTGTACAGGACGTCATCGACGAACTAGTACAGGGAAGACCGACGGCCTACTTTTTCCGCTTCTTCCTGCTCCTCAGGAAGCTCCCCTGTCTGGAGGAATTGGACGGTATGCTGCGCCCATGCTGGAGCCTGGGTCTCGACGGCGAGGACCAAAGGCATCTCTTCCGCCATGGGAGCGACTGTCTCCACGGCCAGGGCTTGACACCCTACCGGAGCTAGTTGTTGTTTGGCAGGCTCAGCGTCCACGACAGCATCCTTGCCGGCAGCCCCAGGGGGCTTGGTGGGAAAGTACTTGCCGGGACCTGATTTCCTCCACTTGTTCTGCCCCATTGACGGTTCGACAGATGGCTGATTTAACCGGAGCAAAAAGGTACCTAGTTCCACAGGTAGCTTGAATGCGGCCCGCTTCGATAGGTAATCGGCGATGTCGTTCTCCGCTCGGGGAACGTGCTCCGCTTGGATACCATCGAAGTGCTCCTCCAGCTTCCTCACTTCATCGAAGTAGGCCTCCATCAATGGGCTCTGGTAATCCTTGTTGACTTGTCTGACGACAAGCTGCGAATCACCCCTGATGATGAGCTTGTTCACCCCGAGGTCTGCCGCGATCCTGAGACCGGCAAGCAGCCCCTCATACTCAGCAGTGTTGTTTGTGGACATCTCCCTGGGAAAGTGCCCCTGGATCACGTACTTGAGGTGCTCTCCGCTGGGTGCGACAAGCAGCACACCGGCATAGGCGCCTTGCAGCGAGAAAGCCCCTTCAAAGTACATGATGCAGTCGCGGTCCGCTTCCTTGCCGGGGAGAGCGGTCTCTTGGATTTCTTCGTCAGGTGTTGAGGTCCATTCCCCAATGAACTCTGCCAAGATTCTGCTCTGGATCGTTGAGGTACTTTCAAACTTCAACCCAAAGCTCGACAACTCCAAGGCCCATTCCACAATCCTTCCGGTTGCATCTGGGTTGTGCAGTATCCGTTGTAGTAGGAGGCGGGTGACGACAGTGATCTCGTGGGCTTGGAAGTAATGATGCAGCTTCCTCAACGCCATAAGGAGGCCGAAGAGCAGTTTCTGCACACCGGAGTACCTCGATCTAGCCCCCTGCAAGAGGGAGCTGACAAAGTAAACCGGGTGCTCCATCATCTTCTTCTTCTGTACCACTTCGCTTGACTGTGCGGGCACTGCCCTGATGGCGTCGGTCTCTGCCGGGGGCCTTGCCTTGCTAGCACTAGGCCCTGTGGGGGGAATCTTTGGCTCGCCGTCTGCTGGTTCTGGCATTGTTGCTGCCTCCTCGTCGACCTCCCTCTGTGCCACCAGTGCGGCGCTGACCACTTGGTTCGTTGCCGCTAGATACAGCAGCAACGGTTCTTGTGGTTTAGGCGCAACCAGTATCGGCGTGGAGGAAAGGTATTTCTTCAGATGCTGCAACGCCGCCTCGGATTTTGGGGTCCACTCCATCGGGCCTGCCTTCTTCAAGATTTTGAAGAAAGGAAGGGCGCACTCGGCGGACTTGGAGATGAATCGGCTCATGGCGGCAACGCAGCCGGTGAGCCAACGCACATCCTTGATCCGCTTGGGCGCCTCAATCTGTTCAATAGCCTTGATCTTGTCTGGGATTGCCTCGATCCCGCGCTGCGACACAAAGAATCTGAGAAGCTTGCCGGACGGAACACCGAAGACACACTTCTCAGGGTTCAGGTTAAGGTTTATCTTGCGCAGGTTGGCAAATGTCTCTTCCAGATCTTGCACAAGAGTTGCCCCGTCCTTGGTTTTGACCACTATGTCATCCATGTATGCCTCCATATTTCTATGGAGCAGGGGCTCAAAACCAATTTGGACTGCTCTTGCAAACGTCGAGCCAGCACTCTTCAACCCGAAAGGCATCCGTAAAAAGCAATACGTACCACATGGGGTGATGAATGATGTCTTCTCTTCATCTTCTCTTGTCATGAAGATTTGGTGGTAGCCCGAGTAGGCGTCGAGGAATGACAGAAGATCACACCCAGCCGTGGAGTCAACAATCTGGTTGATGCGCGGAAACGGGAAGGGGTACTTAGGACAAGCCTTATTGATATCTGTGTAATCAATACACAGCCTCCACTTCCCATTTGCCTTGCGCACCACTACCGGATTGGCCAACCACGTCGGATGGAGAACTCCTCTCACCAAACCCGCTGCTTCCAACTTCCTGATCTCCTCTGTGATGAACTCCTGCCTCTCTAGAGCCTACTTTCTGACCTTCTGCTTGACGGGCCATGCATGAGGACAAACAACTAGGTGGTGCTGAATCACCTCGCTGGGAACACCGGGGATGTCAGACGCTTACCACGCAAACACGTCGACATTCGCCCGCAGGAAGGTGACGATCGCGCCTTCCTATTTGCTGTCGAGGGTGGAGCCTATGGTGAAGGCCCCTCCCGTGCCATCCTCCCTGACGGACACCTTCTTGGTCTGTGGTGGCTCGGCTCTGGATCTCTTGCTCTTGCCGGTAGAGCTCTCTGGCACGTCCTCGACGGTAGCACAACACTCTGAGGAGGTGCGCTTGCCGGAGTGGGTGCGACAGGTCTTGCCGGGCTTCTTCTTCCCTCCCGGGGCTTCAGCGGCAGGAGCAAGTGCCTTGGCGGCAGCTGCTGCAACTGCTTCCCGGTAGAGTTGGTCGGCACAAATCAGCGCGTCCTTCTTGTCGGAGGGGACGGAGATGATGGTCAACGGCCCGGGCATCTTTAGCATGTTGTAGGCATAGTGCGACGCCGCCATGAACTTGGCTAGTGCCGGGCGGCCGAGGATCCCGTTGTAGGGCAAGGGGATCTCGGCCACGTCGAAAACGATCCTCTCCGTCCTGTGGTTCAACTCCCCTCCAAACATCACGGGCAGCGTGGCCTTCCCCTTCGGCTGGCTCCTCCCTGGATTAACCCCTTGAAATGTGTCCGTTTCCTCGAGGTCTCCATCAGGGATTTGCAGCCTTTTGATCACGACAGGCGAGATCAAGTTCAGGCCGGCCCCGCCGTCGACCAACATCTTATTCACCTTGAGGTTGCGTATCGTTGGGGAGACCAGCAATGACAAACACCCGACCGCAGTTGTGCAATCAGGGTGGTCCTCGGCGTCAAAGATGAGGGGTGTGCTGGACCACTTCAGCGGCTTCTGAGCGTCGAACGACGGCTCCGCTACTGTAATCTCACGCGCCCACTGCTTGAGTTGGCGGTGAGAAGTATGCAGCGAGGCGCCTCCGTCGATGCACATTGCCTCTGTAGCCTTCTGGAATCCTTGCTCGCCGGAGTCGTCGTCCTCGTCATGATCATCGTCTTCTTGCTTCTTGTCACGGCCCCGGGCGGGCCTCTCTTGCTGGCTTTCCTTGTCGCGGCGGCCTCCTGGGCCGCCACGCTTCTTGCCGGATCCCGCGGCACCGTCCTAGCCCTTCTCCTTGTCCTGCCTCTCATACTCGGCCCTTTGCTTTTCAGCAAACAGCTCGACTTGCCGGCAGTTCTGGAGGTCATGGCCCTTGGTGCGGTGGATCTTGCAGTACTGCTTGCCGGGGCCCCTGGCTTGTCGGCAGCTGCTAAGGCCCGGCAAGCGACGGACCCGGCAATCTCCTTGTCGGGGTCGTCTGCCTTGACCTTCTTGGCAGCGCCGGTGTCGTCAGACCCCTCAACGACAAGCACGGCCTTGCCCTTGCGTTTCTTGTTGTGACGCAGGCCCTTCTTCGTCGGGGTGGCGGTGTCTTCATCAGTAGAGTCGGTTTCCGCACCGGCGTCCTCGCCGGGGTACTTCCTTCCCTGTTCAGCCCCGGCGCACCTGTCGGCCAGAACATAGACTTCGGCCACATCCTTAACCATGGTCATCGCCAACTCTTCGCGCGTCTTGCGGTTGTGCATGTTCTGATGGAACGCGCTGATCACAGCGGCGGGATGAACGTCGGGGATGTTGTACTGCACCCGGCTGAATCTCTGGATGTACTTGCGTAGGGTTTCCCCTTCCTTCTGGGGAATGATATGCAGATCACTGGCCTGGCCATGAGCTTGGTGGCCTCCGGTGAAGGCGCCAACGAACTCATGGCACAGATCCGACCAAGAATAAATGGAATCCGCCGGCAAGTGCATCAGCAAGACATAACATTGGGCTTCAGTGCCAATGGGAAGTAATTGGCAAGCACCTTGTCTTCGCGAGCTCCGGCAGCCTGCATCGTGATGGTGTAGATGCTGAGGAACTCGGACGGATGGGTCTTGCCAGTATACTTCTCGCCGACGTCGGGCTTGAACGTGCGGTGGGACGGCCACTGGAACTGCCGCAGCTCGCGGGTAAAGGCTAGGCAGCCCACCCCGTAAGGTAGGCCGCTAGATCCCCCCGGCGCTGGGTGGTCCATAGCGGGTCCCGCCCGCTTGTCCGAATGGTGGCGTGTATCACGTCGGCGCTAGATAGTGGTTCGAGCATCTTCGTGAGCTCGTTCTCGGAGAACTTGGCGCAGGTCGCGGTGGGTCCACGGGTCGGACGACGCTATAGAGATGTTATCACAAGCGTCGTCACGACGAGCCGATGCCCATGGCGGCTGGCGAGGAGGAGGAGAGTGCACCATGACCGCAGCACCCCCGGTCCTCCCAGCACTGGCATGTGGTGGCTCGGTGGAGCGCTGGCCCGAAGGTCCCGCTGGTCGCGGATCGTCTTTGTTGGCGACGGTGACAAGGCTCCGGATGGTGGCCCTCCATTCGTCGAGCTTCTCCACAGTAGGAGGGAAGTCGAGCAGTAGCTGCGCGCGTGCCAAAGCTTCTGCTGGCGTGGGTGGCGGCGATAGCTGCGTGGACCGTGGCGCGCTTCGACTTCTAACCACGTTAGAAGGAGCTCTATCACGGCCTAGCGGCTGCGCGGCATTATCGCCAGCACTTCGGCAGACATGCTGAACTCCTTCGTCCCGCGGACGATGCACAGGGCTCTTCCCACGGCGGTGTCCAGGGTCACCGGCGTGGTGACGCTGCTCGTCGCGCACACCATGGGAAGAGCTCGCAGTGGTCACCGGCGTGGGCGTCTTGGAGGTTGCTGCGCCGCCCGTGGGCGGCACAACGACACTCCTGGAGGGCCCCGCGCCGCCTGCAGGGGGCCCGCCCCCGTCTTTGGATTTGGTGGCGTACGACCCGTCGCCTGGCGCACGAACGGCGCTGCTTGCCAGGCTCTGACTGCCAGGGCGATGCTGGTGCTCGCGGACCGCGGCTCGTGTCCTGTCTGCGACCGGGCCGCTGCTCGTCCGCACTGGCATGGGCCATTCGGCCCCCGACAAGCTGATCGCCGAGGCTGTCTTCTTCTTGGGAGCCATGGCAATGAAGAAACACTAGGCTAACTACTAGACCAGATTCTCACAATTGCGCCCCCTACCTGGCGCGCCAAAGATGTCGGTGTGGAACGACACCTATGGGATCACAAGAATCCCTACTATGGTTGCCGGGGCACAGGGTTGCGGGAAGAGCAGGATTAGTAATCGGCACAAGGATCGTTTACCCAGGTTCGGGCCGCGAGGATGCGTAAAACCCTAGTCCTGCTTTGGTGGATGTATTTCAAAGAGTTCTTGAGCTCTCGAACTAGCTATGGTGGGTGCGTGGTTCCAAAGAGCCTAATCCTTCTCCAATATGCCGTGGGCCTCCTTTTATAGTCGAAAGGGGCCGCCACAGTGGCATACAGGAGGTGGAAAGGCGTACAGTGTTGCGAGCTTATCGCTCGTATTACAGGACAAGACGCATTTAATGCGCCGCTGAGGTTTCCCCTAGATTTATCGGGGACGGGAGCGAGTCCCGTCCCGTCCGTCGCCGCTCCTCCTCGCTTCGACACGCGCCCTGGCCAGCAGTGCATGCGGTGCCATGTAGGTAGGTAGGCAGCTGAGATGGTGCGGTGGTAGGGTCTTCACGAAGATTTGCATGCCGCCACGCAGGCGTCTGCTGAGTTGGCCTAGAAGCTGTATGTTGCCACGCAGGTGCCTGCCCAGCTGGTTGGGCTGGCAGCTGCATGCGAACGGCGGTGGATACTTGGCTGGTGCGGGCCTGGCAGTGGCCCTGCTAGCGCCCTCGGAGAGGGCCTTGCCGGGTGGCCCGGCAAGGGTCTTGCCGTGGCGCGCTGTCGTCCCCGGCAAGGATCTTTCCGGGGGTCTTGTGGCTCTCCTCGGCAAGGATCTTGCCGAGGACCGTTGTCTTCCAATCCTCATCTGATCTTGTGTGTTCCTTGTCTTGACAAAGATCTGCATGCCACCATGGAGGTGCCTCCCGAGCCCTAGTTCCAACGTGGTTGGTTGAGTTGGAACCCGTGGGCTCAAGGGTGGCTCACAACGCTGGTGTGGGCGAGCTGCCCCGGCAAGGGTCTTGCCGGGGCCGTAGAGGCTGCCCACGGCAAGGATTTTGCCGGGGGAACCTGCTTCGCCTCTCTGCTTCTTTGTGTTCTTGGCCTTGGCCTTGTCTTGATTGTCTTGGGCTTCGGTTTTACCTCGGTTCACCTCCCCTGTTCTGCTTGGTGCGGCCGTGGGCGCGGCTCCGACTGTCCATGCACAGGTAAGGGGTACAAAGATGCGCCCCTTCTTTTGTACACCAACACTTTCTAGAAAAGGAGTTTCTCTCGAAAGAAGTGAGTTGGAGGAAAGTAGAACTTGATGAGGTAATTGTACCTTCTCTCGAATTGAAAAGTAGCTCATCACTGAAATCAGTTCCAGTGATGCCTACACTAATTAGTGAGGAAGTTAATGATGATGATCATGAAACTTCAGATCAAGTTACTACCGAACCTCGTAGGTCAACCAGAGTAAGATCCGCACCAGAGTGGTACGGTAATCCCGTTATGGAGGTCATGTTACTAGACCATGACGAACCTACGAACTATGAGGAAGCGATGATGAGCCCAGATTCCGCAAAATGGTTTGAGGCCATGAAATCTGAGATAGGATCCATGTATGAGAACAAAGTATGGACTTTGGTTGACTTGCCCGATGATCGGTAAGCCATAGAAAATAAATGGATCGTCAAGAGGAAGACGGATGCTGATGGTAGTGTTACTATCTACAAAGCTAGACTTGTCGGAAAAGGTTTTTGACAAAGTTCAATGTGTTGACTACGATGAGATTTTCTCACTCGTATACATGCTTAAAATCTCTCTGAATCATGTTAGCAATTGCCGCATTTTATGAAATCGGGCAAATGGATAACAAAATTGCAATCCTTAATGGATTTATTAAAGAAGAGTTGTATATGATGCAACCAAAAGGTTTTGTCAATCCTAAAGGTGCTAACAAAATGTGCAAGCTCCAGCGATCCATCGGTGGACTGGTGCAAGCATCTCGGAGTTGGAATATACGCTTTGATGAGTTGATTAAAGCATATAGTTTTATACAGACTTGCGGTGAAGCCTGTATTTACAAGAAAGTGAGTACAGCCTTTCTGATAAGTATATGTAAATGACATATTGTTGATCAGAAATGATGTAGAATTTTCTGGAAAGCATAAAGGAGTATTTGAAAGGAGTTCTTCAAAGAAAGACCTCGGTGAAGCTGCTTACATGTTGAGCATCAAGATCTATAGAGATAGATCAAGATGCTTGATAAGATTTTCAATGAGTATGTACCTTGACAAGATTTTGAATTAGTTCAAAATGGAACAGTCAAAGAAAGAGTTCTTGCGTGTGTTGCAAGGTGTGAAGTTGAGTAAGACTCAAAGCCCGACCACGGCAGACGATAGAAAGAGAATGAAAGTCATTCCCTATGCCTCGGCCATAGGTTCTATAAAGTATGCCATGCTGTGTACCAGATCTATTGTATACCCTACACTGAGTTTGGCAAGGGAGCACAATAGTGATCCAGGAGTAGATCACTGGACAGCGGTCAAAATTATCCTTAGTGGAATAAGGATATGTTTCTCGATTATGGAGGTGACAAAAGGTTCGTCGTAAAGAGTTATGTCAATGCAAGCTTTGACACTGATCCAGATGACTCTAAGTCTCAATCTGGATACATATTGAAAGTGGGAGCAATTAGCTAGAGTAGCTCCGTGCAGAGCATTGTTGACATAGAAATTTGCAAAATACATACGGATCTGAATGTGGCAGACCCGTTGACTAAACTTCTCTCACAAGCAAAACATGATCACACCTTAGTACTCTTCGGGTATTAATCACATAGCGATGTGAACTACATTATTGACTCTAGTAAACCCTTTGGGTGTTGGTCACATGACGATGTGAACTATGGGTGTTAATCACATGGTGATGTGAACTATTGGTGTTAAATCACATGCCGATGTGAACTAGATTATTGACTCTAGTGCAAGTGGGAGACTCAAGAAAATATGCCCTAGAGGCAATAATAAAGTTATTATTTATTTCCTTATTTCATGATAAATGTTTATTATTCATGCTAGAATTGTATTAACCGGAAACTTGATACATGTGTGAATACATAGACAAAACAATGTGTCCCTAGTATGCCTCTACTTGACTAGCTTGTTCATCAAAGATGGTTATGTTTCCTAGCCATATACATGTGTTGTCATTTTATGAATGGGATCACATCATTAGGAGAATGACGTGATGGACAAGACCCATTCATTAGCTTAGCATTGTGATCGTTACAGTTTTATTGCTACTGCTTTCTTCATGACTTATACATGTTCCTCGGACTATGAGATTGTGCAACTCCCGAATATCCAGAGGAACACTTTGTGTGCAATCAAACGTCACCACGTAAAAGGGTGATTATAAAGATGCTCTACAGGTGTTTCCGAAGGTGCTTGTTGGGTTGGCATGAATCAAGATTAGGATTTGTCACTCCGTGTATCGGAGAGGCATCTCTGGGCCCTCTCGGTAATGCACATCACTATAAGCCTTTCAAGCAATGTGAATAATGAGTTAGTTGTGGGATGATGAATTACGGAGCGAGTAAAGAGACTTGCCGGTAACGAGATTGAACTAGGTATTGAGATACCGAGGATCGAATCTCGGGCAAGTAACATACCGATGAAAAAGGGAACACCGTATGTGGTTATGCGGTTTGACCGATAAAGATCTTCGTAGAATATGTAGGAGCCAATATGAGCATCCAGGTTCCGCTATTGGTTATTGACCGGAGACGTGTCTCGGTCATGTCTACATAGTTCTCGAACCCGTAGGGTCCGCACACTTAACATTCGGTGACGATTTGTATTATGAGTTTATGTGAGTTGATGTACCGAAGGTAGTTCGGAGTCCCGGATGAGATCGGGGACATGACGAGGAGTCTCGAAATGGTTGAGACATAAAGATCGATATATTTGGACATCGGAAAGGTTCCGAGTGATTCGGGTATTTTTTGGAGTACCGGAGAGTTACGGGAATTCGTATTGGGCCTTAATGGGCCATACGGGAAAGGAGAGAAAGGCCTCAAAAGGTGGCCGCACCCCTCCGAATTGGACTAGGGAGGGGGGCGCCCCCTTCCTTCCCTCTCCTTTTCCCTTCCTTTTTCCTATTCCATGTGGGAGGAGGAATCCCACTAGGACTAGGGAGTCCTCGTAGGACTCCACACTTCTGGCGCGCCCTAGGGGCTGGCCGGCCTCCCCCCCGCCATCCTTTATATACAGGGGCAGGGGGGCACCTCTAGACACACAAGTTGATCTGTTGATCTCTCTCAACCGTGTGCCGTGTCCCCCTCCACCATATTCCACCTCGGTCATATTGTAGTGGTGCTTAGGCGAAGCCCTACGTCGGTAGCAACATCATCACCGTCATCACGCCGTCGTGCTGACGCAACTCTCCCGTGAAGCTTTGCTGGATCAGAGTTCGCGGGACATCATCGAGCTGAACGTGTGCTGAACTCCGAGGTGCCGTACGTTCGGTACTTGGATCATGAAGACATACGACTACATCAACCTCGTTGTCATAATGCTTCCGCTTTCGGTCTACGAGGGTACGTGGACACACTCTCCCCTCTCATTGCTATGCATCACCATGATCCTGCGTGTGCGTAGGAATTTTTTTGAAATTACTACGTTCCCCAACAAAATCCTCTCACTCGGAGGCTTAGCTGCGGTCCCGTAGTCGCCTAAGTTACAAAACATACTCCGAGTGAAGAGCACCCCTCTCACTCGGGGGCTTGGTCGTCTACTCAGACCTGCGCCACAAGTACAACGTAAGGTTGCACTCTAAGCTGCACCACAAGTACAACGTGTAGTTGAACTCTGAGCTGCGCTACAAGTACATCGTCTAGTTGCACTCGAAGCTGCACCACAAGCACAAAGACTACTCATCGCAAATACAGTAGAAGCCAGTACAGGTACGTGCGGGGCAAAGAAGTAGAGAAATATCCACATGGAGCGATGTGGGCAGCTGGGGCAGTGGTGCAGGTCGGCTATAAAGGAAGTTGTATGTGAGGGATGTCGAGAGTAGCTCAACCTAGAGGAGGGCGGCGGGAGGCGGCAACTGCCCATGTCGCGGCAGTGAGCAAGGGACAAAGGCAACCGCATCGGCTTTGTGAGAGAGAATGGCAGGGACCCCTGATCGGGGACGTGCTGACACTGGGTTTTCGCCGTCGGCGACGGCGACCGCATCTACACAAAGCATCCACCCCTTCCCTCGGCGGACATGATCCTTTCGGATGTTAGCAATGTGGCAACACTCATTTTGTGCGAGAGAGTGTGAAGAGAGCAACCCCAACAAGCAACCTTGTAGGCTCGTCCTGGCTATGTATATAGTGGAGCGGTTTCTTTTTCTCTCCATATGAACCTATTTATATTGCATACGTGCCACTGAAGAAAAAAAACTTTAGTTATAAATGAGGCGGCACCATTCATGCATGGTTCCCGACCCTCCATTATCTATAACTGAGTAACTACTAGTACTAGACGCGTCAATTATCACGTGGGATGCATCATCGTACAGAAATGAGCTCCGCCGTGTCACGTGTGTGGTTGGGTAAGACGCAAAAGACGCAAAGAGTGCTACTAGTACTACGTGCGTGGGTGCGTGCACCTCTTCTCTTCGAGCATGGTTATTAAAAGTATAGCCCACTAATCTACCACACGGTTATTATATGGGCAAAGAGTATAGGCAGTAATAATCACTAATAAGCCATCAAATCATGAGGCCCACCTTTCTCTATATTTGACCGAGGAAGTAGCCATCATTTCACTCCTTGTTAATAATATAGCCATGTCAATCACGACTTAGAAATATCATTCACTCATACAATAGGGCTGGCTCTAAGGCCGGTGACTTTTTACTTTGTCTCTTTCTATTTTTGTCTCATTTACTCATTTTACATGGGAGCACATGTAAAGGATGGCTATTCCTTTCGATGGGACTTCTTCATGGGGTTTAAGACTAAGCAGCTCTGTATTATGCCCACTGCCCACCACTCTGAATCGTGCCATCTATGATAGTACTCCCATTGCAACAATGAGGTCCACTAGGTCTAGCACGTCCTGTAATAAGAGGCTGTCATGCAAAACATACATCTTGTTGCCTTCTTCCTCATACAGTACGTACCACTGGTACGTACTACTAGTACTACTACTACTTGTTCTCCTATAAAGCTTGCGCTTGGCATCTCAAAAATATTAACCTTGCTCTTGGCTCTTTGCCTCTTCGGGAAGTCGAGCGATAATGGTACTACGGTATATCGTTCTGGCTATCTGAGACCGAATGAATTGTTGTACGTCCTCCACGTGGGCGAGGGTAGAGCGAGGGTCGAGGGGCCAGGGGAGAGGGAGAGTGCATACTAGTACGTCTGTTTCAATATGGACTACATACGGAACAAAATGAGTGAATCTACACTATAAAATACTTCTATATACATCAGTGTTTGGAGTATGTACTAGTAGTTCATATTGAAATCTACAAAAGACGTATATTTCAAACAATATGATAATCTCTCTTACCAGTGTTTGGAGTATGTACTAGTAGGGACGAGGAGTAACGGAGGGAGTAGTAAAATTTTCTACACATCCCGCGAGCCACCGTGCACGTGGGCGAGGGAGCGGGCGTATGCGTAGTAAGCAAGCTTCTCCTCGTCCCGCGACTCTGTGAGCCACCGCGCCCGTGGGCGGGGGAGACGGCGTACTAAGCAAGCTTTTCCTCATTATGCGAGTTGACGGGACACATCAAAATTAATATGTACAGAGCATCTCCAGTGTATAGAGCCTTGACTCTAAGGTAGGCCCCACATGGTTTGTGTCTTTTTTAACATAACGTGTCAAGTCGCAATTTGTTTGTTCACCCGTGGTACATGATTCTCCATCAAGTGGACAACCAGTGCACATGTCAAATTA
Organism: Aegilops tauschii subsp. strangulata; assembly: GCF_002575655.3. Classification (NCBI taxonomy): domain Eukaryota; kingdom Viridiplantae; phylum Streptophyta; class Magnoliopsida; order Poales; family Poaceae; genus Aegilops; species Aegilops tauschii. The sequence goes on from NC_053039.3 coordinate 174,974,195, forward strand.
CCACGTGGGCTGCCTTTTCGAACAGAAACGTGCTCCACCGTGTACCTGCGCGGGTGTGGTTGGGAAAGAGACGGGAGTATCTGCCCCGTGCGTGCACCTCTTCTCTTCATGCACGTCCCCCACCTACGAGGGTGTGTGTGAGAGAGATACAAACCTAGACAGATGGCGTGTGCGTTTGTGAGTGTTTTTTGTGTGGGGGGGGGGATTTCTTGAATATATTTGTGGGAGTATGTGTCGATGATATCGCAAACAAAATTTGACACATGTAATGTGAGTGAAATAGAGGCCTATCAATATCATATATAGAGGGGCGATCCACGATAAGAGAGGGAGGGGTCATAGATATTGATAGGGTCGAAAAGAGGATCAAGTGGGTAGGTGCAAGATCGAAGAAGAGAGCCATCGAAATTGTGTGTGTGCAAGTCAAAGATATAGGGCGACTGACCTACTGGAACGTTAGAGGGCACAGGGATAGTTTGTGTGTAGCAGGGAGACATGACTAGAGCGCTCGATGTATCGGTGTGTGTGGGGGGGGGGGAGGGGGTGTCGGTTCTATATTCGGCATATCTCGTAGTAGGGGTCCTAAGCTAGGCGTCTTGGAGCGATGGTAACATGGACACATATTTTACCCAGGTTCGGGCCGTCTTGATGGAGGTAAAACCCTACGTCCTGCTTTTGATTGTATTCATATGGGGGATAGTACAAAGTACATACATCTATCACGAGATTGTTATAATGAATATTCAATTCTCTATTGACTAGCTTGGCCTTGATTTATATAACACACCGGAGGTGTAGGGTTTAGTGGAGTCCTTGTCTTGGGCGCCAAGTCTTGTGGAATCCTCCTTGTATGCGGCATGGGCTGCCCGAAGTGGCCCATAAGTGAACCGCCATGGGGGTCCTCGGCCCGATCCATCTGGTCGGGAGATGACGTGGTGAGTACCCCCTTGTCCAGGACACTATTAGTAGCCCCCTGAACCAGTTTTCAAGTTGGGGACGCTCCTGGATTCTTCCAAACTATTCTTCATCTTCGGTCATCGGTCTTGAAAACTGGTTCAAGAAATCTTCTCATCTTTGATCTTGAGGATCACCAAAGTAAATCTGAAGAGTTTACATGTCGGGTATCCGAGGAGCCCCTTTAAGTTTTCGGCATTTAGTAATGCCTTGATATTTTTTACTCCACACCTCAGGTTTGAAGTTGTTCTGGTGCGGCGATGTCCTCTTGCATCTAAGCTCCAAGGCCGGACTGCATCCAAGGTATCTTTTGCAGCCGAACACCAACGCTGGACCGCTTTCGAGCTCCAACGCCGGTATGTATCCGAGCTCCAACGCCGTACTATATCTGAAGTGTCATAGATTACCTCATGTTTGAGAAAGTTTGAAGGAGGTTACCCGAGCTTACCGCTGAAAAAGTTCTCTATGGAGCCAGCCGCTCGCAGCCAAGTTTTCTGCCGGACTGCTTTCGAGGTGATGCACCACCTCGAGCTTGGGCTGATTGTTTGCAGATTTTATTTCTGAGTGATGCAATTTATTTGCTGACGAGATATATAGCCAGTAGCCCTCAAGGTGTGTGTCTACCTAAAATCCGAGATGCGCATTAGAGGAGATAGTGATCGGCGAACGGGCCCTTGAGAGAGGGTTTTGAGAAGTCGCCGTAAAATATTAGCTTGATGCGGGGTAAGTCCCAGATGGTACCTATTGTTGTCCAAAGACGTGTTTGCCCATAGTTTGGTCGAGCCGAACACTGATCACTTTGAATTTTCCATATTGAATAGGCAATGCTGTAGCCCCCGAGACACTGGTCGGGTGGCAACACCAGATCTGGGGATCGATGTGCCCCTTTAATATTAGTAAATGATAAGCCCAAAGCCCAGTAGCCCTCGAGCCTTAATGTGGGCACGGGTGGCCGAATTAAGGATCGATATCCGGAGTGAAATCACAAATTATGTGTAATGATTCTACATATCCAAGTACTCCACATTATTAATGCTCGGATCCGCATTGTACAAAACTTTGATGACCGACCATCGGCTTCAACCTCCTCGGATAGTAGCCGGGGAGTGTTTGTCCTACTTTATAAAGCCTTTATAAGGGCAAAGATTTATGACAAACAAGGCAATCCGACCATATGGTTTTATAAACAAAAGGTACACGGAGAGATACGTTACATTACTTTTTAACGTAAGAAATATCTTCCGAAGAAAATAGTTCCGCTATCGGTTCCTTTCTTTGGGTGGTCATGCTGATAATGATCATGAAACCTCACCACCGATCAACATGGGAGGAAAATGTCGAGGATTTAGTGTGGGGGAAGTTCCCGAACTCTATGGTCTTAATGAACCGAAATTTTCATTTCTGTCATTGCCGACCAATTATATTCTTAAGATATCTAGCTTTCGGTTTCACCCAGTCTGAGGTACTAATCTGGATGGCCCGGTAGTAACAATCACATAGGTGCTCCCTTTACCTCCTAGCCAAACAATCGGGAATGTAGGGTTAAACACAGGAGCCAGGCAACCCAGCTTGGCCAAAATCTTAAGTCAAATTTGATGCATATTTATGGCTTTATAACGATAATTACGGAAGGCAGCGCTTGTATACTGAATACAAACACTGATGATATATGATTATTTTGACTCCGTTGCGACCATTTATCAGTTGTAAGTGGCCCATCGTCGGCTTCTACCCCTTTGTAGATACTATGCAGGGTGTTTCCGCAGTAACAAGACAACCCTTAGCCGATGTCTCGGTGCCCGGAGGCGGTGGTGTTAGCGGAAACAAGGCAATCAGATATGCGGGCTTTATAACTTTCACTTAGTCATAGGAGCTTTAAACTGCGGAAGCTAGCTACGAGCCCCCGCTTAGTGTTTGGCACTGACCTAAGTCTAGCCATTAACACTTCGGCCAATGTTATGAAAGGCCCATCATTTAAAACGGGGTAATCGGTATCGATCTATAGTTTGACACCGTCATCGGATCAGTAACTAGTTTACGCCCATTCTAACAGTCAGTTTTTGGCTTTCTCCACTTAGGTGCTTAACCCTTCGAGCTGGAAGCACGATCGCAGTGGTTCTCCCTTTGTACACCTAGCCAAACAAAGCGAAACATAGGAGGCAAGCACATGAGCCAGGCAACCCAACTATTGACCGAAGACATAATTCAAAACCGATGCATATATAGCAATATCCGAGAATGGTTTTGCCGAATCTCTAAAGGTGTCCGGCATTGCACTGTGAGACTTATGCTGGAAACACACAAATAGTTTAAAAGTGCCATAGGTTTGGAAAACCAAAAAACTTCAGTAAAAACTTTACGCCCAACTAAATCAAGTCATTTGGTGCCAATCCAAAAATTGGTCTTAGTTTTGTGCTTCTGTCGTGCATTAATATGACACATCCGATCTCAAGATTTCAAGCGGGTCAGCCTACAGCTGCAACATCCTATCCCTAAGGCGGAGTACTGCCCAATAGGCCATTTTAGAGAACTAAACTCGAGCGGCATTAGATAGAAAACAGGCGATCAGGCTATTGATGACACACTCGAGTCGAGAAAGGAGTGATAGAAAAAAGACTTTGCAACGACTAAGAAGAAAAGTTTTATTAAGAGCCCCTAGTTAACATGGGTAAAGGGAGTTTCTTTTAGCAAACAACATATGGGAGCATGGTCGAACCGAACACAAATTAAAAATTTAAAACTTTGAGCATGAAGGCGACTTAGCTGGTTAATGTGTTCTGCATTGATGACGCGGTCCGAGCTTACGGCGGGACGAGGTCCCAGCCCCTAAGTCGGTCCCGAGGTGGCGGAGCGAAAAGCTCAGCACTCCGAAGTGGCGACATAGCACGACCACTGTGGCGTGGTAAAACGCTAGGTCCGACCGAGGTGACGGAGCAGGTCGGCAGTGTGATGCTGAAGTCCCCGACGTGGGTGAATGTGGTAATGATGAGACCCCCGGTCCTGCCGAGGTGATGACGCATCTCGGTCGACATAGAAGGGACGATGACGTCGCCCTACCAAGGAGGCGGCGTGGCCCAGTCTAAGTTGACTACATGCACACATTAGATAGTGCAAGCGAAAGACAATAACAAATAATAATAATTTTCCTCTACTTAATTGATTAAAGGAGGTATATAGTTAAAGAAATATGGCCTGGACGCCTAAGTCGGCTCGGTGGAGTAGTGCCGTGGAGACATCAGCACAAGTCGGAAATCCAGTAGACGACGATGATGATGACAACGCAATGCCGCGACCATATGAGGCAGTTTGAATTTGCATGGCAGACAGAGTCGCGGATGCGGCGAACCGAATTATAACCGGGCGTGGAAAATCTACACGAAAAAAATCATGCAAATCAGAAAAATATATTCTATGTGAAAATATATACAATGTGTAACTAGGAAAAACATGACCTGATGTTCTGAAGGGTAGCGCGAGCCGATTTATGCCGGTTGGGACGACAACATCGGTTTGCGCAAATGGCGGCATAATGTGCCACTATTAATTTTCCTGCATACATAAAGCAGTGCAGGATGGAAATAAAAATTCCCTTTGTATAATTTATCTATTCAAAATAAATAATTTTAAGAAATATAGCTTGTCTCCAAGGTCGATGAAGACGGAAGAGTGACGACGTATTTTTATAGGGCATATCCGATTGCAGATACGGTGTCCGTCAGAATGCGGACAAAAAGTCCATATGGGGGTGCTAAATGGCTGATAAAACACTAGTGCAAAGCTAGGTTGCACTGTTAATTAATTATACCTTAAAAACAGTGCTGCAAAAAGTGGCACTTTTGCATTAGTACTTCGGCCGATGCATGCAGTAGAGAAATCCACTAGCGGACGGTAGCAACCATATGTGCTGAATTAAAAAAAGAAAGAGCATAAATAATAGAATTGAAGAAAGAAAAGAGCAGAAAGAGAAAAAGAAGAAATTCCCTTGATGGCCGCTGCCCGTGACAGAGTGTACTCGGCTCCACGTGCGCTTGCCCGACCTAAGCATATACTCCGGATGAAGCCAGAGGAATAAAAAAAGCTGCACCAAAGTCAGCATAGCCAGATTAGACTAGCACGCTTTCATCAATCAAACAATGATTGATGTGCCCCAACTAGTAGTACGAGTGGGCTACCCAATGGTTAGATCGATCTGGTAATTAGTGACAGGCCGCCACTTCACGAGATGTCTTGATCTGCATTCCTACAGTGTACCAAGTCTGCCTGATCTCCAGCGAGGCAGGGCGGTCGCTCCATGACGCATGCACACCTGACGGAGGCCTCAGCTCGCCTAGTATATTCTGAAAGCTCGACGACACTTGAGATAAAACTGATCTGCAAACAAAATAGCGCAAGACTACATACAATAATTCCAAAAGAAATCTGATGTAGACGGAATATATCGTATTGAAATCAAAACACCTGATTTATGCCGTCGATCCGTGACGACACCTAGCAGGCTCTCAATGAAGGCACCAATGTTGGTTCTATATCCAGCATATCTCGTAGTAGGGGTCCTAAGCTAGGTGTCTTGGAGCGATGGGAACATGGACACAGATTTTACCCAGGTTTGGGCCCTCTTGATGGAGGTAAACCCCTACGTCCTGCTTTTGATTGTATTCATGTGGGGGATAGTACAGAGTACATACATCTATCACGAGATTGTTATAATGAATATTCTATTCTCTATTGACTAGCCTGGCCTCGGTTTATATAACACACATGAGGCCTAGTGTTTAGAGGAGTCCTTGTCTTGGGCGCCAAGTGTTGTGGAATCCTCCTTGTATGCGGCATGGGTTGCCCGAAGTCGCCCATAAGTGAACCGCCATGAGGGTCCTCGGCCCGATCCAGCTGGTAGGGATACGACATGGTGAGTACCCCCTAGTCTAGGACACCGCCAGGGGGAGGGGGAGGCAGAGACCTAACTAGAGAGGTAGATCGACTCGTATATGTGTTGAGAAGGAGAGACCCAACTATGTCTTGATGGAGATCGGTCGACATCCATACATAAGTGAAGGATGGGAAATAGGTTGGGAGAGAGAGAGGAGAGAGAGAGAGAGAGAGAGAGAGGTAGAGTGCTGGATGGGTGGTGGAGTTGCTTCTCGAAGATGGTGGGAGAGGCCTACTAGACAAACTGAGGGTAGAACTGCAATATTATCAATAAGAGTAGGGATGTGTTTCTGTATGTGCATGTGTGTGATAGATGTGTCGGGAGGCATGCATGGATGATGAAGGGGAACCATGTGTTTGGTAAGCAGACCTAACTAGATCGGTAGATCAATTGTTGTGTGTCGGAGGAAGGGAGAGACATAACTAATGAGGTAAATTGATCGGCGCATGGGGAAAACAAGTTATAATGACCTAGCTAGCAATATGTGTAGCAAGAGATCGGACGGTATACATCCACTCGTTAGAGGAAAATAAGGCCCAGCGAGACGGATAGACAGAGAGAATGGAGCTAGGAGGTGGTGCGAGAGGCCTACTAGCTTGATAGGGGGAGGAGTATGCGATTGTGAGATCGACGAAAAGAGGGGAGAGAGTTTACACGTGTGTGGGATCGTATGAGAGACACGAGGCATGGACACAGGAAGGAGGAGATGGAAGGTGTGTGTGTATGTGGTAGGTCGACATCGCTGGAGAGGTTTATCGGTCGGTGTGTGTCGGAAAGGAGTTGTGGAGACCGTGGGAGAATGACCTAAAGAAAAAAATGAATATGCGTGATGGATAGAATGCTGAGGGAGGGGGAGGGTGAGGAGGGCGTGTGCATGCACGAGAGAAAGTTAGTGCTAGCTACAAAGGTTAGGATTGTGTGGGTGTAAGAGACTAACAAAGATCATAATTCGATATGAAAGTGAATTCATGTATTTGAATAGGAGATCATAGTGTTATAAACATATGCATGCATGAATATAGGGGTGATAAGCATGGTGTGGTTTTGGACATGTTATACCATAATGTGATAATGCGTGGCGTTTGCAACTCACAGCTAAATATTGAACAATATAAACCATACTATACATTGAAGAATCTCTCATTTTATTTGAATTTGTGATACTGTGTGGTGTTTATAGCTCACAACTAAATATCGAACAATCTAAACCATACTATATATCGAACAATCTCACATTTTATTTGAATTTGTGAAAATGTGTGGCGTTTGCAACTCACGTGTAAATACTTGTAGGCGTAGGGGGCGGGGCACCATACATTATGTGATAAAAACATTATACATATGAGACATGGTTTAGATTATGAAGATCTAGCTAGGGCCTTAAATGTACTATGATTTTAAATCAACATAAAGTGGATTCAAAAAATCGAGTTTGAGTTCATATAGTACACATAGTTCATATATAACTCGACAGTAATCATGTGGTGTGCTGTGATGATAATATACAAACGATGATTTAAGTTGACAGTAATGATGATTGTAGATCTTATTAAAATAGAGAAACGAATTCAAATGGTTTAACTTGAAAACAATCATGATTGTTGATCTTATTCAAATAGAGAAACAAATTCAAATTTAGTTCATATTGAAGCGGTAGTATATACGTTTGGAATGCACTAAAACGTTCGTTTGAGTAGCAAGTTGCATGCATTATACACGTAGCGAAATATTTTAATTGAACATAACATGAATTCAAAGTTTTGAATGGCATTTGTAGTGCGAATTGATCTGGTACAGTACACGGGACTAGACTCTCTCGTGTGGTGCGGATTGATTTTTTTTCGTCGAGGGAAGTGCGATTTGGTACATTACACGTTAGGCTTGTCCGGAAATTTCACCCATGCCTTGTTACCCCAAAATACTGAAGATATATCTTTGTCTCGTTGTGCTCCGAAAACTTCCTCGATCTAAACCCGCGCCTTGCTATCCCAAAATTACAACGCGCGTGAAAACTCCAACCTCCTGCGAAATCCCGACACGCGAAATGCTCGTGATACGCCTGAATGGAAAGAACCGCCTAGCTCAAATCGGTGGGATAGTTTTGTAACTTACCCCACGTTTCAGGCAAGCATGTCCCTAAGCCATGGTTCCCCCCTCACATCCCGTCCGCCCACCCATTCATACACCGAGGCTGCGAAAACCCGTGAAGCCCCACACCTCCTCCGTCCACCACCCAGCCAGAGCCTCTTCCTCGATGATGTCATCCACAGCAACACCTCGACGTCCCTCATCCACCGCACCGGATGAGGATCCATTGTCGATCTCGTTGTCCCGCCGGTTCAGCCACCCCGTCTTCCACCTCCAAGGAGCTGCCCCCATGTTCCTGTCGTCTTTCGCGCCACCTCCATTCCCACACTGATGTCTTCACCTGCACCACCAGAAGAGCAGCATCATCACCAATTCCTCGGATGAAGCTGAGGCCTAATCGGCGCCACCAAATAGGTTCTACACTACGGCGTCACCGACCACTTCCTCCACGGTGTCGCTACCTCGGCGGCGACGTCCACATTAGTAGGAGATGCTGCTGCTTTGTCTCTCGCTCGCGCTGCTGCTCTCCTCTTGCTCTCGGTCCCCTGCCTAGTCTGCTCTTGCTCTTGCTCGCGCTGCTGCTCTCGCCCTTGCTCTTGCTTGCGCTGCTACTCTCGCTCTTGCTCTTGCTTGCACTACTACTCTACTCTTGCGCGCGCTGCTGCTCCACGAGGCAGCAGATCCTGCTCTCCCTCGAGCCCCTGTAGCTGCTACCCGAGATGCTGCTACACGACTAGCTGCCCCGGCTCTCGCACGCGCTGCTGCTCCAGGCGCTGCTGCTACTGCTATTGCTTTTCTGCTACTACCGCATTCTGTTTTGACTGTAAAATTCTGTTTTGATGGCAAAATTCAGTTTCAATAGTTTAATTTAGTTTCAACAGTTAAGTTCAGAGATGAGCGGCTGATGTATTTTACATCTAGCACTTTGTGGTTACGTATTTTATGTAATCTATTGGAGATGCTATTAGAATTCCACTCAGGTTAACATTGTCTCTCCTGTCCTGCTTCAGCCTTGTCGTCGTACAACTCACCGGAGCTGCTCCAACGAGAAAACCCTCCATCACAGCGGAGCAGTACCCCGGGCTCCATCTCCAGACGCCTAAGATCTTCTTCCCCTCCTCCGACAGGCCAATCAGCCGGAGCATCCTCACAGACCAACCCAATCACGCTGAGATCGACATGGCTTCGCCAAAGAGGTTGTACACTTGTTATATATATTGTCCACTGAGCACACGTAGTAACGTGAAATACAATTAGTTTCTCCTACTATATGACAAGCAGTGAGATACCAGGCAACTTAGCTATCCGTGATGGACTCTCTTGAATGCCAATTTATCTCTGCGCGTTTGAGCTGTGCATTTGTAGATGGGCCTGGGAGTTGACCTAGTAGGGTAGTGGCTCGGGTCCAAAGTAGTATAAGTAGCAAAAAAACAATTTTTGAGTGTACGCTTTTCCCTGCTCGAGCCAGCCTACTAGAATCGCCAGTGCTTGAAAGGAAAAGTGAAGGAAAAACATAGGAATTGGAAAGTTTCCTATGGTACTACTATTCATGCATTTGGTTCAAAGGAATGGAGCAAAGGAAAGCTGTAGGATTTGTTCCTTTAGTGTCTCCTTGAAAGGAAAAACCATAGGAATTTAAATATCCACTTGTCCTCCTTTTCAAATTCCTATTCATGAAGCACAATACTAAGAGATAGTAGCATGACAGCATTATAACCATACATTTTCTTGTGGTTTGACTTAATCTCACCATGCTTCTTTGCATCATGTGATCTTCCAATTCTTGTGAACCGAACACCCAGATTGGAAGAAATCATGTGTTTTTAAATTCTCTGTTTTGCATGTGCATTCCTATCCTAGTAGTGTGTATTTCCTATCCCTGCGTTGTTAGAATCCTCCAGTTCAAACGAGCCCTGACAGAATTACTTCTCTTATAGATAGTTGTCAAAGAAAACTTTGTGTGGTTTGGCCCACTCCTGTTGCACCGTTGTCCACCCCAGCTCAGCTACTCCAATGACAGAAGGGTCCACCACAGCAGGGATCCGGCCTCCAGACTGTCTTTCGCCCCTCAGATCTTCTTCCCCGCAGCCGGCAGCCACGACAACTGCATTATCATCATCAACCGAGCAGATGACCTCGAGGACTACACGGGTCCGCAAGAGAGGTCTCACTCTTTCGGTTCTGCTTATGTTATGCATCGCTTAATATTACATGCTACTTTATCATCCTGTTCACCGATTAGACTCTGAGTCAGCTCCAAACTAATGCTCAAACTTGAGTTTTTAAATGATTGTGGGGTACATATCGGGGCCGCAATCAATAGTATCTATCTACTATCTGGTTAATATCCGGTGTCTACTATGAGTTTCATGTTGGGTGGGAAACAAACAGTAAAGAATCCATTATCTGTATTTTTTAACTGAAGCCATTATCCGCCTGCTATCATGGTTTTGGGTGTATCCACAGGTTTCTACCATCACTCTGGATTTCTGCATTCACTCCTTACATAATCTCGCTATGTTTTATTCCTATGCATGACAGTTATTGTACACAATGAAACTGAACATGTAGAGCGAAAGAGACTAGCCTTGCGTGGCAATAATTTTTTTGCAGACATCGCTCCATGGTGGGCGCAAAGGCAGCCCCCCGTCCACCCATTTCGGATTGTGATCAAGAGGAAGATAACTGTTCTGAGGGGGATTCAGAAGGAGAAGACCACTCCTATTTACCCCCTGAGGTCTTCGCTCTAACTTGGCATGCTGATGTTGGTAATATCATGCATATTATGCCTTGCATTGCTTACTTTAAACATCAAATATGTCATCTAATTAGTTTAGACATGCTTTGTGTGAATGCCATATGTTTAGTTTCTTTACCGTATATGTGAATTATGCAACACCATCTTGTTTAGCCAGGTTTCATATATGTGAAATTTGCAATGCCTTCCTGCTTAGCCAGTCATCTTATATGTGAATTATATCATGCCATCCTTTTTTTCATTACGTATTACATTTGTCAACAATGTTTGTACATTCAAGTAGCATTCAGGTGCATCAGCCAACGGTGATGGAAAATTCTGGAGTGAAAACAAGGTCTTTAGACCAGACTATGTTATCTGACGAAGCACATATCTCACTGGTTACGGATAGATCCTCAGAGGAGGATTCAGAGATAGATGAGCAGTCCTATTCCCCCCCCCCCCCCCGAGGTGTATGCTCTAACATGGCAGGGTTATGTTCCTCATATCGTGCGTATGGTGTCTTGCATTGCTATGTCATTTTCTTAGTTTATACATGCTTTCTATGAATGCCACCTGTTTAGTGTCTAGTTACCATATATGTGAATTATGCAATGCCATCTTGTTGCAAGACATTCTATATGTGAATTATGCAATGCTATCTTGTTGCAAGGCATTATATATGTGAATTATGCAATGCCATGTTGTTTAGCCAATCATCATATATGTGAATTATATCATGCTATCCTTTTTTTTGTATTGCATGTTCCATTTGTCGACAACGTCTGTATATTAAATTACTCTTCCGGTGCATCAGCCATTTGAAGCGGTGATGGAAGTATCTGGAGTGAAAACAAGGTATTCAGAGCAGACAATGCTACCTGCTGAAGCACACATCTTGCTGGTTACAGATAGCTCCTCAAAGGAGGATTCAGAGACAGATGACCAATCCTATTTCCCCCCTTAGGTCTATGCTCAAACTTGGCAGGGTTATATTAGTCATGTCGTGCATGTTGTCTTGCATTGCTTAGTTTTTACATCATATATGCGACTGACATATGGTTACTTGCTTAGTATATAAATCATATATTTGAATTATATCATGCCATCATGTTTACATAGACAACATCTATCTCAATTATGGCAGGCCAACCCATTTAATAAAGACATCATATAGTTATATCGTCTCATCATGTTTAGTGTTTACAGTCATCATATTTTGAATTATGTCATTCTATCTTTGAATTATATCAAGCTATCATGTTTCCATAGGCGGCATGTATGTGAATTATGGCATGCCAACCTATTTAATAAATACATTATATAGTTATATCATGTCATCCTGTTTACATAGTCATCATATTTTGAACTATGTCTTTCCATCCTTTTTAGTTAGCCATCATATATGTGAAATTGTGTCATGCTATCCTGTTTAGTTAGCCATCATATATGTGAAATTGTGTCATGCTATCCTGTTTGGTTAGACAACATAAACGTGAATTATTTCATGCCCTCTTTTATTCCCCACTATCCATTGCACCTGTCTATCATACAATGTGTGTACATTCAGTTACTTTTCTTGTTTATCAGCCATTTGAATTGGAGAGGGTGATGGCAGTATCTAAGGGAGTAAAACAGGGTCTTCAGAAAAGATAGTGCTACCAGTAGATGCAGATAGAACCACGGTTGTACTTGCCCAAGAACCAGCCCCACCACACATAACCCAAACTCTCGCAGATTGTACCCCTACCTAGTTGGACAGAAAACCAGATACATCCCTTCTAACCCCAACCCCAGCAGATAGTAACCCAGTTCCAATTGACACAACACTGTCTCCACCATCGAGCACCCAAACACGAGCAGTTAGTAAGGGAACTGCAGTGCCCAAAGCACGAGGACCACCACTCTGAATCCCAACTCAATGCTTAAAGCAGAAGAAGAATTGTTCTTAGGTCAGGTTCTGTAGCTATGGTTCATACTCCTTTGCTCTTGCATCACTGTATTTACTCATACCAACTATTTTCAAATTTGAAGGATGGAACTGAAACTCTAATGGCGCACCAGGTATGTTTTAAACCTGTTTCTTTAACTGGTTTGCTGTTGTAACTTTCTCCATGTTGATTTCAGTTTCAATTGAACAAACATTTATGTTCTCATGTCATGCACATTACAAGTCTTGTTATTGCTTTGTAGTTTCCCACACTTATATTCTGTCTATTCTGCTTTGTCTTAAACAGATATTATTTGAACTGTGTCTCTATCTCGATTTGGCAACAAAAACTAGAATGATATAGACCATACAGTGATCATGGTACAAAGATATATGTTTGTTTCATGTTGTTATCCTGTCCACTTTACTACTGAACTGATTTACCAAAATGAGTTTCATATACAACATGGTAAACCTGTGATGTGTCTGCTTGTTTCTTTGTTAGAATGCGGACATAATATTGGAGAAGAGTACCCCGTTATGCAATGGTAAAGGAAGTAATGCAGATAAGTTTCAAGATAGTGAGGCATCCCTGGTTGTGTCTAAGAAAGCTGATAAAAACTATCTTGACGATAGTGAGACAACCCAAAAGTCTTGTCTTGATGTAGTGTTCGAGTTACTGACCACTACTACTGGTACAAGCTCTTCGAACTCGCTGCCTGAATCAGTTCGTCTTCTTGAGTCTAAACTTCAAGTTGAAAGACATCGATCGGATGTGCTGTGACACGAAGCCGAAGGACTGAGGAAGTCCCTGCAGAATTCAGATGCATACTTTCTGGTGCAACAACAAGCGCTGGAGGATTTAAGCACCAAACAAGAGAAAGTTAATAAGCTTGCTAACCATCTTGCCAGCATTATGGGTACCCCGGATATTGTTTCTTGAGCTCTTCTGAAGAGGTTTCAGTTCTAGACTTGTTTTGCTGCGATGTTTATTTGCATGGTCGCCAACTTTGACAACCAGTATATGTGATATGCTGCTTTGTTCCCTATATTTGCACTGGTGGCGAACTTTGATGCCCAGTGGATGTAATATGTGTAATAGCCGTGATAGCCTAGCGTAAGTTGCTTGCTTATTTATTTCCTTGTTGTCTTGTTTATTTGTTTGATTGTAGTCGGTGCAGTTCTTTTTCCGCGGTTTGCTAGTGGCCGTAATAACCTATTTTTTAAAACTAGGCCACAATAACCATGGCTACATATTTACTGTAGTGACCATGGGCCTCCTACGGTCCGTAGAAACAATGGGCCTTCTACGGGTCGTAGAAACAGTGGGCCTTCTACGGACCGTAGCATCAATGGGCCTTCTACGGGTCGTATGATCGATTGGCCAAACATGGGCCAATAACAGACCGCATTATGGGCCGTAAACGGGCTAGAGCTGGAATCGTCCGTTCATGGGCCGACCATAATGGGCCGTCATTAATTGTCCGTATTTGATGACGCTATTAAAATGGCCCAACGGACTAACCGACCACACACGGGCCGACTATAACCACGGGCTGAATTTGGCCCACAAGTAGGAAAGGCCAGTAACGGGCCGTAAGTAACTGAATGCTGGAAATGAGCCCAAGAATGAATGGGCCTTGAGAAGTCTGAAAGATAACACGGGTTGGAAACGGCCCAATGGAATAATGGGCCGTTAATGGATATAAAGCGGTACACTATTCATTACGGGGCAGTTTCACCACGGGCCCTTAATGGGCCAAGAGTTACAAAGGGCCTCATATGGGCCGAAAGATGTCATGGGTCATACATGAGCCGGAAGTTACAATGGGCTGGAATCATATTGGACGGCCCAGATGAAGCTATTGAGCTTAATTTGGATAGGCTGTAACCGCTCGTGAGTTAGCGGGCCGTAAATGGGCTATATACAAATATGCCGTTAACAGGCTTTCCGGGGCCGGCACGCTACCTTTTGACCAAGTCAAACGGGCCGGCCTTTTCACCGGAGTGGGCCTCTGTTGGGGTCATGCCACATGTCGACGTATCATAGGCGCCACATGCCATATCTGTCCCAACGGTGAGCCGACACGTGGTTCCTGTGGCCATTGAGCAAACATGGACGTACATGCATGACAGAAAACATGACCTACTGTGACAAACACGTATCATCACAGAAGTGTATTTTTTTGTAGTGTCCACTTTATTGTCATCTTCTGCTGCCACTTCTTTTGTTCGGCATCACCATCCATCTGCATTGTCATACGCGCCATAATCTTCCGTTCGCTGGAGCTTGATTCATCTTGGAGTGAAAACAAAAGATCAAGAAAAAAATTGAAAGAAGAGAGAAGAAATATCTTTGTGTTGCTTTGGCTACTGGTTGCCACGTTTTGGAGGTGTTCCTGATAGGAAAAAGGAAAGCAAACAGAGAAATAGGGAAAGAGAAGTTAAAAAAACTGCTGGTTGCCACGTTTGGCTTGGGACTTGTTTCCCATGTTGCTTTTTCTTTGGGCAAGATTACCATTGTGTTGTTTGGAAAGACATAAAGAATAGGCTGAAAAAAAAGGCAACCGTGGATCTATTTGCTAATACTTTTGGAAGGTAGCGAAAAAAAGTTCAAGAAAAATATATAGCAGGAGATATTCTCGTGTAGAGAAGTAAACAAAAAGGAACGTGAAAGACAAGCTGCCACGTTTGGATTTGGGGAGTCTGATTCCTTTGTTAAAAAAAATCTGGTTTGTTGACCTAATAATACTAGCTGCCATGTTTGGATTTGGAAGTAAAATAAACTGACCGGTCAATTGGGATCCGGCTT
This sequence comes from Aegilops tauschii subsp. strangulata, assembly GCF_002575655.3. Taxonomy (NCBI): domain Eukaryota; kingdom Viridiplantae; phylum Streptophyta; class Magnoliopsida; order Poales; family Poaceae; genus Aegilops; species Aegilops tauschii. The sequence goes on from NC_053039.3 coordinate 174,989,643, forward strand.
GCCTGCTCCCTCCCATGCTCTCATCCGTGCTCCCACCTCATCCTACAGCTGTCTTTTTTTCTTTTTTTCTTTCTAATCTAATCATCTCCCTTCCTGATTTTGAGGGGGTGGGGCCGGGCCTTATTTTGTTCCAATCAAATCAAGCCACGTATGCGGGAGCACGGAGGGGCACAAGCGCGGGGAGCAGGTAAGTCTCGTCCGGTCAATGGTTAGAGCTGATCTGAATAGTCAGGAAGAAATTGAGGAAGGAAATATATTAAAAGGAGGAAGTTTGTTCATCGGTTGTGCCTATTTGGCAAGTTTTAATTAGCTGCTACGTTTGTGCCTTCTTATTTTCGGCAGGAAAGGAGAGAGGATCATGTTCAGATCTCTCGCCACGTACAATGAAAGAAATTTTGGACACTTGGAAGGTTCGGATTGGGATATAAAAAAAAGGAAACTGCCAATCGGTTCGGTTGGAAGAAAACGTGAATCGTGTCTTAAATATTGAGGCTGTTGGTGTGAGGTTGTTGGAAGAAAAAAAGGAATTGAGAGAGAATATTCGGCCATATTAAAAAGGCAAGTCTGGTCAGCAAAACAAATTAAAGGAATTAAACGAGATAGTAGAGAGAGAAAGGAAGGAGAAAAAAACGAAAGTACACGTGGATTTGTTGCCGTGGAACATTACATCGGAGATTGAAAAGGAAAGAGATTGGATCTGCCAAAAAAGTGACATGAATTCGTGGGAAGATAAGAGAGAGAGAGAGAGAATCGGTTTGAAGAAAAAAAAAGTTGGAGCAGGGTTTGAAAAAAAAGGGTAGTTTTCTTTCGAGAGAAGTGGAGTTCGTAGTCAAGGAATAAAAGGATTATCCGGTGGTGGAAGAGAAGAGACATGCATACTAGTGCTAGTACTACTTTCGAGTTGCTCCATCGCTCATATATTTTTTCATACAATTTGCACTTGTTGCCACCGCTTGTGAATTTCATTTGTGTCTTATGCTCGCGTCTTTAGCATGGTCTAGCGTAGGACAAGCACTAGATCACTTTGAGCGAGTTTTCAGCTTACATTAATTAACGTGATTGTAGCATTTCTTTTACACATATATAAAGTTAACCTAGCTCCACATATTTCTACACTGTGCATACGTACGTTCACCTAGCAATCGTTTTACCCAACTTTTGGAGTTATTTGACACTGCTGGTTGCCGGTCACCACCTGTTGCATGGTAAGAACTTGTAAAACTTTTATTTGCTATACTGCGTGTTTTACCGCCACTTCCCAGTAGTTCATAGGAAAATTATTTTTGGATTTTGTTTTTTATTTCTACTAATCATGACAGGATCCAGAGTCAATTCATGGGCTTTGTCGTTCGCGGGAGACGTGCCACCACCTATGCAAATACCACAACCGTCACGAGAGGTGCACAAACATCCAGATGCACATGATCAGGTTAATGTTTCTATACCACCTTTAATGGCCGGTTTAGACCTACTTTATATATTGAATGGGAGTTATAAATAATATATTTTCTTCCCATAATTTTGATGAATGTAAAAGAGTAATGGTTGCGGTTGGTTCTTGCACTGGTTAACCGTTAGTTTGGTGGAGTGGATATTGTTGGTTACACCATGATTATATACCTACTACTGGGATGATTTGAAACTTGCCATGCGACATACATTCGTCCCCGCTTATTATACTCGTGACATGATTAAAAAGTTACAACATTTAAAACAAGGTAGTGACACTGTAAAAAAATGTTATGATGATTTACAAACTACCTTGTTGCATTCGTCTTTAGAAGAAAGTGAAGATGATTTTATTGATAGATTTTGGGGAGGATTGAACCATGACATTCAGGAGATACTAATTCATGAAAAGTGTTATCCTATGGACCATTTGTCTCGTCTTGCTTGCAAAGATGAGCAGGAGATAACAAGACGTGTTGCCAAGAAGACAAACAAGCGGAAGGTGTAAATCCCAAGAGTTGCGACGGTTGTTCCTTCCACCACTACACCTACTATGACAACAACATCCATTGTTGTGAGCACTACATCACCTCCACCACGTGACTTGTCGCCACCTAGAGTGCCTATATCATCTAAGTTAACCATAATAGGTACTGACAAAGGTATTAATCTTCCACCTCCACATGAGTATGATGAATGCCTTGTCAATTTAAATGCACCATGTGACGAGCTACCCACTAGTTTGATCACACCAGCTATTTTAGAGGACTATGTTGATGATTTTGACTTTGCCATGTGATCAAAAAATTTTAGTGAACCCATTAAATTAACTATTGATGCGAAAGAACCATGTGAATCAGGGAATAAATCAGATTTGGATCAAATACGTTTGAAAATAATTGTGCTAATGTTTGCTCATTTTGATATGACCTCTATTCTTGGTGATGGTTCATCAAGGTTGGGATGGTTTAATGATGAGTATTGCCAATCTTTTCTTACGATTAAGGGCTTCACTTCTATGTGCAAACTGAGTTGCAATATTTTCATGCCTTTGACTTCTTGTGATAATATATTGGCTTTATATTTCACGACTTTTGAAGGGTGCTATTGTATAATTGTGTCGCATGCGCCACAACTGAGATCAGTAAAAATGAATGACATATACATATACAACGTGTACACCTTGTCTCTTTTGTTGGCCACATTTCATATTAAGAAACGCCGAGGACAGCTTTGTTTTCAAGAAGGGGAGGATGATAAGGACCTGGAGGCCATTGTTACACCCACAACCCCTACTACTATACCTATTGGATCAATTAGTATAGATCGCGCATGCCAGTTATATTATCATGTACTTTCATTTCTCGGTAATGTTTCTAAAGTTCATGAGAATATGATGTTGCCTAACGTCGATATGTTTTTGTTGCTTACAATTGAAGGGCCTAGCATGGACAAGAAGGATGAACGTTGAAGCATGATATGAAGACGAAGGCGCGTGCGAAGAGAACAAGAATGGAGTTTGTAGTGGAGATTTCCGCACTTTGAGGCCACCATGATGACATACAAGAAGATGGACGAAATATACAAGATGACATTCTATAAATTTTGTCCATAGCTTATTATTGGTGCTGCGCCACCTTATTTTTGGGCCAGGCCCATGTAATTTTGAAATAATTCTTCATAGGCTATTTTTAGTCCATATTGTAGGGGAAACGAATCGAGAGGTATTTTAGTCCGACCTTGCCAAGGGTGGACGAAATCCCCTCTCTTTTCCCCTATAAATATAGCCCTTAAGGCATCGTTTAGACTTGGGTTTTATTTAGTTAAAAGTTAGCTATCACTGCAACTTTGTGTACTTCGTTTGTGTCCAACGATCAGACCAAGACCGCTTAGGAAACCCCACTTTTATCAATACTTCATCCATATTCGCAATATTCGGATTGCTTAATCATATTCTTGCTTGTTTTTCGATTGCTTGCAGGAATAGACATTTGTGGTCATGTTGATCATGCTCCGGAGTGTTCAATAACGTCTCGGAGTTGGTTTAGCGATTGCTAAGGCGCAACATCGTGCACGTTTGTAGTTGGATCATCAAAGTCATCGCCACCAAATCGATAGTTATCATCTCATCGAAAGATCAGGACCCTCACATCTATCAAACACATTTGGACTATTCACTTGGGAATTCTTTTGACTTTCCCCAAGTGAATCCTAGCACTCTCAGCCCATCTCTAGACTTCATCTCTCCCAAAATAATGCCATGGAAACTTTTTATTCAATGGCATACTATTCATTTTCCCTCTGAAAATGAATATTTTTCGGTTCTCCTCTAAAGCAACCCCTATTTTTATTGCTCCTAAAATCCTAAATAATTCCCAAATATTCGCTAGGGCATACCTCACCTTCCGATGCAAAAATATCCCATGGTTATGACTTAAAATTTTCCTCAAGAAAATATTTTCCCTTCTGGACAAAACATGCACTTTGTGAAGGAAGTGCACTTTTGCATGATCCATTTGAGCTGAAATTTTTATAGCTTAGCTACCTTCCAACCCAACCTTAGCCTCCATGTTTTACCTCTTAACTCCTTGTATTTTGCTCACAAATGGCTGCAACAATTTCTGTCCAGAAACTTGATAGGTCTCTCCCATCTTGTCTGATCGACCTGGTGATAAACCAAGACCACAAACGGACCTGGCTTTGAAGGAACTTGAGCCCAGACATGGTCTGGCAAGTCTTGCGCATCGCGTTGCACTAGTGCACACGGTGACCACGAGAGTTCATGGCGTCTGGCATGCATTCATCGCGCTCTGGGTGTCGGCCACCTCTCTGCCTCGCCCGTGAAGCCACCTCGCACCACCCCCGCGTGTCTCCAACCTCCTGCTACCTTGTCCCCTTCCTCCCAAGCCCTCTATGGTGCTCCCCAACACAGGAAGCTGGCTCGCCGGGCGCGGACACGACAAAGTAGAGAGCACAGTGCTCCTGCGTGACCGTGTAATCCCACCCCTCGCCCTGTGCTTGGCGCTACCTCTCCACTGTGCTTGGATGAACACCAGTGACCTCACCCATCACATCTGAGCCTCTCTCATCGCCGCTCGCCGCTCTAGAACCCTCTCCGGCAATCTCGAAGATAGAACCCCTCCCGAGCTGCTCAAACCATCCCACTCTCCTCCATTGGCCAAAAACACTAGCGTAGCACCGCGGCAAGGCCGGGCGGGCCTCCAGCTGTCGATCCTTGCCGGAGTTGGCCGCGGATCCCTTTATGCCACCCGCTCGCTCCAGTGCTCCCCGTCCTCCTTCAACTCCTCAGGCGTTTTCGTAGCTCCCCCTAGTTGGGATGGTGCCGCTGGACCGACCTCACCTCGCCGGAAATCCCAACTCCGACAAACCCTGCCGCCCGCCATCTCTGGAGAAGACCACCACGACGCCCTCCACCCACCTCTATCCACTTTGCTGGTACGTACGTGTTCATCTCGAGAAGCTGCGTCCATCCATCCCTTCGCCGGCGGCCGCCGTGGCCTCCTCGTCGGAGAACCATCGCCGGCCGAGCCGCAGTCTCTATTTCTCTCTCCCTCTCTTATAAACCTGATAGGGCGACCCCACCTGCCAGCCTCTCTTCTCTCTCCTGAAGCGGTATAAGTGAACACGTATTCAGCGAATACACCTTCGACGTGGCCCTCTCTGTGATTTTCTGTTTTTAGTATAATTCAAATATTTTGACTAAACTTTGACCAGTTCTTAATCCTAAACCATAAGTCCAAATGAGATGATTCTTTTTGAAGCAGTTTTGTTATGAGATCCTCTTTCAGCATGCACAAGTTGAGATTTTTCCTTGCTATAAATATTTTCTGGTGCATTTAAATGTGTGATGTGACATTTTCTTTATGCCATTTGGATCATTTTCATAAGGTACAACTTGTCTTGAAGAGGACTAGGAGTTTTGTGCTCTGAACGACAAGCCACCACAAACATCTGCAAGGGTGACCATGCAATAACTATTATTTTTACTTGAATTTCTAGTCATATATTACATTTAGTTAATTAAAATAAGTTAATTGTGCTTTCATGCTATGCTCACTATGTTTAGAGAAGTAAGATGGTTACTTAGTAAAGTTTATGGAGTAGAGTTTGTGTGGTCATGATCATGCTTATGTTAATACCGTCATTATGTTAATTTTGAGCATATGCGTATCATGGCATACTATGGCTCGAGTAAGTTTTATTTCAAGTTTAGCATGATAATAATTCAAGTTGAACATGTTGTTGATCGAGTCATGGTGCCACCGAATCGAGCTTCCCAGTGCAACCACATTTGCGGTTATGGGAATGTCGTTATTCGGTCTATTGACATGCCACTTACCGGTGCCTCCAATGAGGGAAGGTTATGCGCTTGCGCTACCCTAGCCTAGTAGGTAGGCATAGCCTTATGTTCCCGTAATTCTTTTTGTACCATTGTCCTGTTTGGGACCGTTTTTGTTTTCTCTCTGATTCAAGTAGAAATACAAATGGAAAAATTCGTGCCACGACGGTGCCCGTTGGATGTCCAGAGTGGCATCGTGGCCAGCCATGACTTAGCCCAAAGGGGAGTTGGTCGGAGCGGCCGGGAGAGTGACATGCAATAGATTGCTTTTGTCGGAACGCCGTTGGTCCACCCGAATGGGAGTATGAGGCCATGGGTTCTGTGGTGTGGGTACAGTGTACTAACCTCTGCAGAGTGTGTTTAATCTATTGATAGCCGCATCCTCGGTTATGGACAAAGTTCATAGCAGGTCACACCATGGGTCAACAGAAATAATTATTTTGCACACTAATATTATCATGATGGCACTAGTTATGATGGATGATATGTCGGTATCATCGAGTTTGTTTCCTTTGTGGTCCGGAGGAGATCGCCGTGGTAAGATGATGAATTTGGTTATGAGGTAACTAAGATGGTAAGCTGGTCCACTGGATCATGTGTTTTGATAACATACACTTCATGAGAAGCATGCCATGTTCTTGTATATAACCTGCTTAAATATCATGTTGTTGTTTGTCATTGTTGTATTGTTTGTTGTGAGCTTGCGAGTACGTTCAAAGTACTCACCGGGCGTGTCATGCAGTTTCAGGAGAAGCCTGTACCAGAAGTCGGAGTTGCATCATGCATCGCAGTCTAGGCCATGTCCACATCAGTGTCGCTGTGAGATGGAGTCCTACTACGTTTCCGCTGCCGCGTAGCTAAGTTGTTATCTTTGAGGACCCATCATGTCCACTTAATAATGCACATATGTGCAGCAGCATCGTGTGCGCCACATGGCCTCTGTACCTTATGTATCATCAAACCTATGTTCCTGCAAGACATCAATAAAGCGGTTACTTTTTTGTACCAATTTGTTCTGTGTTGCTAGAAGACTTGATCTCCGGGCTGGCTATGCAAGGTAAACTGGTTGCTCTGAGCCGAGGTGCCACAACGGGAGAGGGCGAGAGGGAAAGTGATAAGGCATTGGCTCGATCCAAACGACACCGTGGAGTTGATCCGGCTCATGGACATGTCGTGGGAGGCAGGCAGACGGGCATGATGTGGCGAGTTGCAGGCACGTGTGTGTTAGGCACACACTATGCATCCGACTGGCATGAGGAAGAAGACGCTTCTGCCCCTGTTGGGCTGGGCCGCTATAGTGCCAGATTTGGTAGGCCGGCCAGGTAACTCTCTCTCTCTCTCTACCTTTTTCCTATTGGGTTTTTATCTTTTATGCCACTAGTTGTGTCCCACTACTTAGTTTTGCCATTAAAAATTACAACTACTCAAAACTGCCATTGTTCTGTGAGATCCTTGCTCAAAAATGCCATTAGATATCTCCAAAATGCCGTCATTCCATTAGACGTTTGCTCAAAAATGCCATTAGACATTGTTATTGTCAGGTCAAACTCCTTGACCATGTTATATGACAAAAAGTTCCCTACACCCACATGTCAGTTCTCTCTATCTCACAATGATAAGTGTGGACCGCACTTGTGAGGATTAAGCAAGCGAATAACTTTAGAGGAAAATAAGAATGTTGTTGGGATCAAGTGGGACCCAGACTTATTGTAGTGAGATAGAAGGAGAGCTGACATGTTGGTCTATAGGTATTTTTGTCATTATAACATGGCAAACAAGATTTGAGATGACAGTAATGGTGTCCAATGGCATTTGTTAGCGTGCGCCTAGCAAAGCAATGGCATTTTTGAGCAGTTGAAATTCTTAGTGGCAGAAATGAGTAGTGAGATGTAACTAGTGGCATAAATGATAAAAACCCTTTCCTATTTTGTTTTTGTTTTTCTTTTCTATCATATGTTTTGATTTAGTTTAGGCACTAAATCATTTTAGAAAATTCTGGATCTTTTTGTGGGCACTCACTGAATTATTCTAGAGGCACTTAGCAAGTTTCAAAATTATTGGAGCTATAGAACTATTTATGGGTTTTAAAGCTCCAATTCAAATATGTATTGAATTAATTAAAAGCCCAAATATGTCCTAGAAAAATGTGCACTATTTTAGGTTTAGGTTTTCACCTTGTGCCATAAATCAACAAATTTTTGAAGGGCATTTTGGGTTCACTGAATAAGATTTTACTTGACCTTGTTTGATTTAATTTGGTGCTAGGGTTTGGATCATTCCCCAATTCAATTTAAATGAAATTTAAACATGACACAGACATGTTTAGCTAGCCTAGAGCATACCAGAACTAGCGATGTGACAACTCTACCCCACTCAAAAGAATCACGTCCAGAGATTCAGGAGTCAGTGGGAAGAGAGTGGGGTACTCAAGTCAAAGACGATCTTCTTGCTCCCAAGTAGCTTTTCTCTCAGAGTGATGAGACCACTGGACCTTGACATACCTGTTGTTCTGATGGTGAGTGATACGCTTTGCCTGAAAAAGAATACGGAATGATACTCTTGATATATGAGGTTATCTTGAAGATTAAGTGTTTTGTGGTCCACTCCATGGATGGGATCCGAGAAGCAATGCCTGAGTTGAGAGACGTGGAAGACATCTTGGACTTGGGAAATATGCGGGGGTAGTTCCAACTGGTAGGCAATCTCTCCTCATTTAGCGAGAATACGAAAAGGACCAATGTAACGAGGAGCCAATTTTCCCTTGGTACCTAAATGATGTGTACCCTTTAGAGGGGTAACCCGAAGGTAAGCTTTGTCGCCAAATTCATAAGACACTTTCTTATGATGACGGTCATACTAGCTCTTTTGACAGGATTGGGTTATCTTCAAATTCTCACGAATAATGCGAACTTGCTCTTCTACTTCCTGGATGATATCCGGTCCAAAGAATTGTTTCACCGGTTTTTGACTAGTTCAAAGGTGTTCGACACCTTCGTCCATAAAGAATCTCGAAGGGTGCTTTCTTGAGACTGGATTGGTAGCTATCGTTATAAGCAAACTCGGTGAAAGGAAGACACTTCTCCCAACCCATACTGAATGAGATAATGCAAGCTCTAAGCATGACCTCGAGAATCTGGTTTACCCTTTCCACCTGACAACTAGACTGGGGGTGGAAAGCGATATGAAGGAAAGATGGGTGCCCATGGCATTCTGAAAACTCTCCCAAAATTGGGAAGTAAAAAGACTTTTGCGGTCAGAATTGATCTCTAGTGGAACACCATGAAGTGACACTATACGAGAAATATATAAGTCTGCTAGCTGACTAGCACTGATACTCTCTCGAACAGGATGGAAGTGAGCCACTTTGGAAAGACGATCAATGATGGTGAAGATGACATTATTCCCCTTCTTGGTCCTGGGAAAGCCGGTGATGAAGTCCATACCAACTTTGTCCAATTTCCACTCAGGAATAGCTAAAGGCTGAAGGGTGGCAGCAAGCCCCTGATGTTTTGCCTTAACGCAACGACAAACATCACAGTTTGCAATGAACTCAACGATTTCTCTCTTCATCCTAGTCCACCAAAATCTCTGGTGTAGGTCCTGATACATCTTAGTGCTACCGGGATGAATCATGAGAGGAGATAAATGAGCCTTCTTAAGGATCAACTATCGTAGATGTTGACCTTTGGGGACCAATGATGTAGGGTGGAACCCTATACGGCCGATCTTTCACGAAAGGGGCAGATCCCGACTAAGAACACGAAGAACACGTGGGGAAAACGAGGGAAAACACAAGAGGAACTCTCAAACTAACAAGATATAGTCACACATATGCTAGATCCAAGTACACATAGAGATCACATGGTCCAAAACCAAAATGGGGCGATACATAGGGTAACCGGTTCTTCTCCATGAGGAGGTCTTGAAGGGGCCACCCAAGAGGGGGTCTTGAATCCAACGTGGATCTTCTCCGAAGAGGGGCCGCGGTCTCTCTCAAGGAGTAGATCCGTATGGATGAGCAAATCTCTATCTCACATATGAGCTAAACCAATGCTAGCTCTAATTCGGAGCTAGGGGACGAGTATTTATAGTCCAAAGGGTAGGTTGGGTGTTACACGGGTCGTTGGCCCTTTCACTGCGCACAGGCAGGCCGGTAGTACCGGTCATGGAGGTAGTAGTACCGCTGGGAGCTCATGCAGGGCAGAAGTACCGGACATGGGGGCGGTAGTACCGCTGGGAGGTCAGGCGCTGGCTTCGGGAGATGAACGACGAAGGGGCCAGCGGTTGTACCGATTGTCGGGGCGGTAGTACCAGTCTTCTTGCAGTTACTGGTACATCCGGTGCAGTTCCGGCCTTGCACCGCTCGATCACAGAAGGTGGACCGGTTGTGGGGCGGTAGCCGGCCGGTTGTTCCGCCCGGGCGGTAGTTGGGCGGTTGTTCCGGTCCTTCTAGGCTTGGCAGATTGTCTCCATGCTCTTGATGTTCATCTTGCACCGTAACTTCTTCTTGGTTGCTTCCTTGGTACCTAAGCGCACAAAACATCTCCGTTTGAGGTAGTAGCCATGTCTCAAGTGGGTCAAAGGGGAGTTCAACAAGGAGAGAGTTAACCTCGTTCTCGATGGCTCTCGCACTGGATCTTGTCATTGGTCCATGTGGTGTCGTGGGAGATGTAGGTAGGTCCATGGGGATGTTCTTGGGATGCTCCGCATCATCTCCCCCCCCCTTGTGAAAGATCCGACCTCGGATCAAAATCTTCATCACCATGGTAGGGCGAGAGATCCTTGACGTTGAAGACGTTGCTCACATGGTACTTGTCGCGTGGGATGTCGATCTTGTAGGCGTTGTTGTTGTAGCGTGCAAGCACCTTGAAGGGTCCATCGGCTCGTGGTAGAAGTTTGGACTTGTATTCGTTGGGGAAGCGGTCCTTGCGGAGGTGTAGCCACACAAGATCTCCAATGTTGAATATCATGAGTTGCTTGTTTACGTTGAGCTTGGTCGCGAGTCGTTGTACTTGGTGGTCGATGATGTGCCTTGTATCTTCATGCATCTTCTTCAGGTAGTTGACTCGAGCACTTGCGTCCATATTTGTGCACTCTTGTAGTGGTAGAGGAAGAATGTCCAATGGTGACAATGGGTTGAAGCCATAGACAACCTCGAACGGGGACTTGCCGGTGGTCGTATGTCTTGCACGGTTGTAGGCGTACTCGGCACTAGGTAGGCACTCCTCCCACTCCTTGATGTTCTTCTTTATCAACATGCTTAGTAGAGTGGAGAGTGTACGGTTCGTCACCTTCGTTTGGCCGTCGGTTTGTGGATGGTATGCCGTGGAGAATAGTAGCTTGATTCCGAGCTTGGCGCATAGGGTCTTCCAAAAGTAACTCAAGAACTTGACGTCGCGGTCCGAGACAATGGTCTTTGGCACTCCATGAAGTCGCAAGATTTCCCTACAAAATAGATTGGCAACATGTGAAGCATCGTCTATCTTGTTGCAAGGAATGAAATCAGCCATTTTGGAGAATCGGTCCACAACAACAAAAACGGAATCCTTGCCATTTCTAGTTCTAGGCAAACCAAGCACAAAATCCATGCTAATATCTTCCCATGGTTGGTACGGAATTGGAAGAGGCATATAGAGTCCATGAGATTGAGCTTTAGACTTAGCTTTGCGACATGGAGAACATCGGTTGGTCAAGCGGTTGACGTCGCGGAACATCTTGGGCCAAAAATAGTTCTTGGAGACCGTAGCAAGTGTCTTGTCGCGTCCAAAATGTCCCATTAGTCCTCCTCCATGAGATTCTTGCAAAAGCAACAAATGAAGAGAAGACTCGGGGATGCAAAGTTTGTTAGCTCTCATAAGATAACCATCCTTGATGTAATATCGTTCCCAAGATGGATGCGTCAAACATTTGGCATAAGGAATGGCAAAAGTAGGATCATGCTCATATAAGTCTTTTATGTGCTCAAAGCCAATGACATTCAATTCAAGTAGAGTAACAAGCATGCATATATGGGAATCCGCCACAACATTTTCCTTATCTTTAATATACTTGATGACATAAGGAAATTACTCAATAAATTCACTCCACTTAGCATGATGCTTGTTCAATTTAGTTTGACCCTTAAGATATTTAAGTGTTTCATGATCGGTGTGGATGATGAATTCATGAGGGCGGAGGTAATGTTCCCATTCACGCAAAACTCGCACTAAAGCATATAGCTCTTTTCATATATAGATGGGGTAATTGAGTTGCGCTCCAGAAAGTTTCTCACTGAAATATGCTATGGGGCACTTCTCTTGCGTTAACACACCTCCTATGCCATTACCACTAGCATCACAATGAATTTCAAAAGGTTTGTCAAAGTTGGGTAATGCAAGCATGGGAGCATGAGTAAGTAAATTCTTAAGCTCATTGAAAGTGGTGTCTTGGGATGTTCCCCAAACAAACGGTGCATTTTTCTTACTCAAAGCATGCAATGGTGAAGCAATGGTGCTAAAATTCTTCACAAATTGACGGTAAAAACCAGCTAAACCAAGAAAACTACGCACTTGTTGCAAGTTAGTTAGTTGGGGCCAAGTTTTAATAGCATTGATCTTAGATTCATCAACATGAACACCCTTAGAAGATACTACAAAACCCAAGAAAACAAGCTTATCAACACCAAAAAGGCATTTTTTCCATATTAGCATAAACTTGCTCTTTTCGAAGAGTTTGTAGCACGGTGCGAAGGTGGGTGACATGCTCTTTGAGAGATTTGCTAAAAACAAGGATATCATCAAAGTAGACAACAACAAATTCACCAATATAAGGGCGAAACACATAATGCATAAGACGCATGAAAGTACCGGGTGCTTCCGATAAACCCATAGGCATGACTAACCACTCATACAAACCAAACTTTGTTTTGAAAGCGGTTTTCCATTCATCACCCTCTTGTATTCGTATTTGATAGTAAACACTTCTAAGATCAATGTTGGAAAAGATAGTGGCACCGCTAAGTTCATCTAGCATATCGTCAAGGCGTGGAATGGGGTACCTATAGTGAACGGTGATAGCATTGATGGGTCTACAATCGGAACACATGCGAAAGCTACCGTCTCTTTTTGGCACAAGAATGACCGGTACGGCACAAGGACTCAAACTTTCGCGCACATGTCCATGGTCTATGAGATGCTTTACTTGCCTTTGTATTTCTTTGGTTTCTTCGGGGTTGACTCGGTAGGGAGCCTTGTTTGGAAGTGGCGCTTCGAGGATGAGGTCGATGCGGTGCTCGATGCCTTGTAGTGGAGGTAGACCCAGAGGTAGCTCGTCGGGGAAAACATCTTGGAATTCCTGCAATAAAGAAGATAACACTAAAGGTAGACTGTGAGAGGTGTTAGCTTTTGGTGCTTCGTCCTTGCACAAAAGGACATAGTGTAGGACACTTGATGGGTTCTTCTCCGTGAGGAGGTCTTGATGAGGGCTTTGATCTCCTCCATTTGATCTTGCATCTTGGCGTCGGTAGAGTTTTTCGTGGCATCGAACTCATCGTTGTTATTGTAGACCGAAGCTGAAATGCCTTGCCTATCCATCACAAGACTCGAGTAGAGGTGAGTAGGAAATGAGATAAACAATACCAAGTTACCTTTTCCCAAAGTTGAGGATGTATCCCGTTTCACTCAATGTGAGATGAAAGAATAGTGGAATTGGTACCGGACTTGTTCACTCACACCTACAAACTAAAGCTTATGGAGTAGCTCGGTGAGGATAGTGGCACAAAAATTTAATGCAAAATGATAGCAAGAGTCAATAATGTTGAAAGAGATTCACAAATTTGCAAGTGAAACAAGTAGACCAATAGCAATATGTGGCACACGGAAACACACACACGGATAGATAAATGGGGTCGTGCAACCAAGGAATGAGCACAAAATGTGGAATCCACGGAAAACGCTCGTGTTGCACAACTCAAGAGAGGCGCTAGCACGATTGCTCAATAGGCGGATACGACACTTGTGCACTACCTATAAGATGCAAAATGTATCAACTTTCCATCCCAAGTATGCTATTATGTATGGTTCCCGGTGTTTCTCAGGATGATCCAAGATGATCGGATATGACAATCTTATGTGCAATGTGGTATGATGCTATGGCTATTGCTTACAAGCTTCTTTGCTCTTTCTCTTTTGCTTAAAATCTTCTTCTTCTTCTTCTTCTTCTTCTTTGTATGGCCACTATGCGAAATGTACAAACCAAGATAGCAATTGTGTATATGCGGGAACAATAGTGTGACACAATGGATGATATGATACCAAGATGATATGGTATCATGAGCCACGTTGATCACGTATTTGGAGCCCCTACCCTTTGTTTTCTAGATTGATTTTGTTGTTTTTGTCCTAAATTTGAAAATCCCCATCAAAAATAGCACCATCCATCCGAAATCGTGATCAACGAGGCTCATGATACCAAGATGATGTAGGGTGGAACCCTATATGGCCGATCTTTCACGAAAGGAGCGGATCCCGACTAAGAACACGAAGAACACGAGGGGAAAACGAGGGAAAACACAAGAGGAACTCTCAAACCAACAAGATATTGTCACACATATGCTAGATCCAAGTACACACAGAGATCACACGGTCCAAAACCAACAAGGGATGATACATAGGGTAACCGGTTCTTCCCCGTGAGGAGGTCTTGAAGGGGCCACCCAAGGGGGGTGTCGGTGTCAAAACCGGCGGATCTCGGGTAGGGGGTCCCGAACTGAGCGTCTAGGATCGATGGTAACATGAGACGGGGGACACGATGTCTACCCAGGTTCGGGCCCTCTCTATGGAGGTAATACCCTACTTCCTGCTTGATTGATCTTGATGAATATGAGTATTACAAGAGTTGATCTACCATGAGATCGTAATGGCTAAACCCTAGAAGTCTAGCCTATGTGAATATGGTAATGAGTATCCTATCCGCACTATGCTCTCAGGTTTATATAGACACCGGAGAGATGTAGGGTTACATGGAGTCAGTTACATAAGAAGGAATCTTCACAGCAGGTCACCGAGCTTGCCTCCCACGCCAAGGAGAGTGCAGTCCGAACACGAGTATGGTCTTCGGTCTTCATGTCTTCACAGCCCATCAGTCCGGCCCATGGATAACAGGCCGGACACCCGAGGACCCTTTAGTCCAGGACTCCCTCAGTAGCCCCTGAACCTGGCTTCAATGACGAGGAGTCCGGCGCGCAGATTGTCTTCGGCATTGCAAGGCGGGTTCCCCTTTCTCCGAACTCCAAGATAGTCTTCGGATGTGATGATTGTATCCAGACCTGTTACACACACCATACACAACCACAGAGGGCATATAACATTTGCACGAATCTAATCTGTTGACAGCTTCTTTACAACAGGACATCGCATTTGTCCGGTCATAATTTCGAACCGTTTTTCTTCTGCCATCCCACGTCTCGAGACGTGGTTGCTATTGGCATGTCTTGTCGAAGCAGAGATCGTGTCCCCTTATTGCGGGATTCTCATCAATGTGGGCATGGGTAACCCAACCGTGCCGTTTACACAGCCCTTGCGAATAGGCGAATCTTAAGGCGAGTGAGGAGGAGTTTAATATTTGCTGCCTTTATAAGGGGATAAGGATTCCCTCCTCCTCTTCTCACGCTCTCTCTGTCTCCGCCTTCCCGATCCCGAGCTCCAGCGCCCAAGTTCTCATCTCCTTTCCACTCAAGCAACCATGTCCGGATTCGGTGGTCAGGGCAACTGGATGGTCTCCTCCGTTAAGGAGGAGGACATTACCGAGCTCCGAGCGGCCGGATATTTGGCGAAGGGAATCGCCCACTGCTTGCCGGCCGAGGGACAAATCGTCCCCACGCCGGAGCCCAACGAGAGGGTAGTATTCCTTCCTCATTTCTTCCACGGGCTGGGGTTTCCCCTCCACCCTTTCGTCCACGGGATGATGTACTATTATGGGATAGATTTCCATGATCTGTCCCCGAATTTCTTCCTCAAGATCTCGGCTTTTATCATCGTGTGTGAGGCCTTCCTCCGCATCCAGCCCCACTTCGGGCAGTGGCTCAAAATCTTCAACGTAAAGCCGAAGGTGGTGGATGGCCAGCACGTGGAGTGCGGAGGAGCCATGGTGAGCAAGCTGTCCAATGTCTCCTGGCCCAAGGGCACCTTTGTGGATATGGTAAAGGAGTGGCAGAAGCAGTGGTTCTACATCACAGAACCACGCGACACTACCTGGGCCGCAACTGCCGAATTCCACTCCGGCGCTCCTATGCGACTCACCTCTTGGGTCGAGAAGAGTCTGGACTGGTGTTCACTTGACGAGCTGATAGCGTTGCAGACGTGCGTTCAAAGCATGGTGACCAAGAATGTCAAGCTCGTCGACGTGATCCAGGTGATGTTAATTCGCCGGATTCTTTCATGCCAGCGCCAAAGCCGCCCTCTGTGGGAGCTCAATTCGAAGAATCACCAGACCTTGGTAAGGCTCTTCGAGACTACTCACGAAGGCGCCTGGAAGTTGCTTTTTAACGGCAATGAGAAGCCACCGGCCACGGATTCAGATCGTGGTCATGATTATACAGACCCCACGAGCAAGGTTTGTTATTTCTGACGTATCCCCAACCTCATTGTTTTGAGGATGATGTCTGAGCTTTTATTATGGTTCCTTCAGGACTGGATGGAGAGGGCAAAGCGGATCCAGTGTCCGGCTCCGCTGCCTGAAGAACCAGTCATCCCGTGCCTAGCGAAGATGCTGGTGCCGGCGCCATATAAGGCGCCGGAGAAGAAGGCCAAGAAGAAGGAAAAGGGGGCCAAGAGTGGCCTCCGCCGTAAGGGCACTTCGGACGTGGCGTCCAAAGACGACGAAACTCATTCCTCTATCCCTAAGGACAATGACGAGGAAGAGGAGGAGGAGGAAGAAAACAATCCTCCCCCTGAGGAGAGGAAGAAGAAGAGTGCGGCTCCGGCGCATCTGGAGGCGGAAACACCCAAGAAGGGGAAGGGCGTTCCAGCGGTCAACACCGCATGGGACGTTGACAGCAGTCCGGAACGACGCCCCCGCACTAAGCCCCAGGCCGCATCGTAAGTGACAGGGCTCTCTCGTGCGCACATCCAGCCCTTTCTCTCCATTATCTTGATGTAGTTAACTGTACTATTGCAGTCTGTCCCGCGACCTGATCCAGCGATCCTCGTCTGGAGGTTCGTTGGCTCCATCGGAGATGGCGAGCCAGTCGCCACCACCTCCTTACTCCCCCGGGGCCAGGGACGACACCGAAGTGATGTCCTGGTTGGCCGATCCGAATCGGGGAGGAGTCCAGGACGCTGTCCGGGAGGCGCCACGAGGGGAAGCCTCCACCGCCGGACACATGGAGGAGACGATCCCCATGGAGAGTGGCGAAGAGGGCCGCATCTAGTTTGGCCCTCAGCCGAATACGATTCCGGAGACCCATATGGATCCGGAGTCGGGCGAGCAGCCCCCTTTGAAGGAGGGGGGTGCGCTGCTTCCGCCGGTGGTCCCTGTCCATCTAGGGGCGCCGGACAACCTGATGGAGGCGCTACGAGGCGCCTCCGTTATGGACGAGCACCGTATCCTTATGGGCGCGGTGATTGAGAATGTTCAGTCCACCAAGATTCTACTGAACGAAGCCTACAGCAACCTGTTGACAGGTTTCGAGGTAAGTGACATAGAAAGAGAAAAAAACCTGTAGTCAGTAGCCCCTGAGACACTGTCCGGTGTTCGGCGAGAAGAACCAGATAGAGGATCTATTGTAGGAGACTAACATGGCATGTATGCATAAGTAGGCATCGCTGTTGGCCGCAACCTCGCATGCTGGCAAAGTCTCTGAATTGAGGCAGAGGCTGGAGCGGACCGAGAACGAGCTCGGCGAGGTTACAATGCGGCTTCAGGAGAAGCAAGGTGAGTAACGTCTTGCTGTGTGTATGGAAAGCATAGGCGCTGTGTACTGACAGCAATGTCGTAATATGTGCAGGAGCCGTGACCGAGGTCGAGTCCCTGAGGAATGCGTTGGGTGAGGCCGAGGCGAAAGCTGTCCAACAGCAGGCCGCTCGTAAGAAGCTCAAGGCCCGGGTCAAAGAAGTCTAGCAGGAGCTCCAAGATGCAGTGAAAAAATGTGAGACCTTGGAGAATGATGCGTCGGCTCAAGAGGCCGAACTCACCAAGGCTCGTCAAAGCACGGAGACCGCACGGAATGAGGCCCAAGCCGCCCTCCAGGAGATCCAGGAGGCCAAGAAGATTACGGCGGGTAAGGCATTTAAGATGCAAAGCCAGTATGCGGAGAAGCAATACCTTTTACTAACCCGGGTTGGGAGTTCCCCAGGGACTTTTGCGGATCTACCACGCAGCGTATCAGACGCTGCAGAGTTCTACCGAGCCGAAGGAGGAGGTTCTACGGAGAGGCTATTCTGGTCGCAGTATGCGACGCCAGAGCTTCCCGTGTCCTTCACCGATCAGCTGAAGCAGCTGGTGGAGCTACACAGGGTGGCCAAACTAGCCATGAAGGATTTGACAATTCGGCTATGGCCAGCCGAAGCTATGCCCGGCAGCTACTTCGGACTCGTGAGGCGGCTAGTGGAAACTTGTCCGCGGCTGGACGTCGTCAAGCGCTCTGCCTGTATTGAAGGTGCTCGTATGGCCTTCGCTCGTTGCAAGATGTGGTGGGCGAAGATGAACGCCATTGAAGTTGCCAGCGGGCCGCCGGAGGGCAAGGAACACCGCACACCTGAGAGATATTTTGCGGATGTCGCAGAAGGGTCTCGACTTGTGGCAGCTCAATGTTTCGCAGGACATTGTATTTGAATAAGTGTATTCACGTTGCCCTTGTATTGTATTATGGAAACAAAGCGTGTAATGTAATTTTGTTATGTTTTAACTGTTTCCTCCTGTGCGGCCGTATTGTTTGTAATCTGAGGGTTGGCCACTCGTCGGCTTCTGCCCTCGCGTAGGTAGTACGGAGGTGTTCGAGATGGGATCTAAACAATCTTTATCCAATTATATGGTCCTTTGGAGGAGTTGTTTAGCGCAACGAACAAGGCAATCAGACTATACGGCTTGAATGCCCTCACTTAGCCATAGGAGTTTTATAATTAAGCAAGTGCGCAGCCCCTGGTCCAAGTCAGGGTGGTGTCAGCATCTGATCAGGAAGCGCCGATCCTTCACATGACACAGAAAAAATCTCCAACGATTTTGTAACCCTTGAACAGCTGACCGGCTCTCGCTGTATCATGACAGTCAGTTTTCGGCTTTCTCTACTGAGGTGC
Source organism: Aegilops tauschii subsp. strangulata (assembly GCF_002575655.3). Lineage (NCBI taxonomy): Eukaryota > Viridiplantae > Streptophyta > Magnoliopsida > Poales > Poaceae > Aegilops > Aegilops tauschii. The sequence continues at coordinate 175,008,723 of NC_053039.3, forward strand.
TCATCCGGGCAAGGCCAGGGCACAATCGTAGTAGTTCTCCCTTTACTACCCTCGCCAATAGAGCAGAACGTAGGGTAGCAAGCACAGGAGCCGGGCAACCCAACTATTGACCAAAGACATGATTCGGAGCCAATGCATATAATGCTAAATTCGGGGTGCCGAACTTATGTATAAGAAGTGTTCGGATTGTGCTGCCGTACTGTGGGGCGATAAATAGCCCCTGGCGAATATGAGACGTACCAAAAGGTATTGATGTAGCCGATAAGCAGATCGAAACAAAATGAAGTAAGAGGCAAAAACCACAAAAACTGAGCCGCAAACCATTTTCATTATAACTGGATGGATACGTCAAGGCGTATATTGTTGAAATAGCGCGATAGGCCTCCGGGCTATTTAACATGCCGGAATCAAGAGGGTGCAGCGTGCGGATCCTGAGAAATAAATATAAATACCGTCAAGAAGACGTATAGAGGTTACTCTACGCACCTATGCTGCTTGCATCCTTTATATGCCGATCCTTCAAAGGGACCGGTCAGCAGGCCCGTGGGAAAAGGAACCTGAAAAAAAAGAAAAAGGTGAAAAGTATGTGTGTCCGGGATCGGTCTAGCAGAACTGTAGATCCCGGGTTAGCTTCTGCCTCCGTATATGTCCATGGGATTTTGAGTGCGTAATTATGTACGCGTGGTGCGAATGCCACTACTTCAACGGGACTGGGACGGAGGCCGAATTGCTAATCGAGCTCTTGACGAGCCGCGCTGTCCTGCTGTAGTGTAGTCCATAACCTCTTGATGGTGTCCAGGGGCTCGACAGCCACACTATGGTGCTGCTTGAGAAGGCCGCTCTGTGCCTCTGCTCCAAGGGCGGCGGTGTGCTCCTCTGTTCGGAGGGAGCATTCCGTATTGCCATTGACTGTTATGACGCCGTGTGGACCGGGCATCTTGAGCTTGAGATTAGCATAGTGTGGCACTGCGTTGAATCTAGCAAACGTTGTTCGTCCGAGCAGTGTGTGGTAGCCGCTACGGAAGGGGACGATGTCGAAGATTAACTCCTTGCTTTGGAAGTTGTCCGGAGAACTGAAGACCATCTCCAGTGTGATTGAGCCCGTACAGCGGGCCTTTACGCCTGGTATGACTCCTTTAAAGGTAGTCTTTGTTGGTTTGATTTGCGAGGGGTTAATGCCATCTTCCGCACTGTGTCCTGATAAAGCAGGTTTAGGCTGCTACCACCGTCCATCAGGACCCGTGTTAGGTGAAACCCGTCAATAATTGGGTCGAGGACTAGTGCGGCTGAACCGCCATGGCGGATACTAGTTTGTTGATCCCAGCGATCGAAGGTGACCGGGAATGATGACCACGGATTGAATTTTGGGGCGACTGGCTCTACCGCATAGACGTCCCTAAGTGCTCGCTTACGCTCCCTTTTGGGGATGTGCGTAGCGTATATCATGTTCACCGTTTTGACTTGAGGGGGAAATTTCTTCTGCCCTCCGGTGTTCGGCTGTCGGGGCTCTTCATCCTCGTCCTCACTTTGTGATCCCTTTTCTTTGTTTTCAGCATTTAACTTGCTAGCCTGCTTGAAGACCCAACAATCCCCGTTGGTATCATTGGCTTGCTTATCCGGGGTGCCGTGAATTTGGCACGGACGGTCGAGTATGCGGTCCAGGCTGGAAGGTCCTTCGTTGTTTCTTTTGTAGGGCTTCTTCCATTGGCCAGACTTGGAGCCACTGAATTCGGTGTTGACTGTGGTTTCATCGGTGTTGTCGCCATTGCTTCGGCTTTTGTGTCTATTGCGCCGGAGCTTTCCGGTGCTGTTCTTGGCCTCAGTGGGGCCTGCCTCGCTGGCTATGTTTTTACTACGAGCCAGCAAGCTGTCCTCACCCGCGCAAAAGTGGGTCATGAGTGCTGTAAGGGCTGCCATAGACTTCGGCTTTTCATGGACGAGGTGGCGTGCTAGCCATTCGTCGCGGATGCTGTGTTTGAAGGCTGCTAGGGCCTCGGCATCCGGACAGTCAACGATCTGGTTCTTTTTGGTTAGGAACCTAGTCCAGAATTTTCTGGCTGATCCTCCAGGTTGTTGAACTATGTGGCTTAAGTCATCGGCATCCGGTGGCCGGACATACGTTCCTTGGAAGTTATCACGGAAAGCCTCTTCCAAGTCCTCCCAGCTGCCGATGGAATTCTCAGGCATGCTATTTAACCAGTGTTGAGCTGGTCCTTTGAGTTTTAATGGGAGGTATTTGATGGCGTGGAGGTCATCTCCTCGAGCCATATGGATATGGAGAATAAAATCCTCGATCCATACTGCAGGATCGGTTGTGCCGTCGCATGATTCAATGTTGACAGGCTTGAATCCCTTGGGGAATCCATGATCCAGTACTTCATCTGTGAAGCAGAGAGGGTGTGCGGTGCCTCTATATCGGGCCGCGTCATGGCGTAGCTCTGATGGAGTTCATCTGCGGTATTCGGCCCGGGCGTGGTTAGGTTTATCACGTCCGAATAGGTGGCCGTCGTCGTGCCTCGAGGCACACCCTCGCGATCCGTAGATTGACCTTGTATGTCCTGCTCTATCGTCCAAGATCTGTCGGAGGTCGTACGTGTGACCCCGAACTCTTCCGCCTCTATTTTTACGAGGCGGTGGGGCAAGCTGTTGTTCGTCCTGAGTTGCCGCTTTCTCCCGGCCGCGGAGTGGCCGGTCAGCCGCCCTGTCTCGACCACGTGGTGGTCGTTCCGCATTACGCGAGGGAGATGTGTGCTCTGGTGCTTCCTCATCAAATTGAGGTAGCAGTCTGCGTTTCGGGTAGCTCTTGGCTGGGCGCTTGAGGCCGTATTCTTCGGCTGTCAGGACATCAGTCCATCTGTCGACGAGCAGATCTTGTTCAGCTTGAAGCTGCTGTTGTTTCTTTTTCAGGCTCCTTGCAGTGGCTATGAGCTAAAGCTTAAAGTGCTCCTGCTCTAGAGGATCCTCAGGCACGATGAAGTCTTCGTTGCCGAATCTTGTCTCCTCCTCGGAGGGTGGACGGTAACTGTCGTCCTCCGAGTTATCTTCTATGGCCTGTTCATCAGGGTTGTCTTGCCTGTTGTCATGTTCCTCCTGTTCGGATGTAGCCCCGATAGGGTCCTCATTGTTTTCCGTGTTGCCCGGAGTACTATTTTCTCCGGTGCCAGTGTTGCCATCCTTTGAGCGACGGGGCTTAGAGCGGCGTTTGGGCTGCCGACGCTTGGACTGCGTCTCCGAGGTTTTATTCGCATCAGACTCTTCTTTGTCGTCACCAGATCCTTTGGGTGTGTCAACCATGTACACGTCATACGAAGAGGTAGCCATCCAACGTCGAGTGAATGGCGGGTCTTGGCCTTGCTCCTGATCGGCATCGTGGTCCATACCGTCGATGTCCTCGGAGCCATAGTCAAGCACGTCGGTTAAGTCATCGACAGTGGCTATGAAGTGGGTGGCGGGTGGGAAGCAAAATTCCTCGTCATCCGTCTCTAGCTCGAACCGGACATAGTTCGGACATGAGTCCTTCTCCAAGGACAAATTCTTTAAAGATTTTAGCACGTCACCCAAAGGAGAGTGCTGGAAAACGTCGGCGGTGCTGAACTCGAAGATTGATAACCGATCTAGCTCGGTGTCCGCGGGCGTATCCGGAACTTATAGCCGGAGACAAGTCCGAAGTTCCGTTAAAGTGAATATTGCAGGGTGTTGAGTCCATGTGCGGCTCCAACGCCACGGACTCTGCAGCCTCGGATGGCACGATCTGCTTTGGCTCTAAGGCCGTTGCAGCAGCAGGAACCATCTCCTGGGTGTGATCCGATGATAGACTTAAGTCACGTTCATCGGGGTGAGGGGGAGCGACCGCCGCGGGCTCAGATCCCTTGAAGATCAAGTCTCCACGGATATCCACGACATAGTTCAAGCTTCCGAATCTGACCTGATGGCCAGGGGCGTAGCTGTCGATCTGTTCCAAATGGCCAAGCGAGTTGGCCCGCAGCACGAAGCCGCCGAATACGAAGGTCTGTCCGGGGTGGAAGGTTTCTCCCTGGACAACGTCATTACTGACGATCAAAGGGGCCATCAAGCCCTTTGCCGACGGCATAGTGGAACTCTCAATGAAAGCACCAATGTCGGTGTCAAAACCGGCGGATCTCGGGTAGGGGGTCCCGAACTGTGCGTCTAGGATCGATGGTAATAGGAGAAGGGAGACACGATGTTTACCCAGGTTCGGGCCCTCTCTATGGAGGTAATACCCTACTTCCCGCTTGATTGATCTTGATGAATATGAGTATTACAAGAGTTGATCTACCACGAGATCGTAATGGGTAAAACCTAGAAGTCTAGCCTATGTGAATATGGTAATGAGTATCCTATCCGGACTATGCTCTCCGGTTTATATAGACACTTGAGAGATCTAGGGTTACATGGAGTTGGTTACATAAGAAGGAATCTTCACAGCTGGTTGCCTAGCTTGCCTCCCATCCCAAGGAGAGTCCAATCCGGACACGAGTATGGTCTTCTGTCTTCAAGTCTTCACACCCATTAGTCTGGCCCATGGATAACAGGCCGGACGCCCGAGGACCCCTTAGTCCAGGACTCCCTCAAGGGGGTCTTGAATCCAACGTGGATCTTCTCCGAAGAGGGGTCGCGGTCTCTCTGAAGGAGTAGATCTGTATGGATTAGCAAAGCTCTATCTCACATATGAGCTAAACCAATGCTAACCCTAATTCGGAGCTAGGGGACGAGTACTTATAGTCTAAAGGGTAAGTTGGGGGTTACACGGGTCGTTGGCCCTTTCACTGCGCATAGGCAGGCCGGTAGTACCGGTCATGGGGGCGGTAGTACCGCTGGGAGCTCATGCAGGGCGGAAGTACCGGACATGGGGGGCGGTAGTACTAGTGGGAGGTCAGGGGCTGGCTTCAGGAGATGAGCGACGAAGGGGCCAACGGTTGTACCAGTTGTTGGGGCGGTAGTACCGGTCTTCTGGCAGTTACCGGTACATCCAGTGCAGTTCCGGCCTTGCACCGCTCGATCATAGAAGGTGGACCGGTTGTGGGGCAGTAGCCGGCCGGTTGTTCCGGTCCTTCTGGGCTTGGCAGATTGCCTCCATGCTCTTGATGTTCATCTTGCAGCGAACTTCTTCTTGGTTGCTGCCTTGGTACCTAAGCACACAAAACATCTCCGTTTGAGGTAGTAGCCATCTCTCAAGTGGGTCAAAGGGGAGTTCAACAAGGAGAGAGTTAACTTCGTTCTCAATGGCTCTCGCACGTCCTCTTGTCATTGGACCAAGTGGTGTCGTGGGAGATGTAGGTAGGTCCATGGGGTTGGTCTTGGGATGCTCCGCATCAACCACCAAGCGGTTCTCTAAGAATACAACACCTCGATCATCCATGGAGAAACACTTAGCAACTCTGCTAACAATGTGCTCCTTGATTCAGGATATACCCCTATCACACTTTTGGGCAGCTATGATATGATCCTCAAGAGTATGTTTCACCACCAAAGTAGAAAGGAATCCTCGAGGAGCAATGTGAAGGTTAAGCTTACTGATGTCCTCACGGAGAAGTTGTTGACCTTGTAAAAACATGAGATTGTCACAATAGGACTTATGAATTAGTGCATCAGCCATGACATTGGCTTTGCCTGGGGTGTAATAAATTCCTAAGTCGTAATCCGCAATCAACTCTAGACAACGCCTGTGCCTAAGATTCAGATCCGTTAGGGTGAAGATATACTTCAGACTCTGGCGATCGGTGAAAATCTCTCAACGGTTACCAAGAAGGTAATGTCTCCATGTCTTAAGTGCATAGACCACGGTTGCAAGCTCTAAATCACGTGTAGGATAATTATCCTCATGTGGATGCAACTGTCGAGATTCATAGGCAATGACATGGCGATCCTGCATAAGAATGCAACCTAGTCCCTGTCGTGAGGCATCACAATAGGTAACAATGTCCTTAGAGAAATCAGGTTGGACAAGTATGGGAGCAGAACTCAGGCGTCTTTTTCAGTTCCTGAAAACTTTGCTCACAGTATGGGGACCTCTGAAACTTTTTATTTTTCTTGAGGAGTTCAGCAAGAGGTTTCGCAACTTTGGAGAAGTTGTCCAGAAGCAACGTTGATATCTCACTAAAGCAAGAAAACTCCTAACTTTCTTAACCAATTTAGTTGGAGTCCAATCAAGCACACCCTGAACTCTCTCGGGATTGACAGCAATGCGCTTACCAAAGATCACCAGACCTAGATAGCTCACTTCTGGCAACCAAAATTCACAATTGGAGAATTTGGCATAAAGGCGCTGCTCTCTGAGTTTTGCTAACATAAGTTTAAGATGCTCTGCATGTTCTTCCTCATTCTTCTAGTAAATAAGAATATCATCGAGGTAAACCACGACGAACTTATCTAAGTACTCCATGAAGGTCGAGTTCATCAAGCAAGAGAATGTGGCTGGAGCATTGGTTAGACCAGAGGACATAATGGTGTACTATTACTGGCCATAACGAGTGCCAAAGGCCGTCTTGGGGATGTCCCCATTTCTTATCTTGATTTGGTAGTAGCCTAACCTCAAATCCATCTTAGAAAAGACCGAGGATCCGGCTAGCTGATCATACATGTCGTTGATCCTAGGGAGCGGATACTTGTTCTTTGTCGTGACCAAATTAACTAGACAATAATCCACAACCATCCGATCTGTTCCATCATTCTTCTTGACGAAGAGGATGGGCCAAGCCCAAGAAGAAGAACTAGGATGGATGAAACCCTTTCGCAAGGACTCGTCAAGCTGCTTCTTAAGCTCAGCTAGCTCTAAAGGTGCCATTTATAAGGTCTCCTAGAAATTGGGGCGGTTCCTAGGATAAGATATATGACAAACTCTACATCTCTATGAGGCGGAATACCTGGTAATTCCTCTAGAAAGACATCTGAAAAGTCACAGACTACAGGGATATCTTCAAGTCTAGCAGAGGGCTAGCATTAAGACTATAGAGCTGATGCTTTACAACTCTAGTGGAGACAGTGACTACCTTGCCAGATGGGTGTGTAAGCTAAAGAGACCTGGTGTAACAATCAATCTTGGCATAATGAACTGTTATCTAGTCCATACCCAAAGATGATGTTAATGTCTGTAGACTTGAGGGCTATAAGCAATACAAGGAATACAAGTCTGTCTACAAGGATTTCATTGCCATGGCTTACACTAGAAGTTTGCCATTTGGATCCAGAAGTTGGAATGACTAGTGGAGAGGCAATATCACAAAATGACATGTTGTGCAAGCTGGCATAGCTTTCAGAAATGAAAGAATGAGATGCTCTAGTATCGAACATAACTGATGTTGGATGGCAATTGACAAGGAGTCTACAAAGAACGACGTCAGGATCATCATGAGCTTCAACAGCAAAGACGTGATGCACACGTCCATGTTCAGTGGGATCTGGCTTGGCACTGATCATCTTGCTTGATGGCTTACCACCACCAACAGACTTCTCACACTAGGGCAAAGCACACTGGTACAACGAGGTGCTATACAAACAGTTTTTAACCCCTTTCCGCAATCACGTTTTGAACCGTCACCAAGTGAGTGACTACGATAGGGGGTCCTTCCCACATGACCCAGAAACCGTCAGGGATAGGGAGCTTTGATGCATATAGTTGTCCCTACTAAACTATTTCTGATATCTCGAATATCTGAAACGCTCCATCCTTGCAACTAGTTTCTGCTCGCATTGCCATCGCAGTCGGTATTCTGTGGTGCTACGTTTATGATGCGTGACCCATCACAAACTGTTCACGATTATAGAAGCAGACAATCACACACATTTACTTTTCTTCGACTGTATGCGATTCGATGTAAGAGCGCACACAATTGTCGCTATAGAATTATACGCCAAGCTTGAATACATCCCACACGATTCATCCGTCGTACCCGCGTCGGATGAAGACCTATTGCACACGTTCTTCTATGACCAAACGTTTGCGATACGCACAACATCATAAACAGTCCATAATTGCGAAGCGTGTGTGATAAGGTGACTATCGCAAACATTTAATAAGAAAGAAGTGTGTGCAATGCTATTGTTAATCACACACGTTTTTTCTTAGCTGATCGTGTTTGCAGTAGAGATTGATCACACACGTAGTGGATCCTGGAAACATGTCTGATCTCCACGTCTATCACAGACGTTTCGCTTTCGCAAACCATGTGTGGTGTAATCCCTAATTTAAAAATCACATGTTTTGAATTTGAAAGTAGGCAATCACTTATTTCATATCCAACCATGTTTATTACAAATATAGGTTCAACCACGAATGCATAATTCGACGCACAGGTACATATACTGAAGAACTACAAAAGCACCAAGTAAAGAATGATGAACCACAATTGTACTAAAGACTGTAAAGCGAGAGGCTAAAGACATTCTGGTTGCTGGAGAAGGTGAAGCGAAATGCCCATATTGTGCCCTCCTCCATGTGTAATGCGCGCACGACTCTACGCCAACCGCTTGTGATGGCTGCTCGTCCATCTTTCACTATCTTCATTAGGACTTCTCGATGCTCATTGTAGTCTAGAAGAAATACTTTAACCTTCATTGCATGTCCACCAATCATGTACTTTGCGAGGGAATCTTGAGTGAACTGCCTCGGGAACCACTGCGAACGACAAAGATTCAGACATTGTTGTCTAACAACTCATTATGGGTAATAAAAAGAGAAGGCTACAGAGTTTGTAGTTACCATCCTATAGCTCACTATTGTGTTGGATAGAGCATAAACAAATAATTTGCTTGCCACAGTTCGTATCTTTTTGCTAATAATCCTTATCTATTTCCTCACTTGGTTCTTGTTCATGAATATCTCATTGCCCCATACAAAAAAGGGTCGATGTGTGGATCCTTGCCAAGGGCATATGTGCCTACAAGCAACAAGTCAATATTAGAAGCTAACAAGTGTCTAGGCCTGGATCTATATGCACTACATCATGGAACGACGTGGGGGGGGGGGGGGTACAAGCCGATTTAAACAATAAGTGATTTATTATTACATTGGTCCTTAAATCTTACCAAGCTTTTGTACACAATCACCAGGATTTTCATTGCCTTAATGTAAAAAAATCCAGGATTTTACTGTTAATAAGACGTGGGATATTGATTTCTTGTATATGTAAGTATCTGTTAAATATATGATGACAATAACAATAATAAATAATAACATATAAAACAATTTAAATATATATAATATAGTTAGAAGGGAAACGTAAGTTGGACCTGACGTTCCTATTCTTATATAGAAAAATAAAACAGACCTCTGCGTTTTCTTCAAAAAAATACATAAGTTGGGCCGCTGATGTTTCAGGAAAAATAAAACCTCGGATGGGAGGTCCATAGTCCGGTCGATACATGAAGGCCCTCAAGAAAATAAAAACCGGCATGTCGTGGGCTGCGCATGTTAAAAAAGAAGCCTAGACGAGGCAGCCCACAAACCAGCACATACTTGCAGGCCCACTGATTATAAATGATACCTGCCAGCGCCTTGGCTTCGTTGTAAATTTATCTCCTTTAGTAACTACATTGAAGCACCTAAAAAAATGTAACTATGTTGACAAACCCGTCGGCCCCAATGTCAGTATAGCACTACGAGGAAGTGTTTTTTCAATGAGGCACTTGCTTGTGTACGACCATAGACCTGGTGGGTCCCGACTGTCCGCCTCTCCACATACAGTCCTCTCCAGATTCCTCTCGCTTGTTCAACATGTTCACGACGGCAAACAGCGGCACCGCGGCGAGCGCATAAAGGCGCAGGACGAGATCGAACCACCCGAGGCAGTGCCTTATTTCTACCGAAACTACTGAACTAGCCTAGTTGCCATGTGACACTACCCGACCGCTGTTCCACCCGGGTTCGATTCCACCTGATGAAGCTAAAATATCTCCAATTTTTTTGCCTCTGCCAGTATTGACATGTGAGTCCCCATTGTCATCTACGCACACCACGTCCAACACTTGCCAAAACTTTGTCCCTCGTTTTCTCTATTTTTCGCACACTCGACATTGTGTGGGCATTTTGAAAATAGCATATCTTTTTTACTGTGCATCATATGAAGACGTGCTATGCATGAATGTTGATCAGCATGATGTTAACTGGCTGGTAGTTCCATTTTCGACCAGGAACAAAACTTCCAACATGATGTTATCCCTGTTTGAAAAGGGCGTGTTAATATAAATTCTCTGCCTCTGAAACTTGCAGTTTCTTATCTGAAACTGAAACTTGTAGTTTCTTCTCTGAGAATCACATTGTCTGCACTTTTATAGTCCTATGAAACTACATTTTTTAAGTGCTAAAAATAGATATCTAGAATTAATAAAATACTTCATATTCTCAATACTGCAAATCTGAAATTCAAAAGACATTCATATCTGAAAGTACTATCAAAATACACAACACAAAACACAATTCACAAACTGCAAATACTGACAACCCTAAGCTCCTACTGACAATTCACAACCTGCCCGACTATTGGGCTGGGAGGGCAGTCCCCTCCTATTCCTCAGCTACCCCGTGAGAAAATGTGAACGGCGAGGGAGAGGATGGCGGGGATGCGTCGTCGGGCCAACTTCTTTTCTCTTCTTGTAGTTGGGTTCGGGCGACAAAGACTCCACCGGCTCGCTCTGGCATGGCACTCTCACAAACGGCACCCTGTAGATGCTCGATCCTTCAATCTCTGGTGGATGCTCCATTCGGGATCGATACTCCCACCACCGCTACCTCACGAGCGGATTCGGTGAATCTGTTTGCTCCATGGCCCAGAGGAGCAGCTCTATGTACTCCGACGCGACTCCCTTCGGGAGTATCGCCGCCTTTTCACTCTGTTGCAGATATTTGGCATGGATGTCGCCGTCGCCGCTAGTTGGTCCTTGTTGTCAAACCAAGATTGTATCTCCAAGATCCTAGCTAGCTTCATAGGGTCGCCGTCAACGATCCTCACGTATCAGTTGTACTCCTCCATTGATCTACTTCTCCACAACACCTTCACTCGCTGGCGGTAGTTTTTGAATGGAAGAGGAGAGGAGCGGTGCTGGTTTTTTATTAGAACACGAGAGGAGCGACACTGGTTTTTGATTGGAACATGAGACGAGGGGCAGTGGTTTTGAAATGGAAGAGGAGAGGAGTGGCACTGGATTTAGATTAGAACATGAGAGGGCGGCGGTGGTTTAAGAGGAGAGGAGCGGCGCTGGTCTTGGAAGTATTTTTTTGTTTTGCGTATATTGGGTCAAAGTTTGACCACGTACTGTATTTGGCAAGCAAAATGTGAATGCATGTATCGTTTGGTTCGTATCTGAATGTACATTCAAATTCTATTATTTTTGCAACGTATAACATATATCTTATTTGTGAAAATCATGGTCAATTATGACCGAGAATAAAAGGGAGACTAGTTAATGTGGGGTGGCTTTCTAAATTGAAGGGTAAATTGATTTTGATTTTGATCTAGTCACAGCGTGCCAGCCCTCTCGTCCAATCCTAAATTACTACCACACACTCCTCTCCCTCTTCTCCATTGCAAAACCACCTCCTCTCCTCTCAATCATCTCCATTCCAAAACCACCGTCTCGCCTCTCCTACTTCTCTATTGCAAAACCACCCCTCTCCAATCCATCTTCTCCATTGCAAAACCACCGTCTCGCCTCTCCCTCTTCTCTATTGCAAGACCACCATCTCTCCTCCCATCTTCCAAAGCTAGCACCTCTCAGAAGGACATCTATGGAGAGGATGCAGCAGCGAATCGGGCAGATCGCCGATGGTGACCAGGCAAAGTTAGCCAGGTTGAAGGAGATCCTTACTTGGTTTGACAATGAGTGGGAGATTTCGAGGATAGTGAGGGCCATGTTGCAATGTATGCGAACGAGCGAGACGGCGGCAATGTACTCCTCGGCGGCAGTAATGCCACAGTCCTTCTAGTTCATTGAGTATCTCCTCTGGGCGATGGAGCAGACAGATTCACCCGAGGCGAAAGTCAGGCGGAGGTGGTGGGCCTACAGGTCGAAGGTCGAGCATCTAGAGGATAATGAATCGATCGAGTATGGTGTGTCATTCGTGAGGGTGCAGAGCTAGTCGGAGCCACATGAGTATTCATTCTCCCACCACAAGAGGAGGTCGGATGGCGCGACGCCGCTTCCCCGCCGTTCTCCATGGTTCCCTCGATGCTCGCCTCGTTTCAACGGCGGTGGTAGGGTTTAAGCTAAGCTTCGCACTAACCTAATCTTCCATCTGCTCATGCTTACAATCAGTGTGATGGCTAATGAAAATCATGCTAACAATCAGTCTCCGAGTACTACGCCAATCACCCTAAAATAACTCTGGACCTTTGGGTCAAAGTTGTGACACTACGTACAAATAAACAAAAATAGATTGGTGCTTCTTTCAGAAAAGAGTACTCCCTGGAAAACTGTCAATATAAGCTACTAGTATTTGGTTAGAGGATTTTCTACCAAGAAAGATCCATCCACAAAGAGCGCCACACATCCCACTGGTGGTGGTGGATGCCAATGCGTGCATGGAGCATGGTTGGTGTCAGTAATTTTTACTTGGCACACCTCGCACACTGCATATATGTCGGTTCCATCCGTACATTTGTGCAGTTCCACCAAAATGCAGCTGAATAGCACTGTTTGCACAGATAATGGAAAAGTATGCTTACATTATAGTGGCACTAGTTGATGAAACATACACTAATAAATAGAAGAAAATATTGCGACAGTATCATAGTATGCCATGTTGCGAGGGCGAGATGGGCCCTGCGACGCCTCATACGGTAGGCCTCATACAGGAAATTGACCAAAGTCTCCCCGATACACCTTCTGCCAGTGATGTACATCAGTGTACAACAGTAGTACAAGGAGGGGCCTTGAGACATTCCAATCTCTATTCTTGTGCAAATCAACTAAAATTAAGCACCCGAGTTTGCAGAAACACTTAAACATTAACAATGGGACTAGTTGATGAAACATATACTAACAAAGAGAAGCACTTTCTTTATCTACATTGGAAATGAAATGATAGAGAGGACACTCGCTCTATTTTAACTATATTATTACTTCATTTTATCTGTGGCACTAGGGTCGAGCAGGTGGCAAACGAGGTGTACCGTGTGTCGCAAGGATGGAGGCCGGGGGTGCTTAGACTGGGATGCTGAAGCTAGCTCTTTCAATCCCTATCTTCCCCCCCTAATGTTCTTGTGGTAGAATTTGAGTTGTAATCCAAACTTGGTCGAGCTGGTGCTGCGTCCCCCTACCTGCCTAGCTTATGTGGCGAACTTGTCTCCTACTAGTACTCAGTTCGTTCTAGTAGTAGTTGCATAACTGCCCGTTTACACTGAGATGTTGTTGGATAATTGTTCTCTATCGTTGGGTTTCTTTAATGAAATAGGAGGAAACCCCCTCTTTCAATATATAAAACAATCAGTGGCACTAGTGGTGCCAAAACATTGCCTCAAATTAATAGTGCCGCTAGATTAAGGTGCAAAATAATAACATTACTGCTTTATCATGGCAGTGCCAAAAATAGTAGCACAAGAGCAGACTCAACATGTAGGATCTTTGGCAAACGGTCGGACCAAAAAGGAACATACCTCGTGATAGGAACCATATCTGCAGTCGACGCCATTGTAGAAGGGATGACACCGGTCACCAACATGGATGATTCAATTCATGGGACCTTTTGGTGTAGTTCACCTAAAATGAAGCAATGTCCCATGAGCTAGCAGCTTATTTTTCATTTTTTTAAGAAAAGGGCTCAAGCCTCGGTTCCATTTCCATCAGAAAACAAAACCCATAATGCTTCTTCTTAATTAGTTGCAATAAAATTGAGCAACATCAAGGTTGGTTGTGAAGCTCGTGGAATGTTTAACTATAACTTGGATATCATTTGTGCAGTTCAACTAAGATCAAGCGTGAAATGTATATCTCTCTTTGCACAAAAAGTTGAAAAGGTGGGTGACTAACAAGTGATGAAACATACATCAAATGAAAAGAAGCATGTTGCTTATCTGAATGGCAATCATACAAGGGCAGTAGCAATTTCTAAAGCAGCAACATTGCTAGATATTAGTGTGGGCATTAGGATTAACTATGACAACCGTTAAATACGACATTACTTTAATGGTGCCATTGCTTAATTTTACCAGCAACATTACATTAACAACTACTACAGAGTTGGTATTTTCCCACGGGAGAGTAGGCGGACCAGGACAGTTGCATTTCTAACAAAAAGAAGCAACTTATCTTAATGGGAAATTTAGCAGGACATGAAACAGTGCCATTGATTCATATTACTAGAGGCATTACATTGAAAACAAGATTGGTTTAATGTGTCCTTACTTTTAACAGTGCGACTGCTACATTTTAGTAGTGGCATTACATAAGAGGGGCTCGGGGCAACAAACATCAGAACATGATATCTGGGTTGGTCCCATTCTTGTTCGGTATAGCCACCTTATAATGTGTGAGGCTAGCAAATCTAGTGCTGGACATACTCTGTTGAGTTGTCCCCCAGTCCCCACTTTCTTTCCTTTTTCAACCAATAGATCGGGTTATATTGAGTTTGTACTGTGTTTCCCTTTATTTCCCTATTAGACCAAGATACCACTTGGATAGCCAGTCTCTGCTGCTTTTCGCCCCATTATTTCCTCTTTCGACCAAGTCCTAGATTCAGGTAACAAATCTCCCCCACCCCCTTTCTTCCTTGTGTGAACCAAGTAGTACTAGATTCGAGTGCATGAACTAGTTTTACCTCTTAATAGTAAAATTTTAGGTGGCTTTCGAATAGCCGTTCGATCCTATCTACGAGGGGGCCTGAGAGATAGTAAAACATACATATGCAATGACGTCAGGAGCTGGGGAAGTAGAGCAAGGCCAGTTTTGATGGAAGTTATACCTGAGGGTCGCCGGGATGTCACTAGGTGGGCGGCAGGAGGCCGGATCTGCCCACACTATGGCAGCGAGGAAGAAGGGGTCGGAGGCCCTCCCTAGCCGGCGGTGCGTGGGAGAGAACGGCAAGGCACGCTGACCGGGACACGCCGACAGTGGGTAAGAGCCGTCTCTGAGGACGACTGCGTGAACGTTGCACCTTCTCACCTTCCCCGGCAGAGAGGATCCGGCTGGATCTATGACCAGCAGTGAGTAGAGAGAGAGTGTGGCCACCGCCGTCGTGTGAGTTAATGCCAGGGAGTGTGCCTATGGTCGGTTCTCAATTGCGGTCCCACATGTGTGTGCAAACGCAATATGACGCGCGTTCCATTTGGAGAGCAGCGTGCTAGAACGACCGACCGTCTGGCGACGGGCGTGCTGTATACTCCGTACATGTGTACCGCCATTTTCTTGAGGCTTTGCTCGATGGCGCAGTCCATGGATACAAAATTATTCCGTACTATTTAAAAGTCGAGGACATGGGTTTTCCGGCGCGGTAGGCACGGCAGTTCTGCCTAGTCGGTTCGACAGAGACGCGAGAAGATGAGGGAGTAGGCCGCTGCAAACGTAGGGCTGTGTGATTTGACATCGAGTTACAGCTGGACAGGTGGGGCCCTGTGATTTGACTTCCATTATCATTTTAACTGTGGCGCTACGACCGGCGTGAGTCTCCCGATTCCTGACCACCTCCATGGTATACAGGTGGCTCTCCCAATGCTCCACCATGTAGAGGCTGGCTCTTGCATGAGATCGCACTCCTCCACTTTTTCCTTGCCTATCTCCTCCACATATGCAAAAATGCCATGTAAGCGGGCTTATAGCCCACTATTGTACTTGCTCATACAGGTGCTAAGCCTGCCACATAGGCATAAAGTCTGATGAGGCAAGTTAATTAAGAAGAGAGAGACTGGTTTGGTGACCCCATGAAGAAATGGTGCTAAGTGTGCGTACCTAGGTGAAAAGACAATTTTGAGTCTATAGCTAATTAAATGAAGCAAGCTTAGCAAGAATAAACTAAGCACCTATGCATTGGGGACTTGAGTTGCTAAGCCATTTAATGCCCTTAGCACGTCATCTAAGCATCATTTCATTGGAAGAGGTCACTCCTTGGCAAATGCAATAAATACTACAAAGAAAGAGATAGAGAGAATGAAAAAAATACTCTTATAGCCAACCTTATAGCTAACCTTCTTGTATGAGTGACTAAGTGATGACTATGTATGACATGCCAACATCAGATAGCCTAACACACCTGGACGGAGGAAGTAGTTTCATGCATGCGAATTAGGCAATAAAAATCCTCATCTATAGCCGTCTGAAATCTCCAAGGGCGCGAGCGAGGCGACGGTCGTGATAGGCGCGACCATGATACGGGCTGCTGATAGCCCTTGGATCTGAGATCGAACAGTCGCATGCTAAGTTGCTGAAACTTTGCAGAATAAACCTCCAGGATAGGATATTCACCCATAGGTCCATAATCACGCCAGGCAACCGTTCGATCTCATATCCAAGGGCTCTCGGAAGCCCATATCATGGGAGCATGGAAAGCTTCGTATCACCTGTAATTTTCAAGATGCTTGACGTGCGAACACATAGATGCATGAAGCCATTTAATTGGGCATCGACTAGACATGACATCTAATTGGGCCCCCATAGTACTGTGCATGAATCCATTTATCCACCAGGCAAGCCACTACCCTGCCGTTTGCACGCCCCGCTCAGCATTTTTACGATCGAAAATCCGCTAGCAGTTCGCTCCTACTCGTCCCCGGACGTCCTTTAACATTTCGGCAGTTTGCTCCTAGTCGTCCCGTCCTTTCACATTACGGCAGTTCCACTAATCCTAACCCTCCTCCCAAATCCATGGCATCCCAAATCTCCATGAACGGCGGTGAGTACAAGGTTAGAACCATCACCGGCGATGAGTTCGACGTAATCTACACCCATTCTTCCGCTACGGTGAAAGGATGCCTTGCTCGCTTTAGACGCATGTTCGAAAAGTCAAATGATGAGTGGGTCGCTGGGCTAGATGTTGAGTACACCATAGCCCTGGACAAAGAAAAGAATCTAAAGGAGGAAGAGAAGATGAAGCCCGCCATGATCCAGGTTTGCGTGCATAACTTGTGCTTGGTCTACCAGATATGCCATACCGATGTTGATTGCAAGGAATTTAAGAACTTCCTCGCGGGCGGCCTAGTCAAATTCTTTACTATAGACTTCACGAACGACAGAAGAGTCCTGGGTCGGATAGGCCTCGTTGTAGGCGAGCCCTTCGACCTCCAAAAGAATGGGCTGGTGCCCTCCCGTGATCAGCCTTCAATGCTGACCCCGACAGGAGCGATGGTTCATCCTTCATAGGGAAAACTGAAGAAACCTCCGCAAAAGTTCCATCGTCATGCATGCAAGTGGAATGCACTATATATAGACCACATCTAGTACGCTGCAATGGATGCCTACCTTTGTTTCAATATCTACAAGGGTTGGATGAAGAGCGAGAGCCAAGTGTGCGGTTCAAGCAAAGAAGTATCGGCTAAGAGGAAGAGGGACAAGGACTCGAGCACGTGGACGAGGAGTCTGAGTAAGGTGGAAGTGTTGTTGCTCATGGTGGTTCTAATGCAGTGTCTGCCGGGTTAGTTGCTTAGTTTGATTTTAGGGGTGCTTTGTTTTATTTGAGGGGTGTGTTGTGCTGAGCCCCCAGCAGAACCATATTATGTTCCTTCTCGTTACTTTAACTCTTCAGTACGTACATACTAGTATTTCTTACAATTCATCTTTTAGTTGGTATAGTACTACCACTCCTTTCTTCACATTATATACGTACAATATATATGGCCAACATCATAAAGCCAGCAGTTTAGTTGTCAAAGAATTTCAGGGTGCTTAGCTTTATTTGAGGGGTGTGTTGTGCTGGACACCATTATTGTGAATCAAATCTCTTTTTCCATGTTATAATGACATAAATACCTATGGACCAACATGCCAGCTCTCCCTCTATCTCACTAAAGTACAATAAAGTGTGGGGCCTACTTGATCCCAACAGCGTTCTTATTTTCCTGTAAAATTATTCGCTTGGTTACTCCTGACAAGCGGGGCCACACTTATCATTGTGAGAATCGGCTTATTTTTGTCATATAACATGGCCAACGGGTTTGACGTGAAAATAACAATGTCTAATGGCATTTTGAGCAAACATCTAATGGAACGATGGCATTTTTGAGATATCTAATTGCATTTTTGAGCAAGCATCTCACAGATCGATGGCATTTTTAGTAGTTGTAACTTCTAATGGCAAAACTGAGTAGTGATACACAACTAGTGGCATAAATAATAAGAACCCCAGAATTAAAAGGTATGCTAATTTCTTTAATAGAATTTAGCACCCCATTTAAGCACGTACTAGCTTTTTTAATAGTACTATATGCATAATTTGGCGACGAGCGCTCCGTATAGGTACCACCTTTTTATTTAGTTTCATCTTGTTAGTTTTGCTCCACGGCGCAATCCATCGATACTAGTACTACTGTACAAAAGTATACCTTTTTAAAAGGCTAGAGGGCGGGGCAGTCTCGCTTGGTTGGTTTCACGGGAGGCGAGGGCCTTTGTGATTTGACGGCTCATTACTGTTGGAAGGCGGGGCCTTGTGATTTGACTGCTCGTATAAATGTTGCCGACGACCTAAGGAGGAGCAAAGATGAAAGAATCGTGCGGTATACTCAAGTTTTCCGCTGGAGTACTAGTACGACAGAGGAGCACGAAACACGGCAGCCCAGTGCCATATGGCGATAAAAATGATCTAATTTGCAAGCCATCGATCCCACGGGGCCGCTCATTGTTAGCATTGTTCTATTCATGCCTCCCAAAGAACGTGACACGTTCGGTGAAACACCCGAAGAAAAATAAGAAACACAGGAGCAAAAGAAGAAGGAAGGTTATCACCCCCAAAAAAAAGGAAGACGCACACACAAGTCAGGGGCGCTGCTATCTACTACATGAAGGGTTGCTGGCCGCGGAGTCGTAACTGCTTCTTCATCGCCTCCACGCCCTCCATCTCCTTGCACATCTCCTCCGCCATCTTCTTCATTCTTTCCATGACGCGGGATTTCTTGACGCGCGCCTTCATCATCTGTTCCACGGCCGCATTACGTACCTTGATAGCTGCCGGGTGATCGATGTGGAGCTTCGGCAACTCCTCCTTCTGTTCCATGACAAGGGCCAGCAGCATCTTCATCGAGGAACTACTCTTCTCATGCAGCTTCTTCCATCCGGCGGTCTCCTCGTTCAGGAGGTCGTGCTCGTGGCAGAGCTTCGCCTTGTCCTCCTGAAGTTGCAGGATTTCGCCGGTCACCTTCTTATCTGAGGCAATGCTCTTCTTCAGCAGCATCACCAAGCCGGCGGTCAACTCCCCCTGCTCATTGAGCTCAGCGGGCATGTCGCCGAGGCTCTCCTTCAGCAGCTCCACCAAGCCGTCAATGAACTCCTCCTGCTTATTGAGCTGACCGGGCATATCGTCGAGGGATAACGACTCCAGCGCTGCCAGCTCGGCATGTTCGCATCCGCGGCTAGGGCGCTCCTGGGAGCCCTCACCTCCGCAGCTAGGGTGCTCCTGGGAGCACTCGCCTCCGCGGCTAGGGCGCTCCTGGGAGCCCTCGCCTGCCGCAAGAGATATTTCGAGGTCTCTACGAGGCGGTGAGCCCTCTTTCTTTTCCGCGGCCTTGGTGGCCACTCCCTTGTTACGAGTAGTTCTCAACCTAGAGCTCTGCGGACTGTCCATGGCAAGGACGGACGAACAAGAAAGAATTATTGGGAGGAAGAGGTAGAGTGATTTTCGGCTAGGTACTAGTTCCCCTTTTTACAACCTAGTACTATCACTAGTGCTAAAACCTGCATAGTGGGAACACATTCAGGTTTGATACGTACTAGTGTGAGGTTTGCACTTAATTATACTATAAACTTTGGAATGTGATGGGAACAAGCTAAAGATTAATTGATGGTTTTGGTTTCGAAGCCCGAAACGGCTCCCGATGAGTTTCCTGGAACACAACTTTGAAGCACTCCCTCCATCTAGGTGTATAGGTCATCTTAGATTGTGCATCGCGACCAAGGCAGAGGGGGAAACGAGAGAACTTAATGTTTTTTGCTAGTTAATAGCATTGCATGCAATGAATTAACCACTGCATGTCATGTTTGGTAGTCTCAAATCATTGAAAGCATGCACGACTCACATCTCTTATTGGTTGATATGTCACGAAACAAAAAACGAGGAGGAAGTTAATGTACCGCGCCTAAGTATTTTGGGATTATTTGGTTTGGTAAGATGACTTACACACCTAGACGGAGGGAGTACTACTGCTCAAATACGGTCGCACAAGTCAGTGATGTAACTGGTCGTACATGTCAGACCAAGCCGATGCGTGTCGCGGGTCCGACCGACCGTCTATTGGTGTGACCGACCGTAAGTATTACGCGATGGAGACATCTGGTTGTGGCTTCGGGTGATTGTCACGACCAAGCATTCAAAAACTAGTGATAAATCAATTACCATCTTTTTCCGAACGACCAAGTATTTTCACAGGAATACAATACATATAGATGGAGTGATTGTCACAGTTGCAAACCGCCATGGCGCCGCAAGTTCACTACAGCAGCAACCGAGTAGGTCACTCCATCGCCGACGGGGAAGGAGGGCAGCTCACCTTGCCTATGATGCATGCCCAGCGGCGCCGCCGCAGCAGGTCCTGCGATTTGGCTTCTCCTACCGCACATTTCAACAGTTGCACCGGCTGCTCATGCCATTCCACAGGCATGCGCGTTCTTTCCTCCGCATTTGACTCCGTGAATATGATCTCTGCCATTAGCCCTAGCTCAAAATCAACGCGACGCTGCCAGATGCTAACATCCCTCAGCATCTCTCCCCTAAGATCGACTTGCGCCTCTGCCTTGTGTTGCGCCAGGCGCAGCTCCTTCGAACTTCTCTCCAATCAATGCGACGCTTCCTCGATCCGATTTGCCCTTGCTGCCCACCACCTGAAACCCAGCCCTGGTATGTCCTCCAGCGCCACCGATCCATGATTCCAGAGCAATGGATCCCCTCTAAAACACATGTAGGTTTCGCTCAAAGGCAGCAGTGCTGCGGGCTGCAGTGAGAGGGCAGCCCGCGGGATCCTGGGATCTAAGGGATTATCCATGGCGGGATCCTCCTTGGTGGGATCCGATGTGCAAGGCGAGGAGGCGAGCCTAGGCGCTGGGATAGCCCTACGAGGCTAAGATAAAGATAGTACTACTGCACTCCGTCCATATTTAATTACAAAGGCCACCAACAGTAGCCCTGGCAAAAATTGATCATGCTGCTTGCGTCCTGGTTTATTGGCCCCCTTTTTTTTGTGCCACTTCTTATGACATGCATAAATATTATGTTACTTAAAAATATGGTCAAAATTGGCACAAAATATGAAGGAGACCAATGGAAGTAGCAACCCATGATTTAACTACTCGCATGCACACAGTGGAGTAGTAATGTCTTTCTCAACTACTTCCTCCCACACGTCCACTCAATTTGCATGCGCTGTATCAATTGCCCATCAATGAAGTGAAGGACTTTACATGCGTCAAATTATCACATGGGGTGGTTCTTCATACAAAAATGTGTCCCACCATGTACCCGCGTGTGCGTGCGAGGGAATGAGTGCATGCGTGCATATCTTTGCTTTGTGCATCTACTGCCAGTGTGCGTGAGAGAGGACGAGTACATTCTTCTGGAACCAGCATCACGTCACTGTGATCAATCCACACAAGGAGGTCGCGACAACGCCTCCACATGTGCCACGTGGCTTCATGAACTGAAAGAGAGACACTGTGTAGCATGCCATTCGAATTCTACGTGTTTCGCACATATTGTAAGTACTAGTAAGGTACACATGCATTGCACGCATCAGATTTGGCAACCAAATTATGAATAAATACCACACTATAGCATGTAAGCATTGAGTCATATATGCATGATGTAGACGTTCGTTTAATTCTTATAGTTCATCTCATTCAAAATGAATTAGTTTTTATAAAAAAGTTAATCTATTTTATGATTCATGGAATTGTGCGTTGTAAAGCATCAAGTACAAACAAATAATGGCAATTCAACTAGAAAAGAAGTTTGGGAAGTTATGATATGGAAGATTCTAGAACAAAGGAGAAGCACTTGTGTTTTGAGGTTTGTTCATTATGCTTAAGTTCAATCATGGAGTCTTCTAGATTGTACATGTGGCAAAATCTGGTGGGGGGCTAGAAGATGGTGCGAGGGGCCAAGTGGAGGGAGACTATGCAGGAGTGCACTAGTGCAAGATCGATATTTAAAGAGAGGGGGCGAGAACGTGCGGTGTTGCAAGCAGTGGTGGAGCCACGAAAAATAAATGAGCTAGGGGGCCAAGCATTGCTAATCCTTTACGAGGAGGGCCAATTCATCAACTTAAACCATTTTACCAGCAATTGATCTACTAATCACATTCATATTAGCCTCAATATATAGTGATGTTAGGGGGGGCAGGGCCCTTGTCGCCCCTGTCTTCGCCACTCTACGCGCGTCTGAGAGATGAAGCGGAAGGCATGGATGATGAGAGAGGGGCGTTGGATATATAATTAATGTGGGTGTATTAGCTATGTAATCGTATACACAGCGGTATAGAATGATCGATGTGTGCATGGGAAAGAGGGTGAGACCTCACAAGATGTATAGATTGATTGGTTTGTGTGGAAAACTAGGAAAGACCTAGCTATATATACACACACACATAGAGGAACATCGATCGTTGCGCATGCACATGAGAGATAAAGAATGCCCGATATGATGAAGAGGGGGAGGTGTGCGTGTGTGTGCATGCGTGGGAGACCCACCTGAAGAAAAAGATTGCATGTGTGCGATGGATAGTGCCGAGTGGTAGCATGCATGCACGAGAGAAAGTTAGTGGTACAATTATAAAGAGAAGACGACTGTGTGGGTGTAAAAGACTGGGTGAGGTCATAATCAATGTAAAGTTGAATTCAAATATTTGAATAAGAGATCATGATGTTTGAAACCCATGCTTGCATAAATATAACAGAGATATGCACGGTGTGGTTTGGAAACGAGCATGCTATACTGTATACACTTTGAACAAGGTCAGACTGATTTGAATTTGAGATACCGATGGCAACCATCGTTTGGCCACATTGCATCCGTGCATGGACACTGTCGGTGTACAAAAGGAGGGGCGCACTTTTATACCCCTTTACCTGTGCACGGGCAGTCAGAGCCGCGCCCATGGTCACACTAAGCAGAACAGGGGAGGTGACCCAAGGTAAGACCGAAGCCCAAGATAACCAGAGCAACGCCAAGGCCAAGACCACCAAGAGCAGAGGGACGAAGCAGGTTCCCCCGGCAAGACCCTTGCCGGGGCAGCTCGCCCCACACCAACAGAGCGGGCCACCCTTGAGCCCACGGTCTCCAACATCACGTTGGGCCAGGGCTCGGGAGGCACCTCATGGTGGCATGCAGATCTTTGCGAAGACAGGGAACACTCAAGATCAGATGAGGATTAGAAGACAACGATCCTCGGTAGGATCCTTGCTGAGGATGGCCACCAGACCACCGGCAAGGTCCTTGCCGGGGACGACAGTGCGCCACGGCAAGACCCTTGCCGGGCCACCCGGCAAGGCCCTCACCAAGGACGCCAGCAGGGCCACTACCAGGCCCGCACCAACCAAGTCTCCACCACCGTTCACATGCAGCTGCCAGCCCAACCAGCTGGGCGGGCACCTGCGTGGCAACATGCCGCTCCCAGGCCAACTCATCAAGCGCCTGCGTGGCGGCATGCAGATCTTCGTGGAGGCTCCACCACCGTGCCACCTCAGCTGCCTGCCTGCCTACATGGCGCCGCATGCGTCGCTAGCCAGGGCACGTGTCGAAGCAAGGAGGAGCGACGACGACGGGCCTGGCCACGCCCCCGTCCCCGATAAAGCAAGGGGACACCTAAGCTACGCATTAAATGCGTCTTGTCCAGTAATACGAGCGGTAAGCTCATAGCACTATGCGCCTTTCCACCTCCTGTGTGCCACTGTGGCAGCCCCTTCCAACTATAAAAGGAGGCCCATGGCATACTGGAGAAGGATTCGGCTCTTTCGAACTACACACTCGCCACAACTAGTTCGAGAGCTCAAGAACTCTCTGAAATACACCCACCAAAGCAGGACTAGGGTTTTATGCATTCTCACGGCCCGAACCTGGGTAAACGATCCTCGTGCTGGTTACTAATCCTGCTATTCTCGCAACCCCGCGCCCCAGCCACCCTAGTAGGGATTCTTGTGATCCCATAGGTGTTGTTCTACACCGACATCTTTGGCGCGCCAGGTAGGGGCGCAATTGTGAGAATCTGGTCTAGTAGCTAGCCTAGCAATTCTTCGTCGCCATGGCTCTCAAGAAGAAGATGGCCACGGCGATCGGCTCGTTGGGAGCCGAACAGCCCGTGCCAGTGCGGGCGAGCAGTGGGCCGGTCGCGGACAGGACCCGGGTTGCGGTCGGCGAACACGAGCATCGCTCTGGGAGTCAGAGCCTGGCGAGCGGTGTCGTTCGCGCGCCAGACGACCGGCCGCACGTCGCCAGATCCAAAGACGGAGTTGGACCCCCCGCAGGCAGCGCGGGGCCCTCCAGGAGTGTCGTTGTGCCACCCCCGAGCGACGCAGCGACCTCCAAGAAGCCCACGCCGGCGACTACTATGCGCTGATCCCATGGTGTGCGGGAAGAGCAGCGTCACCACGCCGGTGACCCTGGGCACCGCCGTGGGAAGAGCCCTGTGCGTCGTCCACGGGATGAAGGAGTTCAGCATGCCCGCCGAAGTGCTGGCAAAAATGTCGCGCAGCCGCTGGATCGTAACGGAGCTCCTTCTAACGTGGTTAGAAGTCGAAGCGCGCCGCGATCCACGCAGCTGTTGCCGCCGCCCCCGCCAGCAGAGCTTTGGCGCGCGCGCAGCTGCTCCTCGACTTCCCTCCTGCTGCAGAGAAGCTCGACGAGTGGAGGGCCACCATCCGGAGCCTCGTCGCCATCGCCAACAAAGACGACCCGCGGCCAGCGGGGCCCTCGGGTCGGCGCTCCACCGAGCCAGCACCTGCTAGCGCTGGGAGGACCGGGGGAGCTGCGGCCACGGTGCACTCTCCTCCTCCTCGCCAACCGCCACGGGCGTTGGCCCGTCGTGATGACTTGTGATAACATCTCCATAGCATCGTCCGACCCGCGGACCCTCCACGACCAGCGCCAGGTTCTTCGGGAACGAGCTTATGAAGACACTCGGACCACCATCGAGCGCCAGCGTGAAATGCACCACCAGTCGGACATGCGGGCGGGACCCGCTATGGACCACTCAGCACCGGGGGGCTCCGGCGGCCTACCTTACGAGGTGGGCTGCCCGGCCTTCACCCATGAGCTGCAGCAGTTCTAGTGGCCGTCCCACCGCATGTTCAAGCTCGACGTCGGCGAGAAGTACACTGGCAAGACCGGTCCGTCCGAGTTCCTCAGCATCTACACCATCGCGATGCAGGCTGCTGGAGCTCGTGACGACAAGGTGCTTGCCAACTATTTCCCGCAGGCACTGAAGCCTAATGTTATGTCTTGGTTGATGCACTTGCCGGCGGATTCCATTTTTCTTGGTCGGATCAGTGCCATGAGTTCGTTGGCGCCTTCACAGGAGGCCACCAAGCTCATGGCTAGGCCAGTAATCTGCATATCATTCCCCAGAAGGAAGGGGAAACCCTGCGCAAGTACATCCAGAGATTCAGCCGGGTGCAGTACAACATCCCCGACGTTCATCCCGCCGCTGTGATCAGCGTGTTCCATCAGTACGTGCGCAACCGCAAGATGCGCGAAGAGCCGACGATGACCAAGGTTAAGGATGTGGCCGAGCTCTACGTTCTGGCCGATAGATGCGCCCGGGCTGAAGAGGGAAGGAAGTACCCCGGCGAAGATGCCGGTGCGGAAACCGACTCTACCGACGAAGACGCCGCCACCCCGACGAAGAGGGGCCGGCGTCGCAACAGGAAACGCAAAGGCAAGGCCGTGCTTGCCGTTGAAGGATCTGACGACACCGGCGCTGCCAAGAAGGTCAAGGCAGACGCCCCCGGCAAGTAGATTGATGGGTGCGCCGCCTGCCAGGCCTTGGCGGCTACCGACAAGCCAGGAAGCTCCGGCAAGCAATACTGCAAGATCCACCACACCAAGGGCCACGACCTCCAGAACTGCCAACAAGTCGAGCTGCTTGCTGAGAAGCAAAAAGCTGAGTACGAGAGGCGGGACAAGGAGAAGGACCAGGATGGTCCCGAGGGATCCGGCAAGAAGCGTGGCGGCCAAGGAGGCCGCGCGGCAACGACAACCAGCAAGAGAGGCCCGCCCGGGGCCGTGACAAGAAACAAGAAGACGATGATCATGACGAGGACGACACGTCCGGTGAGCAAGAGTTCCAGAAGGCTACGGAGGCCATGTGCGTCGATGGTGGCACCTCGCTGCATACTTCTCACCGCCAGCTCCAGCAGTGGGCGCACGAGATTACAGCAGCGGAACCGTCGTTCGACGCTCAGAAGTCGCTGAAGTGGTCCAGCACGCCCCTCATCTTTGACGCCGAGGACCACCCTGACCGCACAACCGCGGTCGGGTGTTTGCCATTGTTGGTCTCACCAATGATACGCAACATCAAGGTGAACAAGATGTTGGTTGACGGCGGGGCCGGCCTGAACTTGATCTCGCCTGTCGTGATCAAAAGACTGCAAATTCCTGATGGAGACCTCGAGGAAACGGGTACGTTTCAAGGGGTTAATCCGGGGAGGAGCCAGCCGAAGGGGAAGGTCACACTGCTCGTGACGTTTGGAGGTGAGTTGAACTACAGAACGAAGAGGATCATCTTTGATGTGGCCGAGATCCCCTTGCCCTACAACGGGATCCTCGGCCGCCCGGCACTAGCCAAGTTCATGGCAGCATCACACTACGCCTACAACATGCTAAAGATGCCTGGGCCGCTGACCATCATCTCCGACCCCTCCGACAAGAAGGGCGCGCTGATCTGCACCGACCAACTCTACCGGGAAGCAGTTGCAGCAGCTGCTGTCAAGGCACCTGCTCCTGCCGCTGAAGGCCTGTGAGGGAAGAAGAAGCCCGGCAAGACCTCTCGCACCCACTCCAGCAAGCGCACCTCCTCGGAGTGTTGTGCTACCGTCAAGGACGTGCCAGAGAGCTCTACCGGCAAGAGCAAGAAATCCAGAGCTGAGCCGCCGCAGACCAAGAAGGTGTCTGTCAGGGAGGATGGCACAGGAGGGGCCTTCACCATAGGCTCCGCCCTCGACAGCAAATAGGAAGGCGTGCTCGTCACCTTCCTATGGGCGAATGTCGACGTGCTTGCGTGGCAAGCATCCGACATTACCGGTGTTCCCAGGGAGGTGATTGAGCACCACCTAGCTGTCTGCCCTCATGCGCGGCCCGTCAAGCAGAAGGTCAAAAAGCAGGCCCTGGAGAGGCAGGAGTTCATCACAGAGGAGATCAGGAAGTTGGAAGCGGCAGGTTTTGTGAGAGGAGTGCTCCACCCGACGTGGTTGGCCAATCCGGTAGTGGTGCGCAAGGCGAATGGGAAGTGGAGGCTGTGTATTGATTACATAGATATCAATAAGGCTTGTCCTAAGGACCCCTTCCCGTTGCCGCGCATCGACCAGATTGTTGACTCCACGGCCGGGTGTGATCTGTTATCATTCCTCGACGCCTACTCGGGCTACTACCAAATCTTCATGACAAGAGAGGATGAAGAAAAGACAACATTCATCACCTCATGTGGTACGTATTGCTTTTTACGGATGCCTTTTGGGTTGAAGAGTGCTGTCTCGACGTTTGCAAGAGCAGTCCAAATTGGTTTTGAACCTCAGCTCCATAGAAATATGGAAGCATACATGGATGACATAGTGGTCAAAGCCAAGGACGAGCCAACTCTTGTGCAAGATCTGGAAGAGACATTCGCCAACCTGCACAAGATCAACCTTAAGCTGAACCCTGAGAAGTGTGCCTTCGGCGTTCCGTCCGGCAAGCTTCTTGGATTCTTTGTGTCGCAGCGTGGGATCGAGGCAAACCCAGACAAAATCAAAGCTATTGAGCAGATTGAGGCGCCCAAGCGGACCAAAGACGTGCGTCGGCTTGCTGGCTAGTCGCCGCCATGAGCCGATTCATCTCCAAGTCTGCCGAGCGTGCCCTTCCCTTCTTAAAAATCTTGAAGAAGGCAGGCCCAATGGAATGGACCCCGGAAGCCGAGGCGACATTGCAGGATCTGAAGAAATACCTTTCCTCCATGCCAATACTGGTTGCGCCTAAACCACAAGAGCCGTTGCTGCTGTATCTAGCGGCGACGAATCAAGTGGTCAGTGCCGCACTGGTGGCGTAGAGAGAGGTTGATGAAGAGGCAGTGGCGGCGGTAGAACCAGCGGATGGAAAGCCAAAGATCCCCCCGGCAGGGCCTGGTGCCGGCAAGGCAAGGCCCCCGGCAGGATCTGACGCCACCGAGGCCGTGCTTGCACAGTCAGGCAAGGTGGTGCGGAAGAAGAAGATGATGTAGCACCCGGTTTACTTTGTCAGCTCCCTCTTGCAGGGGGCTTGGTCGAGGTATTCCGGTGTGCAAAAGTTGCTCTTCGTCCTCCTTATGGCCTCGAGGAAGCTGCGTCATTACTTCCAAGCCCACGAGATCACTGTCGTCACCTTCCTCCCATTGCAACGGATACTGCATAACCCAGCTGCAACCGGAAGGATTGTGGAATGGGCCTTGGAGTTGTCAAGTCTTGGTTTGATGTTTGAAAGTACCTCGACGATCCAGAGCAGAGTCTTGGTGGAATTCATTGCAAAATGGACCTCAACGCCTGGCGAAGAAATCCAGGAGACCGCTCTCCCCGGCAAGGAAGCAGACCGCGACTGGATCATGTACTTTGATGGGGCTTTCTAGCTGCAAGGCGCTGGTGCCGGCGTGCTACTCGTCGCGCCCACCGGAGAGCACCTCAAGTACGTGGTACAGATGCCCTTTCCCAGGGAGATGTCCACCAACAACACTGCGGAATACGAAGGGCTGCTTGCCGGTCTCAGGATCGCGCCAGACCTCGGGGTTAAGAAGCTCATCGTCAGGGGTGACTCGCAGCTCGTTGTCAGACAGGTCAACAAGAATTATCAGGGCCCATTAATGGAGGCTTACGTAGATGAGGTGAGGAAGCTGGAGGAACGGTTTGACGGTACCCAAGGGGAGCACGTCCCCCGAATGGAGAACGACATCGCCGATTACCTGTCAAAGCGTGCCGCATTCAAGCTACCTGTGGAACCAGGTACCTTTTTGCTCCGGTTAACTCAACCATCCGTCGAACCATCAACGGGGTAGAACAAGCGGAGGAAGTCAGGTCCCGGCAAGTACTTTCCTACCGAGCCCTATGGGGCTGCCGGCAAGGGTGCTGCCGGGGACGCTGAGCCTGCCAAAGGGCAACTGGCTCCGGCAGGGCGTCAAGCCCTGGCCATGGAGGCAGCTGCGCCCATGGCTGAGGAAATGCGTTTGGTCCTTGCCATCGAGCCCCAGGATCCGGCATGGGCACAACATACTGTCCGATTCCTCCAAACAGGGGAACTTCCTGAGGAGCAGGAGGAAGCGGAAAAAGTAGCCCGCCGGTCCACCCTGTACCAGTTCGTCGATGACGTCCTGTATAGGAGAAGGCCGAACGGCGTGAAATTGAAGTGCATCCCGCGGGAGGAAGGACCGGAGCTGTTGGCAGAGATACATGGAGGCACATGTGGCTCCCACATAGGGTCGAGGGCCCTTGCCGAAAAGGCGTTCCGGCAAGGTTTCTTCTGGCCCACCGCCCTCCAGGATGCGACGGCACTAGTAACCAAGTGCGAAGCATGTCAGTTCCATTCAAAGAAGCTTCATCAACTAGCTCAAGCCCTTTAGACAATCCCTCTCTCCTGGCCATTCTCGGTCTGGGGCTTGATATACTGGGCCCTTTCCCCCAAGCTGTCGGGGGCTTTGAGTATTTGTACATTGCAATCGACAAGTTCACAAAGAGGCAGGAGGTGGAAGCAGTGAGAAAGGTGAATGCTCAGTCAGCTGTCAAGTTTTTCAAGGGACTGGTCTACCGTTTTGGTGTGCCAAACAGAGTCATCACCGACAACGGCACGCAGTTCACAAGCCACACCTTCATGCAATACATTCAAGACCTCGGCAGCAAGGTCTGTTTTGCTTCCGTGGCACACCCACGGAGCAACGGCCAAGCGGAGAGGGAAAATGCTGAAGTGTTGCGAGGCCTAAGAACAAAGACTTTTGACAAGCTGCGCAAGAGCGGAAGGCGCTGGATTGATGAATTGCCGGCGGTTCTTTGGTCGATCAGGACGACGCCAAATCGAGCCACCAGCCAGATACCTTTTGCCCTGGTATACGGGGCAGAAGCAGTTCCCCCCACGGAACTCATATACGGGTCACCTCGAGTGCTCGCTTATGATGAGCTTGAGCAAGAGCAGTTGCACCAAGATGATGCGACGCTCCTTGAGGAAGATCATCTTCGGGCGGCTGTGAGAGCAGCACGGTACCAGCAAGCCTTGCGCCGCTACCATAGCCGCAAGGTTCATGCCCGAAGCTTTGAGGAAGGCGACCTTGTTCTTCGGCGTGTTCAGTCGGCCAAGAATTCCAACAAGTTGACGCCAAAGTGAGAAGGCCCTTATCGGGTAATACGAGTCACCAAGCCCGGCGCAGTCCGCCTGGAGACCGAAGATGCTGTCCCAGTGAGCAACTCCTGGAACATCGAGCATCTTCACAAGTTTTACCCATAAGGCGCGGCTTGTCGGGCATCCCGGCAAGCCACCTTTTGTACAAGCTTTGCCAGCAAGGCATGTAACCCTTTGTACAAAGCCAGGCGCAGACCCTGAGCATAATTAAATGAAGCGCTGGCGCCCTAAGTTATAGCATGCATGCTAGGTCGAGTCTCTTCCTTGGTTAGGGTTGATAATGGTTAGCGGCGACTAACCCCTAGCCTAGAGGTCGAGTGCGCGTCTATCTGTTTCTTTTCTGTCCTCCTTTGGTTCGCAGGGCACATGAGCACTTCTGCTGAGCTACTTGGAAGGAAGGAAACGGACCGGCGTCCCGACCCCGGCAAACCAGAGTTGCGTGGGGCTGCAAGCACAAGGATCCAACCGCGGCAAGACAAGGTTGCCGGGGGCTGCAGATCCAGATAAGTCTTTCATCCTCTATCATGCATTTTGGAACGGAACTAGGATATGTGAAAGCTCGTTTTATTTCTAGGCCACCGTGCTCCCCTTTTCTACACCCAAGGATTATCCCCTGGGACCGGATTTGGTTGTAGTCGCGATGGCAAGGAAGTAGAACGAGGAGCCTAAGCCCGCTTCATCCCTGCCTCCGCCAAGGGCGCGAGAATGGTCGAGCGAAGTGGGCGACGGCAAGGCCTGTTGCCGGGTGAAAACATTTATCTTAAATTGTAACAAGGATTCGCTCCTTGTCGCGGGGTCTACCCACGAACGAAAAACCCGCCAAACATCCCTTTTTCATTAAAAGCATCCCACACAGGTACAGTCCATACGGAATGAAAAACATGAACAAGGGGGATTACAAGCTTTAAATTTAACAAGGCCCGAAGGCTTACAGATTAAAAAAGAGATAAGGTGCCCATGATCCCCTTTCTTGTCCCTCTCCTCAGGAGGCAGGTCAAGGAGGCGAAAGGACAAAAGGGGCGCCTAGGCGAGCTACGAGCAGCAGAAAGCACCAAGAGAAGACCTCGGTGGCCGCCCACGGGTGGGCCGGTGATGACGGTGCCGGGAGAGGAGCTGGAAGACGACGCGGCAGGACCGGCAATATGGGATGAAGGCGTCGGTGCCCACGTACTCCGAGTTGACGGCCTTGCCGCCCACCCTCTTCCTCTTCCGCAACCTCCCAACGCCAGCCGCCCAAGGAGACGGCCCCGAGAAGTTCAAGGAGCTGGCCCCACCCCCGGCAAAACTCTGCCGGAGGAGCGGCCAGGTGCAGATGCTGCTGCTGCCGCACCCGCCCAGGCGCGGGGCGTCTGACGCCTAGTCGGACTCGTCCCCGTCATCTACCCCGCTGTCCTCCTCATCACTTTCGCTCGAGGAAGAGCTTCCATCGTCGGAATCTCCATCGGAAGAGCTCTCCACGCAGCACTTCAGGCGAGTCCCGAAGTCTCTGAAGATCTTGATGGATAGCAGACCGTCCTCCACTAATATGAAGTAGAGGACGAGCCCCGCCGTCACGCTGTGGATGCTAGCGAACGTCTTCCATCCGCGACGGAGGTACATGACCCGAGGAGCCGGGAAGTCGACGTCGACCCGCGTGCCCCCATTCCCACAGCCCCTCATGTGCAATCAGAGGGATTTGGGCGGGTCACGCTCCATCTCCCGAGCAAACGGGGCGGGAAGACGAAGACGGCAACGCGGAGGCCGGCGCAGCCTGATGAAGAACTCGCAGGGCTGGTCTCCACCATGGCCTTCCATCGGGAAGGGCATCATTGGCGGAGGTGAAGCCGGCGCGCCGCCCCGTCCTCCTCTTCCCCGAGCACCATGACTTCTGCCCCGGCCTCGCCCCTCCCCCTTCCCCTCGCGGCCGGCTCCACCACCGCGGGCTTAGGAGGAGGCGGGACGCGCTGTCGAGCGGCGACCCTCGCCGCCACCGTCGAAGGACCAGGATTCCCTTTCTCCATGGTGAGTGAAACGAAGAAGCAGAAGCGAGAGGAGATAGATGACAGAAGAGTACGGGATGCCATCCCCCTTTCCCCCTCCTTATAAAGGGGCGGGGTTGGGGCTCGGCCGCCCCGCTCGGCCAATCCAGCCACCAGAGGCGCAGGGAATCAGGACCGACCCGCTGCCCCAACCAGCAACGGCCCGGTTTCCCGCCTCCACCGCTTGTCACCCCAAGCGCATGGAGGACGCGTGGCGAACGTGCAGAATCAAGGGGACGGGTGAGGCAACCTCTCCCCACCCCGTGATCATGGGGTGTGGACACCTTGAAGACCGCGACCCGGCCCCGCGCGGTAAATGAGCCGCGCCTCCACGCCTCCCTCTTTTTATGGGGAAGGCGCGAGCCGCCTCTTTACCACAATGTGACGCATGCATGCGGGTACTGCCCCACGCATGCCGCCCACGTCACGCACACCCCTCCACGCCACGCCATGCCGCGTGCGGGTCATGCGAAGCACAGCGCGCGAAAAGTTTTACCGCGGTAAAAACCGCCCCGCCTGCCCGCGCACTGTTTTGGGCCTGGCCCAACAACGTGTCGCGCTTATGTGTGGCCCAGGACCGGGGGCTCCTGTCGGTGTACAAAAGGAGGGGCGCAATTTTGTACCCCTTTACCTGTGCACGGGCAGTCAGAGCCGCGCCCACGGTAACACCAAGCAGAACAGGGGAGGTGACCCAAGGTAAGACCGAAGCCCAAGATAACCAGAGCAACGCCAAGGCCAAGACCACAAAGAGCAGAGGGACGAAGCAGGTTCCCCCGGCAAGACCCTTGCCGGGGCAGCTCGCCCCACACCAACAGAGCGGGCCACCCTTGAGCCCACGGTCTCCAACATCACGTTGGGCCAGGGCTCGGGAGGCACCTCCATGGTGGCATGCAGATCTTTGTGAAGACAAGGAACACTCAAGATCAGATGAGGATTAATAGACGACGACCCTCGGCAGGATCCTTGCCGAGGAAGGCCACCAGACCCCCGGCAAGGTCCTTGTCGGGGACGACAGTGCGCCACGGCAAGACCCTTGCCGGGCCACCCGGCAAGGCCCTCACCGATGACGCCAGCAGGGCCACTACCAGGCCCGCACCAACCAAGTCTCCACCACCGTTCACATGCAGCTGCCAGCCCAACCAGCTAGGCGGGCACCTGCGTGGCAACATGCAGCTCCCAGGCCAACTCATCAAGCGCCTGCGTGGCGGCATGCAGATCTTCGTGGAGGCTCCACCACCGCGCCACCTCAGCTGCATGCTTGGCTACGTGGCGCCGCATGCGTCGCTATCCAGGGCGCGTGTCGAAGCAAGGAGGAGCGACGACGGATGGGACGGGCCTCGCCCCCGTCCCCGATAAAGCAAGGGGACACCTAAGCTACGCATTAAATGCGTCTTGTCCTATAATACGAGCGATAAGCTCATAGCACTGTGCGCCTTCCCACCTCCTGTGTGCCACTGTGGCAGCCCCGTTCAACTATAAAAGGAGGCCCATGGCATACTGGAGAAGGATTCGGCTCTTTCGAACCACACACTCACCACAGCTAGTTCGAGAGCTCAAGAACTCTCTCAAATACACCCACCAAAGCAGGACTAGGGTTTTACGCATCCTCGCGGCCCGACCTGGGTAAACGATCCTCGTGCTGGTTACTAATCCTGCTCTTCTCGCAACCCCGCGCCCCGGCAACCGTAGTAGGGATTCTTGTGATCCCATAGGTGTCGTTCCACACCGACAGACACACTATTCTCATTGGAAATGATGGGTGGCTTTCACATCACATATCTATATCTATATATAGTGTGTGAATAACTTTAACTTTAGAAGATGGTCGTTGGATGAAGCCAATCCGACGGTGCAGAGATGGAAAATCCGAGCCCTACTGGCCGTTGGATATCATCTACATTCCACCAGATTTTGCCACATGTACAATCTGGAAGACTCAATGGTTGAACTTAAGCATAATGCACAAACCTCGAAACGCAAGCACTTCTTCTTTGTTCTAGAATCTTCCATATCATAATTGCCCAAATGTTTTTCTACATGAATTGCCATTATTTGTTTTTTTACTTTATGCTTAGATTAGCTTTTTTTGCACAATTCCATGAATCTTAAAATATATTAGATTTTTTATAAATACTAAATGATTTTGAATGAGATGAACTATAAGCATTAAATGAACATCTACATCATGCATATATGACTCAAAGCTTACATGCTATAATATGGTATTTATTCATAATTTGGTTGCCAAATCTCATGCATGTAATGCACGTGTACCTTACTATGGTGTTTGTGTGTTTGTGTTGTGCGTGTTAAACACATTGTACGTAGTATCATACATGGTTTAGATTCCGAACATCTAGCTAGAGCATACATGTACTATGATTTGAATTCAACATAAAATGGATACATATATTTGAATTTGAGATCGTATGTACATGTAGTTTGTATTTATATAGGAATTTACTAGTCCTATTTTCATGTCATGTGTTGTGAAGATAATATTTAGATGGTTGTATAACTAACCCGAGTACAATCTCGTTCAAACAGGGAAAATATACTCAAATTTAGTCCATATGCTAGACAACACGAACTGTTTTTTATTGTTGAGGGAAGTTCAAATTGATTTGGTACTGTACACGTTATGTTTGTTGTCCCTTTTTTTAGTTTTTGTTGTTGTTGTTGTTGTATTTGAATGTATTTCTAGTAATATAGTAAAACGGTTCATGGCAGTCTCTAGTGATGAGGTGCGAATTGTCTTTTTTCTATACATGTTAAGCTTGTTCTCCCGAAATTTCAAGCTGCGCCTTGTTATGCAGAAATTTCAAGCTAGCATCTCTGTTTATCGTGCTGCAAAACTCCCGCCTCTTCATCCCGCGCCTTGTTACCCCAAAATATTTAAGATCTGTTTCTCATTGTGCTCTGAAAACTCCCTCTATCTCAACCCGCGCCTTGCTATCCCAAAATTACAACGCGCGCGAAAACTCCCACCTCTTGCGAAATCCCGACACGCGAAATGCCCGTGATACCCCTAAACCGAAAGAACCGCCTAGCTCAAATTGGTGGGGGTAGTTTTGTAACTTACCCCACATTTTGGACAACCGCGTCCCTCAGCCATGGTTCCCCCCTTCCATCCCATCTGCCCACCCATTCGTACACCGAGGCCGCGATAACCCACGAAGCGCCACACCCTCCTCCGTCCGACACCCAGGCGGAGCCTCTTCCCCAAGGACGTTGTCCACAGCAACACCTCGGCGTCCCTCATCCACCGCATCGGATGAGGATTTGTCGTTGATCTCGTCGTCCCGCTGATTCAACCACTCTGTCCTCCACCTCCAAGGAGCTACCCCAACATTCCCCTCATGTTCCACGCCACCTCCACTCCCACAATGCCGTCTTCACCTGCACCACCGGAAGAGCAACATCATCACTGTTTCCTCGGATGAAGCTGAGGCCTAATAGGCAACACCAAAGAGGTTCTACCCTAATCGCCGCATTTTCTTCTTGATTCGATCTCACGGTGCTGCCGGCGCTCGGCCCCGAGCCGACATGGCGCGGCTCCATCCACGGCGGCATTGCTGGCAACTTCCTCCATGGTGTCACTCCCTCAGCGGTGACATCCACATCAGTAGGAGCTGCTGCTGCTTTGGCTCTCGCTCGCGCTGCTGCTCTGCTCTTGCTCTCGGTCCCCTGCCTGGTCTCCTCTTGCTCTTGCTCTTGCTGCTGCTCTCGCTATTGCTCTTGCTTGCACTGCTGCTCTCGCTCTTGCTCTTGCTTGAGCTACTGCTCCGGTTTAGCTACACTTCAGTCGACTAAGTCGACTTTTGGGTCAGTCGATTTTTAGGGGGTGGGGGGCTCGCCGGAGTTAAGGAAGAACCAGCTGCAACGGGGAGGGGGGCTCGCCGGAGAGGTACCCCACTATCTATCTTAGGTTTCAGGGTGGGGGCGGTGGCGTGGGGATTGCCAGAGAAAAAGCTCGGCGCAGGGGGCCTAGAGGGATGGCCAAGGCGGTGGACCGGCGATGGGGAGTGGTTTCGGGGCAGGCGGGGCAGCAAGGCCACGCAGGAGCGCCGACAGCCACGGCCGGCGGGTGCCGGCGGTTTGGCCGGTGGTGCCTGACGGCTCAGGGGGTGGAGGTGGAAGATGAACCACAGGCCCTTGATTTCGACTTGACTGACCAGAGATGAAACAGTCAGTCGACTTGATGTAGCCTCACCCCTGGTGCTCTACTCTTGCGCGCGCTGCTGCTACACGAGCAGCAGATATTGCTCTCGCTTGAGCACCTGCAGCTGCCCCGACTCTCGCACGCGCTGCTGCTGCTGCTACTGCTTTTCTACTACTAATGCGTTCAGTTTTGACAGTAAAATTCAGTTTCGACAGGAAAATTCAATTTTGACAGTTAAATTCAGTTTCGACAGTTAAATTCAGTTTCGACAGTTAAGTTCAGAGATGAGCGGTTGATGTATTTTGCATCTAGCAGTTTGTGGTTATGTTTTTTACGTCATCTATTAGAGTTGCTATTGGAATTCCACTCAGGTTAATGTTGCCTCTCTTGTCCTGCTTCAGCCTTGCCGTCGTACAACTCACCGGAGCTGCTCCAACGATGAAACCCTCCATCACAGCGGAGCAGTACCCCGGGCTCCATCTCCAGACGCCTAAGTTCTTATTACCCTCCTCCGATAGCCAAATAAGGAGGAGCATCCTCACCGACCAAACCAATCACGCTGAGATCGACATGGCTTTGCCAAAGAGGTTGTACACTTGTTGCATCTATTTTTTACTCTACATGTTATATATTGTCCACAAAGCACATGTAGTAACATGAAATACGATTAGTTTCTCCTACTATATGACAAGCGGTGAGGTACCAGGCAACATAGGGCCTCTTCGATTCATAGGATTTTGAAAATGTAGGAATAGGAAAAGCATAGGATTGGAGTGACATGCGCACTTGAATCTTATAGAATTAGCAAGAAGGGTTTGATGCCACAAAAAAAACAACGGAATTGTAAAATGAGGTTGCAATGGATGTTAGATTTTCTGTGAAATGTAGTACAAAAGATTTCATAGGAAAAATTACTATGGGATCTAATCCTATGAATCAAAAGACCAACATAGGAAAAATTCCTAAGGATTTCAATCCTCCAGAAATCCTACATAATTCCTTTGAATCAAAGGAGCTCTTAGCTATCCGTGATGGACTCTCTTGAACGCTATCATTATTTATCTCTGCGTGTTTGAGCTGTGCATTTGTAGATGGGCCTGGGAGTTGAGCTAGTAGGGCAGTGGCCTGGGTCCAAAGTAGTAGAAGTAGCACAAAAAGATTTTTTGAGTGTAGGCTTTACCCTGCTCAAGCCTGCCTACTAGAATCGCCACTGCTTGAAAGGAAAAGTGAAGGAAAAACATAGGAATTGGAAAGTTTCATATGGTACTACTATTCATAAATTTGGTTCAAAGGAATGGAGCAAAGGAAAACTATAGGATTTGTTCCTTTAGTGTCTCCTTGAAAGATAAACCATAGGAATTTAAATATCCACTTGTCCTCCTTTTCAAATTCCTATTCATGAAGCACAAGACTAAGAGATAGTAGCATAATAGCATTATAATCGTACATTTTCTTGTGGTTTGACTTAATCTCACCATGCTTCTTTGCATCCTGTGATCTTCCAATTCTCGTGAACCAAACGCCTAGATTGGCAGAAATCCTGTGTTTTTAAATTCTCTGTTTTGCACGTGCATTCCTATCCTAAGATATGTGTCAAAGAAAACCTTGTGTGGTTTTTCCCGCTCCTTCTACGTAGTGTTCCACCCCAGCTCAGCTGCTCCAACGATGAAAGGGTCCACCACAGCAGGGATTTGCTCTCCAGACTGTCTTTCGTCGCCTCAGATCTTCTTCCCCGCCACCGGCAGCCACGACAACTGCATCACCATCATCAACTGAGCAGATGACCTTGAGGACTACACGGGTCCGCAAGAGAGGTCGCACTCTTCCGTGTCTGCCTACGTCATGCATCGCTTAATATGATGACATGCTACCTTATCATCCTGTTCACCTATTAGACTTAGAGTCAGGTCCAAACTAGTGCTCAAACTTGAGTTTTTAAATGGTTGTGGGGTACATATTGGGGCAGCAACCAATACTATCTGTCTACTATCTGGTTAATCTCGGGTGTCTACTATGAGTTTCATGTTGGGTGGAAACAAACATTAAAGGAGCCATTATTTGTATTTTTAACTAAAGCTATTATCTGCCTGCTATCATTGGTTTTGGGTCTATCCACAGTTTGCTACCATCACTCTGGATTTGCATGCACTCCTTACATAATCTCACTATGTTTTATTCCTATGCATGTCAGTTATTGTATTTATTCGAACTGAACATGTAGAGCAAAAGAGACGAGCCTTGCATGGCAATAAAATTTCATGCAGACGTCGCTCCATTGTGGGCGCAAAGCAGCCCCCCTCCACCCATTTCAGATTGTAATCAAGAGGAAGATAACTGTTCTGTGGGGGATTCAAAAGAAGAAGACCACTCCTATTTACCCCCTGAGGTCTTCACTCTAACTTGGCATGCTAATGGTGGTAATATCATGCATATGGGTGCCTTGCATTGCTTACTTTATACATCAAATATGTCATCTGCTTAGTTTAGACATGCTTTGTGTGAATGCCATCTGTTTAGTTTCTTTATCGTATATGTGAACCATGCAATGCCATCTTGTTTAGCCAGGCATCATATATCTGAATTTTGCAATGCCACCCTGGTTAGCCAGTCATCTTATATGTGAATTATATCATTCCATCATTTTTTATTACTTATTAGATTTGTCAACAATTTTAGTACATTCAATTACTCTTCCTGTGCATCAGCCATTCAACACGGTCATGGCAAAATCTGGAGTGGAAACAAGGTCTTCAGAGCAGACAATTCTATCTGACGAAGCACATGTCTTGCTGGTTACGGATAGCTCCTTGGAGGAGGATTCAGAGACAGATGACCTGTCCTATCCCCCCCCCCGAGGTGCGTGCTCTAACTTGGCAGGGTTATATTGCTCATATCGTGCATATGGTGTCTTGCATTGGCATGTCATTTGCTTAGTTTAGACATGCTTTGTGTGAATGCCACCTGTTTAGTGTCTAATTACCATGTATGTCAATTTTTCAATGCTATCTTGTTGCAAGACATTATATATGTGAATTATGCAATGCTATCTTGTTGCAAGGCATTATGTATGTGAATTACGCAATGCCATGTTGTTTAGCCCAGCATCATATATGTGAATTATATCATGCCATCCTTTTTTTGTATTTCTCATTGCATTTGTCTACAATGTTTGTATCTTCAACTGCTCTTCCTGTGCATCAGCCATTTGAAGGGGTGATGGAGAAATCTGGAGTGAAAACAACGTCTTTAGAGCAGACAATGCTACCTGTTGAGGCAGATATCTTGATGGTTACAAATAGCTCCTCAGAGGAGGATTAAGAGGCAGATGACCCATCCTATTAACCCCCTGAGGTGTATTGCAATGCTTAGTTTTACATCATATACACAATATTGAATGCCATCTGTTTAGTTGACACATCACATATGTGATTCTCCTCTGCTCACTTGCTTAGTATATAAATCATATATTTGAATTATCTTGCTGGTTCTTTCGCGAGCTTACTGCAGTAACTTACCTCAGTCCAGATAGACATCGGACTGGTCTTGTGGTTGCCGGTGTGTATTTCTCCCGAGGGGAGTCCTTCGCGGGCCCGCGAGGTGTTGGGCTCCTGAGGGGCCTGCTAGTCCGCCCAAGAGGGCCTCGCGAGAACCGAGCGCCTGAGTGCGGAAGGATGCACGCACATGCCACGCCCAGCCCCCGCTCACGAGGTGCTCGTGGGGGAGGGGTAGCAGGCGCGGGCCTCAAAACAAGGCAGAGAACCAGAAAACTCAAGAATCCTACACGAACGATAAAAAGACGCCCCCTGCACTTGTCAACAAAAATACAATTTTGAGTTAAAATCCAAAAAGGCGGCAAACCGAGCTACAGAAAAAAGGGGTTGAAAGAAAATGGCCACGTCCGGCACCTAGCTAGTCTTCTTGTCTTCCCACCAGCGCGGAGCTAAGTGCTTTCACAGGCCGTGAGCATAGTCATTGGGGGACAGTGTCGACGGCCAGCGCAGAGTATGGTGCTTCCACTAGGACGTGGGCGGGAGCCCCCGAGGCCCGAGGGCGGCTCTCCGGAGACTCCGGTGTGTGTACAGCCCCACTGATTATTACGTGAGAGTGTCACGGGCGGAGACCTTCACAGGTGTGACCCTTGCTTCATATCGCCAGACGACGGCCCCGCCCTGCGCCACCCTCGACCACCGTTGGGGCATCCGAAAACCAGGACGATGCCAAGGGGCAAAGGGGACACTAGCGGTGCCCTCGGCGACCACGGGCTCTCTTCCAGGGGGAGGCCTCGCTGGCGCCTCCCCGGCAGAGGACCTACCTCCGGGCGACGCCTTGCACCGCGCGACACGGGGGTGGGTCTTGCTCCAGACCCCTCTCGCGCAGCTCCCAGTGTGCCTCCCACGGTTGGCGCGGGGCTGCCGCGCTAGGGTCGTCGTCCGCCTCCGCAGCCTGGTCCACCTATGACCCATGGTTAGCGTAAGCCTGCTCCTAAGATATCAGTGGTACCCTACGGTTGTTGTCGTTGGCGGGGTCGGTGAGGCTCCTGGGTGGTTCATGGATGGCCTCAACTTCCAGCTTCTCTTCTTCCCAGTCCGGCTCGAGGAACGAGCAGGGGCCATCCTCTGGCATGTACTCTTGATCCACCATGCGAGGCACATAGGCTTCTGGAGCCGCCGCTCCTGAACTCCCGCCGAGTCGCCCTGCGACCCACGCCGCCGAGCCCAGTGTGCCCCCTGGTGGTCGTAGGGTGGCGCTCCATTGGGACAGCGATGAGCAACACCCGTACCTACGCCACCCGGGGGAAGCACAGGCGCGGCCGGATGTTCGGCACCGTTGGCCGTGCTGGTGCTGATGATCCCTCTTGGTGCACCTGGGGTACGCGGGTGCGACGAGGCCCGCCGTGCGATCTGGCAACAACTTGAGATGTAAGTAGGGAGTGGAAGGGCGGCGTACCCCTGGATGCAGCGTCCAGCAGCTCAGCGACGCGTTCCAGCAATGTGTCGCGGCCGCTCTCTACCAGCCGGCAGCAGCTCCCGCGCCACTACAAGCGCGGACTGCATGTTCCCATGTTCCCGTCGGGTGTGTGGCACCGTCACTGCTGCGTAGCTTGAGGATCTTGCGGTGGCCCGCGCTCACCCTACTGTGAGCATGGAAGGCGCCGATCCACGCCGTCCGCATCCTGCTGCGCTCGGCGGTGCGCAAGTCGCCTGGAGTGTTGAGTTGAGGTCCCCCTGGGCGGACAGCGCCGCCCTAGCGGGCCAAGCAGCCCAATGGTCGGCATTGGTCCTTGGGTCACCAGACATTGGAGCTCCGAGGTGTCGATGGGTCAACTGCGGAAGAAAAGCTTCGGTGCATCCCTACCTGGCGCGCCAAATGTCAGATTCTGTGTTCCGGCAAACCCTTGAGGTTCAAACACAGGGGTGTGCATGATGATCTCTCTCTCCCTAGCTTACTCTCGCAACGATCACAAGGCCTAGCTCGCCGAACCCAAGGAACAAGAGACACGAGAGTTTATACTGGTTCGGGCCACCATTGTGGTTTAATACCCTACTCAAGTTTGGTGTGGTGGATTGCCTTGTAGGCTGGCGATGAACAGTACAAGGGATGAACAACCTCCTGAGGATAGGTGTTCTTGAGCTCGGCGAGCTTGTGTGTGTGAGGATGATCTGAATGATCCGACCAAGATCAGATCCCCCTCCGATGGTGGTGGATAGTCCTATTTATAGATGCCCGGGTCCTCTTCCCAAATATTAGGCGGGAAGGGATCCCACAACGGCCAATTTTGAAGGGAGACAACTAGTACAAGCTATCCTGACAAAAGGTGGTCTTCGCCCGCCAAAGGCTCTGGTGGTGACGCCGTCATGGGCTCCGCGATGACCTTCGTCCTAGCGTCCCGCTGGTCTTGGTCTTGTTGCACGATATGGAAACATTTGCCTGGTGCCTCAGGACTCCTCGCCTGCGCTTGCCCCTTTAGCACCAAAGAGGCAACGGGTACTCTGCACCCGCTAGCACCCGCCTGGCCTTTGTCGTCATGCCTCACGTCACGCGCTCCTCGCGAGGTGCCCCTTGCATAGATATCTCCGCTCCTTGGGAGCCAGCCTAGCGAGGCCGCCCCAGGGGAGATCTTGGTGTCGTCCGCCTCGCGAGGCTTGGCCCCTCGCGAGAGTCTTTAGTGATTGCTAATGAAGATGGGTCGTACCAGGACGTCGGTGGAGCCACGCCCTGGGCCGCAGGCAGGAAAGTCTGGGTCCCGTTCCCAGGATGCTGACACATGCTTTCTGGTGCAATAGCAAGTGCTGGAGGATTTAAGAGCCAAACAAGAGAAAGTTAATAAGCTTGCTAAGCATCTTGCCAGAATTATGGGTACCCAGGATATTGTTTCTTGAG
This sequence comes from Aegilops tauschii subsp. strangulata, assembly GCF_002575655.3. NCBI lineage: Eukaryota > Viridiplantae > Streptophyta > Magnoliopsida > Poales > Poaceae > Aegilops > Aegilops tauschii. Next base: position 175,051,966 of record NC_053039.3, read on the forward strand.
CTCTTTTGAAGTGGTTTCAGTTCTGGACTTGTTTTGCTGCAGCGTTTATTTGCAATGGTAGCCAACTTTGACAACCAGTGTATGTGATATGCTGCTTTGTTCCCTATATTTGCACTGGTGGCAAACTTTGATGCCCAGTGGATGTAATATGTGTAATAGCTGTGATAGCCTAGTGTAAGTTTCTTACTTATTTATTTCCTTGTTGTCTTGTATATTTGTTTGCTTTTAGTCAGTGATGTTCTTTTTCCGCGGTTTGCCAGTGGCCGCAATAACCTACGTTTTAAAACTAGGCCACAATAACCTTGGGCCACATGTTTACTATAGTGAACCCGGCCCTCGTACGGGCCGTAGAAACAATGGGCCTTCTACGGACCATAGAAACAATGGGCCTTCTACGGGCTATAGAAACAATGGGCCTTCTACGGGGCATAGAAACAATGGGCCTTCTACGGGCCGTAGAAACAATGGGCCTTCTACGGGGCATAACATCAATGGGCCTTCTACGGGCCGTATGATCGATTGGCCAAACATGGGCCAATAACGGACCGCATTATGGGCCGTAAATGGGCTTGAGTTGGAATCGTCCGTTCATGGGCCGACCATAATGGGCCGTCATTAATCGGCCGTATTTGATGACGCTATGAAAATGGCCCAACGGATTAACGGGCCACAAACGGACTGTCTGTAACCACGGGCTGAATTTGGCCCACAAGCAGAAAAGGCCAGTAACGGGCCGTACGTAACCGAATGCTGGAAATGAGCCCAAGAATAAATGGGCCCTGAGAAGGCCGAAAGATAACATGGGCTGGAAACGACCCAATGGAATAATGGGCCGTTAATGGTATAAAGCGGTACACTGTTCATTACGGACCAGTTTCACCACGGGCCGCTAATGGGCCAAGAGTTACAAAGGGCCTCATATCGGCCGAAAGCCGTCATGGGCCATACATGGGCTGGAAGTTACAATGGGCTGGAATCATAATGGATGGCCCAGATGACGCTACTGGGCCTAATTTGGATATGACATAACGGGCCCTGGGTTAGCGGGCTGTAAATGGGCTATTTGCGAGCATGATGTTAACAGGCTTTCCATGGGCCGGGCCGCTACCTTTTGACCAAGTCAAATGGGCTGGCCTTTTCACAGGAATGGGCCTTTGTTGGGTCGTGCCACGTGTTGACGTATCATAGGCGCCTTCGATCCAATGAGTAGATGACATCTGTCCGAACGTTGAGCCGACACGTGTTTCCTCCAACCAATGATGATTTTACACGTGGAAAATCCACGTTGGTCCGTGCTGTTAATGGGTTATCGGATCCAAACCGAAACCCGATAGCTTAATAGCGACCCGTTACGGTGGATGCCATGTGTCGGTCAACCTTGACGAAAGAACTTCCATGACGCGCGATTTATCATCATGGAAGTGGACACGTCCGTGATGATAATTTTGTCATGGAACACTTCTACGACAACACATGTATGACTATCTTGATTCTGTCATTAAATCGTCATGGATGTACAGCATGACAAAAAACGTGACCTACTGTGACAAACATGTATCATCACGGAAGTGTATTTTTTTGTAGTGACAAATCATGTTGTCACATCATAATCACGATGTAGCTATACAAGTTACATGACATGTCTCATCATACATAATGTAGTACTTCTTGAGGCGTCGGTTCATATACCTCACTTGCACTAGCGTGAACCTAAACTAACTACTGGCCGTTGCTCAGAAATCGGTACACCTGGGCTTGACACTCCGACCACTTATCGTATACTCCTAGCATAGAACTTCTTCGCCATCGATGATCTATGCACCTGCATCGTCACATGAGTCAATGATATGCAACATATATAGTTGAGCAACAGAAAGAGATAGACTTGGCAAAAATAGAAGCAACATATCATAAGCATAAATAACAAAGCCCATCGTACCCAAAATGCCCTAACTAGAGTGATCTTCTCTAGTTGAGTAGGACGGTTTAATTACATCACAAATAAAGTTTCGTCTTGCATAACTCAAAGTTTCTTCATAGAGAAAGTATGGACTAAATGGACACATTGTCATATATCGTCAATCACTCCAACATGTCGTGCCATCCAGCCAAGTCAGGGAGATAGTCCCCGAGCGAAGTGAAAGGCTTCAGGTCGAGACGCTGAGCCGATACGCGTGTTTGGACGTCTTCCCGCGACATTTGCCCTTCTTCATAGAACATCCATATTTTTTCGACGACCTCCTTCATGATGATTTGGGAAAGTTCACGCTGGATTTGATAGAACTCAGCTCGAAGTCGTTGATCCGGGATATCTCCTAGGTTCTTTGCAGATTGCAGAATATGGGCATCGCCGTATGTAGGTGACATGCGAAGGTTCTGCTGATCCCGTCTGTACTCCAGCATGTGGTGTAGGACATAGAATCCATCAGTAAGAGTACCCCTCGGTTCCTAGATGCAGCAGAAGTCGGTCTTATGGCCGAAGGCGGGCCTGCGGTTCCTTGTCTTCCTGGTCTTGATCTCTCCACCTCATAAGTCGTAGATAAAGATAGCATTCTCGAGAACAGACTTGATGTGGGTGTAATCCTTTTTGTTCATGTTCTTCGACGAGTCCAAGTAAAGAGCATGGAAGAATTGGGGTAAAGGATGATGAGGACGGCACGCCCGTGGCTGCGCAAAATAAGTACACTTCAAGTTAGCCTCCATCGTGCAATTGAATGATTGAAATCGAAGGAAGGATATTCGCGCGGATGACTTACATGGGATGATAAGGCACGAGAATTGTCTACTTGTTGTAGGATCGAAAGTATGTCTAGAGGGGGGTGATTGGACTACTTGACCAAATAAAAATCTAGCCTTTTCCCAATTTGAAGTCTTGGCAGATTTTAGCAACTTAGCACAAGTCAAGCAATAAACCTACACATGCAAATCTAAGAGTATAGCAGCGGAATATGAAACATTTGCATATGAAAGTAAAGGGAGGAGTTTGAAGGGACCAAACTCAATATAGACACGGAGATTTTTGGCGTGGTTCCGATAGGTGGTGCTATCGTACATCCATGTTGATGGAGACTTCAACCCACGAAGCGTAACGGCTACGCGAGTCCACGGAGGGCTCCACCCACGAAGGGTACACGAAGAAGCAACCTTGTCTATCTCGCCATGGCCATCGACCACGAAGGACTTGCCTCACTAGGGTAGATCTTCACGAAGTAGGCGATCTCCTTGCCCGTACAAACTCCTTGGTTCAACTCCACAATCTTGTCGGAGGCTCCCAAGTGACACCTAACCAATCTAGGAGACACCACTCTCCAAAAGGTAATAGAAGGTGTGTTCATGATGAACTCCTTGCTCTAGTGCTTCCAATGATAGTCTCCCCAGCACTCAACTCTATCTCACAGATTTGGATTTGGTGGAAAGATGATTTGAGTGGAAAGCAACTTGGGGAAGGCTAGAGATCAAGATTCTTGTGGTTGGAATGGAATATCTTGGTCTCAACACATGAGTAGGTGGTTCTCTCTGAGAAAATGTATGCTGGAAGTTTAGGGATGTTCTGATGGCTCTCTCCACGAATGAAGAGTGGGTGGAGGGGTATTTATAGCCTCCACACAAAATCTAACTGTTACACACAATTTACCAAACTCGGTGGGACCGAATCATAAAACTCGGTCAGACCGATTTAGTTCAAAATGTGAACGTTAGGCTTTTTGGTGGGACCGACATGTCAACTTGGTGGGACCGATTTCATTAGGGTTAGGGAATAACGTAATCTCGGTGAGACCGATCACATAAACTAGGTAGGACTGATTTCTGTAATAGGCAAACAGAGAGTTGGTCAGGCAAACTCGGTGGGACCGATTCACTCATTTCATTGAGACCGAAACGTTGCGAAAGGGAAACAGAGAGTTTGCATTGCGAACTCGGTGGGACCGATCGCTCATCTCGGTTGGACCAAAACATTACGAAGGGAAACAGAGAGTTTGCAATCCCATCTCGGTGAGACAGAGATCCCTATCGGTGAGACCGAAGTGACTAGGGTTTCTGGCAGTGGCTATGTCAAATGAACTCGGTGGCACCGGATAGATGAAATCGGTGGGGCTGAGTTTGACTTTTGGTTTGGGACATATGTGGATATGAGAAAGTGGTTGAGGGCTTTTGCAGCATATCACTAAGAATTTTGAGCAAGCAAGCCATTAAGCAAGCCCTCATCCCCTTTTAATAGTATTGGCTTTTCCTATGGACTCAATGTGATCTTGGATCACTAAAATGAAAATGTAGAGTCTTGAGCTTGAGCCAATATGTGTCCTTAGCATTTTGAGGGGTCCACATTCCTAATCCATGCCATGCCAATCATTGAACTTTCTGAAATGATCATCTTGAAATAACATTAGTTCAATGAGCTATATGTTGTTAGGAATTGCCAAAACCACCCAGGGATAGTTGCACTTTCAATCCTCCCCTTTTTGGTAATTGACGACAACATATAGATCAAAGCTTCGAGAAATTATAATAAAATTGAAATACATTGTCGCTTTGAGAAGTATGTGATAAGCAAGAGCTCCCCCTAAATTTGTGCATTATTTAAAATTTTCTTTTCAATGCAAATGCACAATCGATTAGGATCATGGGTTACTCTTCCATGTCACATACATCTTGGTGGAACGCTCAAAATGATATAAGGTAAAAGCATGCACTCATCGCCAAGCAAAGTGAATGATCATATATGAGATATAAAAGATAGTATCATCCAAGAAAGCATTAAGGTAGAATATGATCAAACACATGATCATACAAGTATCTCACACACAGACATAGCGTATTAAGCAAGCACACAAAAGTATCAACCAAATAACAAGAGATACAAAAGAAGCAAAAACATTTCTCCCCCTTTGGCAACACGTTACCAAAATGTTTGAAAATGAATAGTGTTATGCGTCTCTCTAGGCTTGATCTTCGGGATGTGGTGTTGAGAGGACTCCAAGGAAGAATGCATCTGTAGAAGTTGTTGGAGCTGGTGGAGTTGCAACTGGAGGTGGCACTAAAGTTGTGGCTGCTGGTGCTGATGTGGTAGCTCTAGTGTCAGCCATGGGCACTGCAGCTGACCTGTGACCTCTAGGCACTCTTTGAAAGGCATCTGTGGTAGCCTGCCCTTTCCTCTCCTCAGCTTCTTCCTGGAGTTTCTCAACGGCTGTCTGCATCTCAGTCACGTTCAGATCAAGATCATAGTACTTTGTCTCAATGATCCTCTCCAAGCTCTCCTGATTTTGAGTCAGGGTGGCCAAGCCCTTCTCAATCCTCAAAGTTGCTTGAATCAGATGTCCAAGTTGATCTTGTTTGCTCTTCATAAACACTTGAGATGCCGCTTCAACACTTGGCATCTTTGCAGCCTTTTGAGCCTTTGCCTTCTCTCTCTTTTCTTGTGCTTGCACACATGTAGGATCTTCTTCATTCATGACAACAGTGTTGTCCTCAAAGTCTGGTCTCAAGGGTAAATGCTCCTTGTCCAAGAGATAAGTGCCTGTGGCCATCTTGGAGTTGATGAGCACCTGAATATGTGGAGCATACCCACAAGATTTCTTCTAGTCTGCAGCTTTCCTCTTGATTGTTTCCACAATCAGGCTCATAACTTTGAATTTCTGAGGCACATCAAATATCTGCAGCAAGTTGATTGAATGACCTCTTATCATCTTGTGATCTCCAGATTTGGGCAACAATGTATGCCTCAATATAGTGTCGATAGTAGCTAATCTAGACAGCAAGTAATGTACAGACCCAAGCCTATGAGTTTCCAATGACTTGTCTGGAATCTCCTTGTACATGTTGGCCATAGAGTTGTGGTCTTTCTTCTTATTGGTATAGACATCCAAGTCATCTTCATGCTATTTAGGGGCGTTGATCAATTTAGCCCACTCATCAACAGTTGATTGGTACCTTGTACCTTCAGACATCCAAACTATTCTTCCATCAGGATAGAAGTGTGCACTGGAGTAGAATTGCATGATGAGTTCATCATTCCATTTTCTCAGCTTTTGACCCACAAACTTGTCCTCTCCACATGCTTTGAAGCTCTCATGTACACCTGGAAAATGGTCTACATTCTCATCAATGTATTTCCAGTCAGCCCACTTCATATCACAGACTATGGGCTTCTTGTCAAGCAATATGGTTTCATAGAAATCTTGCTGCTCTTTGGTATGGAACCTGTAGTCCACAACAATCTTTCTCCTCATAGCATAAGGGTCACTTTGTCTCCAAAGTCTGAGACCTGTATCTTTCCTGATCTTCATGTCTTCTGCCACAGGATGATTATCATCATGATCTGGAATTTTTGGTTTAAGCTTCCTATGCACTTGGGCTTCAGCATCTTCTTCTTCATCCATCTCAGGCACTAGGGCCTTGTTCTTCTCAGTAGCAGAAATGTTCCTTGTGCTCCTCTTGGGCTTTGGAGCTGGAGCAGAAGCTTTGGGGGCAGTTTTGGGCTTTAAAGGGGCAGCCCCAGACTTGATGGCATCCCCCTTCAGCTTTTGTGACTTGGGTGCTGGAGCAGCATCCTCCTCCTCCTCCTCCTCCTCTTCTTCTTCTTCTTCTTCTTCTTCTTCTTCTTCTTCTTCTGCTGCTAGATCTCTAAACATAGATGATATCCCAATGACTTTGGCAATGGTCTTCTTGACCCTCTCTTTCCTCTTTTTTCCTCCACCAACCTCCTTTGGTTCAAGTGTGAACTCCATGGTTTCCTGAGTGGAGGCTCTGGCTTTTGACATAGGAATCCTCTTGGCAGGTGCCTACTTGTGCATACCAGGTTTTGTTGCAGCAGCAGCTCCATATTCCTTCTTCAACACTTTCTTTTTGGAGCTCACTTCCTCCTTAGTAGCCACATAGTCCTCATCCTCTGAGTCTGAGGTTTTCTTCTTCCTTGACTTTGTAGCTTCTTTGGGCAAATTGCTTGGAGTGCTCCTGCTGCCCTCATCATAGCTGCTAGAGGGACTAGTTCCCTCACTCAAGTGCACTTGCTCTTCTCACTTGTTCTGGCTATCACTCTGATCAGACAAACTGTCAAGGCAAACTGACAGCAAACCCTGTGAATAGATATAGATGAGATAGAGTGGATGAGCATCACAAAGTGCAGAGGTTTTTGCAAATCTGATGAGTCAAAAACTTAGTTTTAGTTCTCCATAGAAAGCATTTCCGAGCTACCGATTTGTTAAACTCGGTTACACTGAAGCAACTTCTGGAGTCTAAACTAGTGAACTCGGTCAGACCGAGTCACAATTCGGTGACTCTGAGATTGCTAGGGTTTCACACAGAGTTGAACTCGATCGCACCGATTTTCAACTTTCGGTTAGACCGAAAAGTGCAAGTGCATTGGCTTAAGCCAAATCGGTGAGAACGATTTCCACAACTCGGTCGGTCCGAGATGAGTTTGGCGGAAACCTAACCCTAAATTTTCGAATCAAACCTAATCTAATGGAGGTTTTGCTGGACAGATTGATCTCATACATGGTAAGAAACATGGCATTGACCTTGTGCTCAGAATCGGAGGTAAAAAGAATGCACAAGGGGTCGAACTCATTCCCACGTTCGGCGATGAGCTCGCTACGGCGGCAATGGCGACGTTGAAATCCGTTGACGGCAACGGAGAGCAGCTGCGGGAGGTCACTGGCGACGAGAGGATTATCCAGAGACCCGAGGCGGCAGAGCAGGACACGCGCGGGATGAAGGGTTTTGAAGAAATTTCCAAAATCTTACCCGTCGGTATATATATCCTGACCCTGTCGGTGTGACCGAGTGGAACAACTCGGTGGCATCGAGATGCAGAATCGCAAGCGGTTACTGCAACTCGGTGTGACCGAAAAGTTCTAATCGGTTGCACTAAGATTGAAAACCTAGATCAACTCAGTGAACTCGTTGTGACCGAAGTGGATGGATCGGTCAGACTAAAATGCACAAAGAGGTTTTGGAAGTTTAAGTTTATGACAAATCAGGGACTCCGAGTGCTCCTCACAAAGAGTGGTTCGAATCTGAATTGATAAAACTTTGGGATGTAGCATGAATAGAGTTTGAGACGAGAAAAGCATAGATAGCTAGAGGAAGTTCTTAGGCATTCTTGTCCATCCATTTGGCACAAGAAAAAAGCCAAACAATCAAAGCAACAAATGGATGTCCTCGAATGTGTAAAATATGCAACCAACATGCTCACACAATAAAATGGCAAATGAAATATGTGGCAAAGCATGCACAAACACTCTAGCATCTATCAAGCAATTGGCGATGGCTAGGTCATCTATATATGAGTATATTGACTTAGGAGTCAAATGAGAACATTTGATCATAGGTCATACTCATCGTTTAAGCACAAGTGGGGTTACCACTTTTACATAAAGCTTTGTTGTGTTCACACCATTAGAGTTGCTTTAGCTCAATTGTTAGAGTAAAGCTCCCCCTAGATGTGATATCCCCCCTAAGAGGGATGAACTAACCTCGGGTTTTGTCGATGATGACTTCATGTAGATGTTGAAGATGTGGATTCTCAATGTTGACCTAGATCATTTGGAGCAATCCATTGGAGTGAGTTGCACTTTCAATACCTACACGGGTTAGTCCCACAAGGAACAAACAAGGATATCCATAGACATAGAGTGATGTTCACACAAGATGATGTCCATGAAAGCATTAGGTTACCTTGTCCCTTGTCTTACCAACTAGAGGGTTTGTGACTCCTTGAACTAGTGCAAGATGTGGAAGTTGTTTGCACTTGTCCTCGCCAAGATGATATGAGTGAAGTATGTTGGCGGAGTCACCCTCAAGAACTCTGTTGTTCTTCTTCTCGGGGATCCACATCATCTTGATGGGAATCCTTGGAGTTGTAGTTGTACTTGATGAGGTAGAACTTGATGTAGTCTTGGGAACCCACTTGACCAAGGCCTGAGGAGCTTCTTCAAATGCGTCAATCTCCTCTTGAAGCTTGTACTTGCCCTTTTGCTTGTGGTCTTGTGGTGGAAGACCATCTTGATATTGTGTCCCTTGGAAATAAGTAGCATCATACTTCTCTTGTTGATGAACAAACTTTTTCTTGGGGTATTTATCTTCTTCCCACTCAACTCCATTGGCATTGAACTTTCGTTCAAAACCAACACCTTGATTCTTCCTGTGCCTTCCTTGTAGCATACAATTTCCTCAAATTGCTTACTCCCGGCAAGGCTCTTGTAAACACCTTTCTCTATAATTCCCTTCAATAAGATATTTTCTTGCTCAAGTGTAACTTGGCGAAGTGAATCGTTAGTGGAATCAAGAGAACTACTAGAAGCAACAACATTGGATTTAACATGATTATTGTTACTACTAGAAGAAGAATCTTTCTTGCTCTTGTTGCTAGATTTAACTTGTGGCATATAAGTAGACAAGAGTAAATGCTTGGCAATGCAAGAAGAACTTTTCTTGCGAAGATCATCATTGATTGCTTTTAAGAACCCATTCTCTTGCTCAAGGTTGAGCTTTCCAAATCATAGCTTCTCATGAGTCTTTAAAAGTTCTCGATGATCTTCCAAGGTAGTTTCATGAGCTAACTTAAGAGTGGTTAAGTCTTTAGTTAGATGATCAATCTCCTTCTTATCATCATCATTCGTTTTATCTTGATTAGCATGATTAATAGAAACTTCATCATAGATTTCATCACTAGAGTTGTCAACAAGTAAATCATCATCACCTAGCAAATTATCTTCATCACTACTGAAATCAACATACTCAGGGTGTGATAACTTTGGGCCTTTAGCCATGAAGCATCTTCCAATTCCTTCATTTGGTGAGTCAAATATGTCATAGGAGTTGGTTGACACAAGTGCTAGACCGGCAACACCTTCATCTTGAGTATATTCAGAGTCGGAGTGATACCTTCTTTGGGAGTGATGGTCGGAATCGGAGCCTGATACCCATTCACCAAAATGAGCTTGATGTCTTCATTTTGTGCTCTTTGATGATTTTTCCTTCCTTTCCGAATCCTTGCTTCTCTGAGAGGTTCTTCATTCATAACGATCATCTCTACTCCTCCTCTCTCTTGGTGGTGATTCTTCTCTTCTACTTCTCCTTTTGGAGGAATCTTCTCTTCTTTTGTAGGTGGCCGTACACTCATTGGAGTAGTGTCCTGGTCTTCCACAATTGTAGCAATTACGCTCACGACTCGAAGATCTTTTGTCATTGTAGGACCTTGACTTGGAACTTCTTTCTTTGCTTCTACTCTTGTAGAACTTGTTGAAGTTCTTCACCATTAGGCTCAATTCCTCATTGAAGGTTTGTTTCTCACTTGATGATGTAGGAGCATCACAGGAGGCTTTGTAAGCACCACTTGACTTGTTGTGAAGCTCTTCCTTATCCTTGAGTGACATCTTATGAGCAACAATTCTTCCAATGACTTCCGTTGGCTTGAGATCTTTGTAGTTGGGCATCATTTGGATCAATGTGCACACGGTATCATATTTTCCATCCTAGGCTCTTAGGATCTTCTTGATGATGAATCTATCGATCATCTCTTCACTTCCTAAGCCGGCAATCTCATTTTTGATGAGAGCAAGGCTAGAGTACATTTCAGCGACACCTTCACCGCCCTTCATTTTGAACTTGTCAAGCTGACTTTGAAGCACATCCAATTTGGATTCCTTGACGGAGTCGGTACCCTCGTGCATATCAATCAAACTAACCCAAATTTCCTTTGCATTCTCAAGACGGCTGATTTTGTTGAATTCTTCGGGGCACAATTCATTGAAGAGGATATCGCAAGCTTGAGCATTGTATTGCAGCATCTTCAACTCTTCTGCGGTAGCTTCACGGTTCGGTTCTCTCCCATCAAAGAATTCACCTTGCAAGCCAATACACGCAATAGCCAAAACGGCGGGGTTATGTCCAAGAATATGCATTTTCATCTTATGCTTCCAACTAGAAAAATTAGTACCATCAAAGTAAGGACCTCTACGGTGATAATTTCCCTCGCTAGACGCCATACTCTCCTAGGTTGTGAAACCAAGGCTATGATCACCAAAAGCTATGGAAATCAAGGAAAATGGAGACCAAAGCTCTGATACCACTTGTAGGATCGAAGGTATGTCTAGAGGGGGGTGATTACACTACTTGACCAAACAAAAATCTAGCCTTTTCCCAATTTTAAGTCCTGGCAGATTTTAGCAACTTAGCACAAGTCAAGCAATCAACCTACACATGCAAATCTAAGAGTATAGCAGTGGAATGTAAAACATTTGCATATGAAGGTAAAGGGAGGAGTTTGAAGGGAGCAAACACAATATAGACACGGGGATTTTTTGCGTGGTTCCGATAGGTGGTGCTATCGTACATCCATGTTGATGGAGACTTCAACCCACGAAGGGTAACGGCTGCGCGAGTCCACAGAGGGCTCCACCCACGAAGGGTCCACGAAGAAGCAACCTTGTCTATCCCACCATGGCCATCGCCCACGAAGGTAATAGATGGTGTGTTGATGATGAACTCCTTGCTCTTGTGCTTCAAACTATAGTCTCCCCAACCCTCAACTCTCTCTCACAGATTTGGATTTGGTGGAAAGATGATTTGAGCGGCAAGCAACTTGGGGAAGGCTAGAGATCAAGATTCTTGTGGTTGGAATGGAATATCTTTGTCTCAACACATGAGTAGGTGGTTCTCTCTCAGAAAATATATGTTAGAAGTGTAGGCACGTTCTGATGGCTCTCTCCACGAATCAAGAGTGGGTGGAGGGGTATTTATAGCCCCCACACAAAATCTAACTGTTACACACAATTTAGCAAACTCGTTGGGACCGAATCATAAAACTCGGTCAGGCGGATTTAGTTCAAAATGTGAACGTTAGGCTTTTCGGTGGGACCGACATGTCAACTCGGTGGGACCGATTTCATTAGGGTTAGGGCATAACGTAATCTCGGTGAGACCGATCACATAAACTCGTAGGACCGATTTCTATAATAGGCAAATAGAGAGTTGGTCAGGCAAACTCGGTGGGATCGATTCGTTCATTTCAGTGAGACCGAAACGTTATGAAAGGGAAACAGAGAGTTTGCATTGCCCTCTCGGTGAGATCGAGATCCCTATTGGTGAGACCGAAGTGACTAGGGTTTCTGGCAGTGGCTATGTCAAATGAACTCGGTGGCGCCGGATAGATCAAATTGGTGGGGCTGAATTTGACTTTTGGTTTGGGACATATGTCGATTTGAGAAAGTTGTTGAGGGCTTTTGGAGCATATCACTAAGCATTTTGAGCAAGCAAGCCATTAAGGAACACCTCATCCCCTTTTAAGAGTATTGACTTTCCCTATGGACTCAATGTGATCTTGGATCACTAAAATGAAAATATAGAGTCTTGAGCTTGAGCCAATATGTGTCCTTAGCATTTTGAGGGGTCCACATTCCTAATCCATGCCATGCCAATCACTGAACTTTCTGAAATGATCATCTTGAAATAGCATTAGTTCAATGAGCTATAAGTTGTTAGGAATTACCAAAACCACCCAGGGATAGTTGCACTTTCACTTCTCCTTATTGGCGACCATGAAATCGGCGATGTAGTCCCTCGCGTATTCACGATGCTCTGGGCATACTGCCAAGAAGTCCTCGTGCATGAAGTACGGGTCGGCGACACAGATATAAGGTATCTGCTCAATCCCGATGATGTAGTTCATGTACAAGGCAAAAAGGCGGACAAACATAAAATCCAGCATTTTCAAGTGAAATATGTTGAAGAACTTTTCCGCGGGGAATGTATCGACGTACAACCTTTGCCGCGGCACGTTAACCACATAGAGTGGGTATCCTGGATTTTCCGAGGCGATTATGCTTTTCTCTCTCTGCAGCACATCGTCATGAAGTATCCTTGGATCGCCGTATATGGCCTATACCGCTGCCTTAGGTAGGATCGGATGACCAGGGATATGACATTTTGCCGCACCAGGGATATGACGTTTTGCTGCACCGGGGATAGCTATACGGTCTTGAACCCGAGGCTGCTGAGGCGGCTGGATCATAGAAGCAACTTTGTTGCCTTTCCTCGGTCTCTTCCTATTCTTCTTTGCTACTAGAAGGTTGTCTATAATACGTTCATCCTCTGGCAATTCAAGCACCGACTCATGACGCTCAAAGCCTGAGTACTCATACTGCTGAGCCATCAATCCTCCGTCGTCGTAGGCGCCAGTATTGAGATACTGTAGAGTGTCATCGTCATCCTCATCGATGGCATCGATATCATGCATTGCTTCTTTGACGGCGGCGACGTCATCAGCGACTAATGGAGCCTCTTCCTCACCCCGTCCGCTATCACCCGGCACGACAGTCGACGCTAATTGGGTAGGTGGGGTGTTCGTGTTCATACCTTGCTGAGGCTGCGTGGTCGTGGGTGTGCTCCCGGCATTGAAGTAGACTGTTTGGCCACAAGAGGACCCACCTCTTGCAATCGCCAAGCCGCCGCAGGGTCTCATCATCATCTCCCCCTAGTACTGGAGGAGCCAAATTCTTGTGGCCCAGTTTGACACTGGCCAAGGAAACCTTGAAGACGTCAGGGGTGATCGCTCAGCTCTGGAACAATTTTTCCTTCGGCTTCACTATCGTCGCCTTCCCCACGTCCACCTTCTGGCCGCTGATGGTGTACGATATGGTCCACGGGGTTACGTCGGCCTACAAAGACATGTCTGTGATGTGAGAAATCCGGAAAGCAACGGAAACAGGAGATTATACATTTATTGAAGAGGGTCGGTGTGACAGGTACCGTGAGGGTGTCGAGCTCAGCCAAAGACGAAGCATCGCTGAGCACGTCCGAGACGGAGGGCAGGCTACTATGAGCAAGTGCGGGAGCTGGTGCGGGAGCCGGTGCAGGAGCTGGTGCGGGAGCCGGTGCAGGAGCAGGTGCGGGAGCCAATGCAGGACCTGGTGCTGGTGTGATGCAAGTCGAGCTACTCCTGAAGAAGCCGGAAAGGGGAAAGTCCGCTGCCTCTTTATTTGGATTTTGCCTGCTCCAACTGTCTATAGCCGGAACCAAGACACCATACCTAGCAGTAGCGCGGGTATTTTGCCTAGTAGTGGCGCGGGGTGCCGCTCTACTGATAAGGCGCTACAACTAACATGTAGTAGTAGCGCGTGTCATCGCATGCTACTGCTATACATGGCTAGTAGCAGCGGGCTTTAATGCCACGCGCTGCTGCTAATAGCTGCAGCGCTTTTAACTAGGACGTGCTACTGGTAAGACAGCGCCACTGCTAACTTTATTCCCCTCGCAACTGCTAGTTTTATTAGTTTCTGTTTTTTCTGCATATTTCCTTTGTATTTGAACAGGCTTTATACAATAATCTTTAGCATATCAAACACATACAAATGTAATCATAGCATATACATACAGATAGTCTCATCAAATCATGTCATTATCATAATCATCATCCAACACAAAGTGGTCTCTCGTCATCATCTCGAAAATAGCTATTCAAGTCTCGATTACTTACAACTACATCGTCATCCATCTAAACAATGATAAACGCGAGAAGAGCTATCACTATGAGTGAGAGCAGAACTATGCGGTACATGAGTTCGTATCCCTCTCTCGCATTAGCGTGAACCTGAACTAACTACTGGCTGTCTCTCGGAAACCGGAAACCGGTACACCTGGGCCTGACACTCCGGCCACTTGTCGTATACTCCTGGCATTACACTTCTTCGTCATCGATGATCTATGCACCTGCATCATCATATGAGTCGATGATATGCAACATATATAGTTGAGCAACAGAAAGAGACAGACTTGGCAAAAATAGAAGCAACATATCATAAGCATAAATAACAAAGTTCATCGTATCCAAAATGCCCTAACCAGAGTGATCTTCGCTAGTTGAGGAGGACGGTTTAATTACATCACAACTAAAGTTTCGTCATGCATAACTCAATGTTTCGTCATTCAAAAAGTATGGACTAAACGGACACATTGTCATATATCGACAATCACTCCAACATGTCGTTCCGTCCATCGAAGTCAGGGAGATAGTCCCCGAGCTTAGTGAATGGCTTCAGGTCGAGACTTTGAGCGGCTATGCGTGTTCGGACGTCTTTCCGCGACATTTGCCCTTCCTCGTAGAACATACCTGTTTTGTCGAGGACCTCCTCACGATGACTTGGGCAAGTTCACGCTGGATGTGATAGAACTCAGCTCGAAGTTGATGATCCGAGATATCTCCTACATTCTTTGCCCATTGCAGAATATGGGCATCGCCAGATTTAGGTGTCATGCGAAGGTTCTGCTGATCCCGTCTGTACTCCAGCATGTGGTGTAGGACATAGGATCCATCACTAAGAGTATCACTCGGTTGCTGGATGCAGCAGAAGTCGGTCTTATGGCCGAAGGCGGGCCTGCCGTCCCTTTTCTTCTTGTCCTTGATCTCTCCACCCCGTACGCCGTAGTAAAAGATAGCACTGCCGAGAACAGACTTGATGTGGGTGTAATCCTTTTTGTTCATGTTCTTCGACGAGTCCAAGTATAGAGCGTGGGAGTGTCGGGGGTAAAGCATGATGAGGACGGCACGCCCGCTGCTGCGCAAAATAAGTACACCTCAAATTAATTAGCCTCCACCATGCAAATGAATGATTGAAATCGAAGGAAGGATATCTACGCGAATGACTTACAGGGGATGATAAGGCACGAGAATCGTCTCCTTGTCCTTATTGGCGACCATGAAATCAACGATGTAGTCCCTCGCTTAATAACGGTGCTCTGCGCAGACTACCAAGAAGCCCTCGTGCAGGAAGTACGGGTCATTGACACAGATATAAGGTATCTGCTCAATCCCGATGATGTAGTTCATGTACAAGGCAAAAAGGCGTACAAATGTAAAATCCAGCTTCTTCAAGTGAAACATGCTGAAGATGTAATCGAATCGAAGGAAGAACTTTTCCGTGGGGCATTAGTGGACATACGACCTTTCCAACGGCACGTTAACCACGTAGAGTGGGTATCCTGGATTTTCCGAGGCGATGAGGCTTTTCTCTCTCCGCAGCACATCGTCATGAAGTCTACTTAGATCGCCGTGTGTGGCCTCTACCGCTGCCTTAAGTATACAGTCTTGAACCCGAGGCTGCTGAGGCGGCTGGATCATAGAAGCAACTTTGTTGCCTTTTCTCGGTCTCTTCCTATGGTTCTTTGTTACCGGAAGGTCATCTATAATACGTTCAGCCTTCGGATTCGATGTTTCACCCTTGCTTTCCAGGCGGTCAACGCGTCGCTAAACTTGGTCATGGCGCGTTTGTTTATCTTCTTCATTGCCGGGTCTTTATCTGGATTTTTATATTCCTTTTCATCCCGGCCCGGGAACAAGAATATCTGGTGCAGCTTCTTTACAAGGGAGGGCCTCATATTATCTATCTTCTTTAGTTTCCCATTGTTGATGGTGGCGGTTGTCCATACGATGCAGCCTATTTTATTGCCGTAGCACGCGCGCGCTTCCGCGGGTGCTTTCGGCTCAAAATTGCCGTCGTCCACCTCAGTGACCACAAGTCTAGTAGTCATGAGTTGGTTTGGGCGCTGTTGTCGGTGTTTTGGGAACGAGGGTCCCCAGACTTGCCTGCCTGCGGCCCGCGGCATGGCTCCACTCGCGGCCCAGTACGGCTCGTCTTCACCAACAAGCGCTCAAGACCCTCGCGAGGGGCCAAGCCTCACGAGGCGGACGGCACAAGACCTCCTCGGGAGCGGCCTCACCAGGCTGGCTCGTGAGGGGCTGAGAGATCAAGGCCAGGCGAACCTCGCGAGGTTCCTACGACGCCAGCCATGACGACCAAGACCAGGCAGGCGCGAGCGCGCACAGTGTCCTTGTTTCCTCTTTGGTGCTAAGGAGGCAAGCGCATGCGAGGAGTACCGAGGCATCAGGCAAAGGTTTCCATATCGGTGCAACGAGACCAAGACCAACAGGACGGCAGGATGGAGGTCACCGTGGAGCCCAAGACGGCGTCACCACCAGAGCCTTTGGCAGGCAAAGACCACCTTTAGTCAGGATAGCTTGTACTAGCTACCCCCTTTTAAATTGGTCGTTGTTGGCTCCCTTCCCGCTCAATATTTGGGAAGAGGACCAGGGCCTCTATAAATAGGACTAGCCACCACAGTAGGAGGCAAGAGATTCAGATCATCCTCACACTCGCAAGCACAAGAACACCTCGCCTCAGGAGGCTGTTCTTTCCCTTGTACTGTTCATCCTCAGCCCGAGAGGCAATCCACCACACCACACTAGAGTAGGGTATTACACCACAACGGTGGCCAGAACCAGTATAAATCTTGTGTCTCTTGTGTTGCGGGTTCGTCGAGCTAGGCTTTGAGATTGCGGCGAGGTTGAGGGCGTGATTAGGTAGGGGGAAATCTTCGTGCGCACCCCAGTGTTCGAACCTCAAGGGTTTTGCCGGAACCCGAAATCCGGCAGTTGTTGCCTCTCTGCTTTCGGTTCTATACTAGCTCCGTTAGTCTCGGTGCTGGTCTCGGCGACGGTCTCAGTCTCAGCACTGGTCTCAATGTCAATCTCAGTCTTCGATGCGACAGGTGGGTCCAGCAAGAACAACTTTTGATCGTGGGCAAGGTTCAAAAAATCGTCCGCCGCCCGGTTGACGTCGTCGCAATCACTAGAACCCTGTCCTTCATCGTTGCTAGCCATGTTTCCTATGATTAAATCTAGTCAATTAGTCTAGACCTAATGAAATGAATAATGACATAAAAGGCCTATGTTTTGCAGGAACGTTGATTCCTTCCCGGTGTGGCAAATAACGGGCACTCGATATGTCCTAGTTTTTAGCACAAGTCATGCAAAAATTCACGGAAAATTTCGGCATGACCTTTGCTAAAAAGTGAAAAAATCGAGCACGTGAAATTTGTCGGAACGGAAATGAACCAACATTCCGGCAAAACATAGGCCACTCAGCTTCATTCCCTGGAAACAACAAAAGGCCACTTGGGCACAATCGATCCACTTCAAGTTTGCATATAACAAGACCACTTAAGAACGTGTACATGAGCAACTACAACAGTAGATAAACATGAACAAACACTATACACGAATTTGCATATAACATGACCACTTCAAATTTGCATCTCCTAGTGTTTGACACTTCAAGAAAATCTACACAAATCTCATGCTCTCTCAAACTCAATTCAAAAACCAAATATAGATGGATGAACCCTAGAAACCTAGAACCTTTACATAATGTCCTAAATTGTTGTCCTAATGAAAATTATGTTCTAATATAATTTTTTAACCCTAGAAATCAATTTCTGTCCTAAATTTCAAATTATGAACCCAAGAACTCAATTCAAATTATGTCCTAAATTTCTGTCATAATAAAAAATCAGTAAAAATTAAGAACCTACTGGACTTGCAGCACTAATAGAAATTTATATTTGTATATTGATCTTTTCTCTAAACTAAACCCTACTACCCTCATTGACATTAAACCCTACTGCCCTAGGATTTCCAGTTAAACCTACTGCCCTAGTACTTAAGCATCTACAAGTTTATCCTAAAAATTATATTTAGTTAACTACTTAAGCATATAAAAATTTGTCCTAAAAATTATATTTAGTTAACTACTTAAGCATATACAAATTTGTCCTAAAATTTATATTTAGTTAACTACATTGGGTGCACAACAACTATACAACTACTTAAGCATCTAAAAGTACTAGCTAATTTGATGAACCCTTACTAATTAGATGAAACCTAGCTAATTTGATGAACTCTAAAATTTGATGAACCCTAGGAACCCTAGCTAGGCAGAGGTAGGGCAGAAGGAGGAGGGCGTGTACGTAGGCGTGCTCAGCTCGGTGCCGGCAGAGTTAGGGAGCAGGAGGAGGCAAAGTGACGAGGGAGGGGCACGTGGTGAGGGCGGGGTCGGGGCTCAGGCGTGCGGCGAGGGCGGGAACCAGAAGGGCACGGAGGGCAGCGGACGGTGTGAGGAGGGCGACGGCGGCGGCGAAAGCAGAGGTGAGTGGTGATTTGCGGGAAGTAGCCGGGGGGAAACCGCACGGGCCGGTTATGTCAAACATAGCGGTAGTGCTTTTGCGGAAAAGCGCTATAGCTAATTTAGCTACAACGCTTTCCACCAAAACGTGCTACGGCTATAGGAAGTAGTTATTTACTTTCCTTTTTCTTTTCTTTTTATGTCGGTGGAAACAACACCTATGGGATCATGGGGAATCCCTTCTATGGTTGGCGGGCGCGGGGCTGTGGAAAGAGCGGGTTTAGTAGATCAACACGGGGAAATTTATCCAGGTTCGGTCCGCAAGTGATGCGTAATACCCTACTCCTGTTGGTTTGTGTTTATGTGGTGTTCTTGGACTAGCTACAAAGCATGCAGGGTCCAAAAAGTCCGAATCCTTCTCCACTATGCCTCGGGCCTCCTTTAATAGCAAAAGGGGTCGCCACAGTGGCACACATGAGGTGGAAAGTTTGTACTGTATACAAGTCTATCCCCTGGCACCGTAGGACAAACACATTTAATGCGCAGCTGACGTGCCCTCTCACTTCATCGAGGACGGCAAGGAAGCTCGTCTCGCCCGTCGCCGCCTCATCTCACTCTGACGTGCGCCAAAGCTGACTAGGCGTCCAGCGCCACGCTGGTTGGCTGGCTGCTGAGTTGGTGCGGTGGCAGAGTCTTCACGAAGATCTGCATGCCACCACGCAGGTGCTTGCTGAGTTGGCCTGGAAGCTGCACGTTGCCACGCAGGTGCCTGCCTTGTTGGCGGGTTGACTGCTGTGTTGGAACGGCGGTGGAGCCTTGGCAGGTGGGGGCCTGGCTGCGGCCCTACAGATGTCCCTGGCAAGGTTCTTGCCGGGGCCCCGGCAAAGGCCTCGCCGTGGTCTCGCAGGTGTCCCCCGCAAGGGTCTTGCGGGGGGGCTTGTGAGCGTCCCCGACAAGGATCTTGCCGGGGCTTTCCGTCTTATGGTTCTCATCTAGTCTTGTATGTTCTTGGTCTTCACGAGGATCTGCATGCCACCATGCAGGCGCCTCCCGATGTCACATCCCTAGTTCTAGTTTGCTCTAGGCTAGCTAGTCATGTGTGCATCATGTTTAAATTTCAATGAATTTGAAATGGGGACATGTGAAAGCCTCAGAAATCATTTCTGAAAAAGACCAAGATAAAAATTGCTTCAATAGGTCCAAGAAAATGTTCATGTTTCTCTATGAAAATATTGGCCAGACTTGAGAAACATGAACATTTTCTTGGACCTATTTGAAGCAATTTTTATCTTGGTATTTTTCAGAAATGATTTCTGAGGCTTTCACATGTCCCCATTTCAAATTCATTGAAATTTAAACATGATGCACACATGACTAGCTAGCCTAGAGCAAACTAGAACTAGGGATGTGACAACTGAGCTTTGTTCCAACGTTGTCGGTGGTGTCAGAACTCTTAGGCTCAAGGGTGGCGGCCTTGCTGGTGTTGGGCAAGTTCCCCCGGCAAGGATCTTGCCGGGGCTACGTAAGCTGCCCCGGCAAGGCCCTTGTCGGGGAGAGCCCACCTTGTCCCTTCGCTCCTCGCGCCTCTGTCTTGGCGTTGCTCTGGTAGTCTTGTGTCTTTGCTTCCTCTTCTTTCCCGCCAAGCGCGGCCACAGGCGTGTGGCCGCGACTGCCCGCGCACAAGTAAAGGGGTACAAAAAGGACCCCTAATTTTGTACACCGACAGGAGCCCCCGAGCCTGGGCCACTTATAAGCGCGGAGCATTATTGGGCTAGGCCCAAAACGCTGCGCGGGTACGCGTGGCAGAGTTTTACCACAGTAATTCCCTCGCTAGTTGCGCTTCCCCACGACCCGCGTTGAATGTGTGATGTGGGGTTCGTGTGTGGGGTGGTTGCTGCATGCTTGCGTCACACCATGGTAAATGGTAAAGAGGCGGCACGCGCCTTCCCCATAAAAAGGGAAAACCGCAGGCGCGCTGCTCATTTTACCCCCTGTGCCTTTCCCAATCTCGGAACCGTCGCCCCCTTCTTCTTGCTCATGCTCTTGCCTTTGCCCGCCGCCACCACGCCCTCATTGCCCTTAATCCTCCATCTCCTCTCAGTCGCTATGGCATCCAAGACAAGCAAAGGCAAGGGGGCGGCCAAGGATGCCGGGGAGAAGGAGGCGCCGGAGGCAAGTTGGCGGGGCTTTGGATGCAGCACGCCTACACCCCCTTGATGGTAGATGTGGTCCATCTCAGGGACTACTTCAGGCCCCTGTGGGGGAGGGAGACAATAGGGCACCCTGCCACGCGCATCGTCCCTACAAATTTCGCCAAGGCCGGCCCAAATCGGTACGCCTTCTTTGTTGACTACTTCTCTTGCGGGCTTTGCCCCCCTTTCTCTGATTTCTTCAACGACGTCATGCACACCTACGGCTTCCATCTTCTAGATCTTACGCCGAATGCCGTGGTGTCCATGGCCTTCTTCGCCCATCTCTGCGAGGGCTTTGCCAGAGTGCTCCCTAGCACGGCGCTCTTCCGCCACTACTTCTACCCTCACATCCAGCCAGGGGGCGCCATCTCCGAGTGCATCACCTGGATCTTGAGGTCTCAAGAGAAGGGCACGTACCCGAAGGGCGCCCAGAAGGAGAGGTGGGAGGAGTGGCGGAGCCGGTGGTGCTGGATCGAGGAGGAGGATCCACGGGAGTTCTGCCTGGTTCGCCAGAGTCCGCCGGTCCGTCGCAAGGACTGGAGCGACCTCGATGCCAATGACAAGAAGCTCTCGGTCGCCACCACCAGGATCAATCGCCTCACCATGGCCGGGCTCACCCTCGAAATGATTGGGGCTGATTTCATCCGCCGCCGGATTGACCCACTTCACAACAAGGGGAGGCCGGCCTGGGACTACAGGAACGCAGCTGACGTCATGAGGCTCCGCCCTGGCTTGAAGCACAACTGCACGGTGATGGGGCATGCTCACTTTTGCCAGAGGCTCTTCTGGCTCAAGGTGAGTGACGACGGCAGGGCTGAGAGGACCGGCAGAGCCGAGAAGGCCGGCAAGACCGTCAAGGCGTCTCTGTTTGGGTTGCCGGCGAGAGTGGTCCCATTGAGCAACAACTCTCGCCAGACCGCCATCATTGCCATTATGCCGGACTTCAACACGCATGGCCTTGATCTGTTCTGGGACGAGCCGCAAGCGGAGGAGGTGCAGGCGTTCTTCAACAACTTGTCGGAGAATTATGTCCGTGATGAGCCGCTGCTCATCCGCGACACCACCAAGGAGGAGTTGGACTACATCGCCGCCAGGGCGGCGCATGCGGCGCTCACCAAGGAGGCTGGCAGCGCCAGCACTGTGGAGGACGAGGCTGACACGGCTGCGAAGGAGAAAGAGCTCGCCGGATGGGCGGAGTCTGCTGGGGAGGCCAGCAGCGTCGGCGCCGGGCCCCCCTCATTGAAGACATGGTCGAGGAGTCGGCCGAAGAAGAGGCCGAGGCCGACGACCCCTCAGCCACAGGGAAGAGGCGCGTCCTGTGGTGGGCTAGCTCTAGCGAGCCGGTCTGGCCCGGCAGGACCGCGCAGCGGCAACAGGTCCAGGAGCAGTCCGTGCGCCAGACGAGGGCCGTGGCGACGAAGGCCGCGGTAGCGAAGAAGGTGGTGAAGGCCACGGTAGAGAAAAAAAGGCGGCCGCTTCCTCCTCGTCCAAGCGACGCCGGATCCCATCCCCTTCTCCTCCTCCTTTGGATGGCACCCTGGAGGTTAATTTTGACCTCGGGTCATTCAGCCCGAAGAAGAAGAGGAGGTGGAGGACGAGTAAGCACTTCGCCCTCCATCATCTCCTAACCCCACGCCCGTGCTATCCTCCCTTAACTTGATGTTATCCTCACAGGGACACGAAGACGTTGGCCCAGAGGGTGGCGAAGAGGGCCAGGGCCTCGATGGACGACAAGCCCCCGACGAGCACTCCGCACCCGCCGGAGTTGGTGGTGATCAGCCCGGACGACAGCCCCTGACGCAGCCCCCACTTCAGCCCCCAGCGTGAGTTCACTACTCACTTCCCGTTTGTGTGTGTTGGGGCACGATCCCTTGGTGTTGACATTGTCGGGTTCGCAGGAGGAGGGCGGCAGCAGGAGGAGCCACTGAGGGCCACCCCCAACATGCGGCCCCCATCGACCACGCCGCCCAGACGGGCATCCCCGACAAGGGCACCAAGCACCGATCCCACATGCACAGAGGAGGAGGTGAACTTGGGTGGCAGTGGCTCCATCCCGGCAACGAACGTTGGCTGGGAGGGAACCACTTCTTCCCAGCTTGGCACGGGTACGTGGCCTGCCTCCTGTCCCTGTCTTTTCTTCTTCTTCTTTTTTTGAACCTTGATTATGGCCTCGTCTCATTCTCCTTCCTGGTATCCAGACCCTCCCTCGGCGGACCAGGAGGATATTGATACCATCATCGAGGAGGTCGGCAAGGACGCCGAGGCCGAGGCCAACAAGATTGCTGCTGAGGAGGCCGCCAAGACCGCAGCTGAGGAGGCCACCAAGGGGCCTGCTGGGGAGGCCGGCAAGGCTGCTGCCGAGGAGGCCGGCAAGGGGCCTACCTAGGAGAAGGTGGCCGACGACCAACCTTCCTCCCCTACAGCCCCTGTACCGGGCAAGTACTTGAAGGTGGGCAACGACCTGTTCGTCCACCTCCCAGGGACGGTGAGCACCAGGGCGCCAGCCTAGGGGGAGGTGTTTGACGACGAGGCGCTCGCCACCGCTGGGCTGGAGGTTGTTGATGAACTGAGCGCTGACGGTGGCAGTTCCCAACAGGAGCAGCTTCTCCGGGCCATGAGCGTCAACTTCCAGAAGCTCCAGGCGCTCCACCGTGCCCGCCTAGACAAGGAGAAATCCAGGATGGCGACAGCGGACAAGGAGGAGGCGGATTTTGGGGAGCGCATCGCTCAGATGCAGGTGTGGTTCCGTGAGGCTCAGGAAGAACTGAAGGCTGCCCAGGGCGAGCTGGCTGAGCGCAAACGGGAGCTCATCCTGAAGCAGGCTGACATCAAGAAGGCCCAGGAGGTGGCGAAGGAACAGGCCGCCAAAGACGAGGCCGCTCGGCAATAGCACCAGGCTCTGCTGAACTCCCAGGAGGAGGACCTTGCCGCTCGTGAGGAGGCGCTCGCCACCACACTCCGCGGCAAGGATGAGGAGGTCGAGAAGCTCGTCGCGCAGCGGACCCAGGAGCTGGAGCAGAGGCACAAGGACGCGCTCGATGCTCGGGCTCGGGTTCACGATGGTGAAATGGAGAAGCTGGAGCTGGAGCGGGATGGGATGAAGAAAGTGGTCTTGGAGCTGACGGAGGAGAGGGACACGGCCAAACGCGCTTTGGCGGACGCCCAGGCCGCAGTCTCTGACAAGGCCAAGCTGCTCTCCGAGGCCAACGACTCCATCAATGACCTTAAGCTGAAACTAGACGGCTTGGAGGGGAAGCTTTCGGAGGCCGGAGCTCATGAGGAGACCATGAACAAGGCCCTGGAGGACGATAAGCGGCTGCGGAGCAATGACGCCGCCGAACACAAGGATTACGCGAAGAGCGTAAACCTCTGGATCAGCCGCCTCGTCGATGTTGCGGAGAGGCTCACCACGCAGCTGGCCGCCATGGGCATGCCGAACTTCAAGTACTCCCCGGAGGTGAATGTGAGCCCTAACGCCAGGCTGACCTTGTTCTTCGAGGGCGTCCTTGAAGCCCTGGACCAGCTTCGTTCCAAATGAGCGACCTCTCTGGCCAATGAGGCCCGGAAGCTCTGTCGGGGCGCCCTGACCAAGGTCCTCACCAAGGTGGCGTACTGGAACCCCAACATCGACTTTGCCCACGCATTGGAGAGCTTGCCAGACGATGTGGACCTTGCGGCGCTCGAAGAGCGTATCGAGCCCATCATCACACGCGTCGACGGAGTCAGGAGGGTGGAGGGCCAGCGCGGAGACTAGGTACCCCATTTCTCATTGCCGCTGCGAGTTCAGGACCAAAACGATTTTCTCTTAAGTTAGAACTGCGGCAACAATTGATGTAATATAACTCTGCAGTACTTTAAGATGAAACATGCTATCTTCCTGTATTGATCTTTCTTTGTACGTATACACCCTACGCCCAGTAGGATAGGTTCGCCGGTGCGTAAACCCATGCTATGACGCTTTGATGACGGATCCTTAGCAGCCTGTCGGGGGGTGCTTGCGCCAGACAAACCACCTTGCCGCTCTCACCGCGGCCGCTTGAACTATTGTGCGGACTCAAAATAGAACAAGGGCGTTGCTAATAGCAGGCATGTCACCTTGGCGTTCTCAGTGCGGCCACTTGAACTGTTGAGCGGACTCTAAACAGAACAAGGGCGTAGCCAATAGCGGAAGGGTCCCATTGCATGCACGTTTTCCGTACAAAGAGCAAGATCTTTCGAGGAGAATAACCTTATATTAAGAAGAATTGCTCAAAGTTGTGCGTGACTTAGCTTTTTGCGGCCACGCTGTTGGATCTGGGGTTCTGGCAATACCCTTAAGGTTCGAACTCTGGGGTGCGCGCGAAGTTCTTTCCCTCCTACCGATCCACGCCCTAGCTCGCTAAGATCTCGCAGACGAACTCGACGAACTCACAACACAAGGGACACAAGATTTATACTGGTTTGGGCCACCGTTGTGGTGTAATACCCTACTCCAGTGTGTGGTGGTGGATTGCCTCTTGGGCTGATGATGAACAGTACAAGGGGAAGAACAGCCTCCTGAGGTTGAGGTGTTCTTGTGTTTTGGTGTGTGGCTAAGGATTGGCTCAAGGCTCGCTTGCTTGTGAGCTCTCCACTTGATTCGTCCCCTTCCTACGATGGTGGCTAGTCCTATTTATAGAGGCCCTGGTCCTCTCCCCAAATATTGAGCGTGAAGGGAGGCAACAACGGCGGCCAATTTTAAAGGGGACAGCTAGTACAAGCTATCCTGACAAAAGCGGTCTTCGCCTGCGAAAGGCTCTGGTGATGATGCCGTCTTGGGCACCACGGTGACCGCCGTCCTGCTGGCCTGCTGGTCTTGGTCTCGCTGCACTGATATGGAAACCTTTGCCTGATGCCTCGGTACTCCGCGCCTGCGCTTGCCCCCTTGGCACCAAAGAGGAAAGAAGGACGCTACGCGCGCTGGCACCCGCCTAGTGCCTGTCTGATCCTGATCGTCATGGCTCACGACACAAGAGCCTCGTGAGGTTTGCCCCGCCTTAATATCTCCGCTCCTCGCGAGCCTGCCTGGAGAGGCCGGTCCTGAGGAGGTCCTGCGTCACCCGCCTCGCGAGGCTTGGCCCCTCGCGAGGGTCTTGTATGCCTTGTTGATGAAGATGGGCCGTACAGGCCTGCTTGCATAGCCATGCCGTGGGCCGCAAGCAGGCAAGTCTGGGGACCCACGTTCCCAGAACGCCGACAGTAGCCCCCGGGCCCAAGGCGCGCTCGGGCTTGGCTTCGAGGCGAAGCCAAAGGTCAAGCGCGGAGCGCCACGGGCCCCAAAAGCCCACGGCCTTGGTCAACGCGTGGCAGTTGATTGGACGTGGGCATCTCCACTTCCCCATGCTGCCTCGGCAACTACTCGATTTGACAAGTCCCTGCGACATGCAAGGATAATCATCATTACCTGTGATCTTGGGAGGCGCCGGTTGGCCATCTTCCGCTATAAATGGGGAGAGGGCGGAGCCCCCGTCGCCCATCTCTTCTTGGTTCACTTGCTTCTTCCTCCTTGCTTCACTGCTAGCAGCAATGCCGCCGTCGAAGAGGTTTTCCGCCGCGGAGAAGGGCAAGGCCCCTCGGGAGGGACCCGGCTCCCCGGCGCCCAAGCGAGGACGTGGCCGTCCCTGCAAGCATGCCGCGACCCCCGCCGTGGCCCCCGGGTCTCGGGGTGGCGCCACAGTGTGCGGCAGGAGTCGCTTTGGTCGCGGCAGTCCTGTCGATGAGAGGAGACGTGCCGTGGTTGCGCGACCTCCCCGACCGCTGTTCCATGCATCAGATGTGCTACCGGAGTTCGTTGTCTGGTCAGAGGATCCGGCCGGCAGCTGGCTCCAGCTCCCCCACTTCTTTGCCGACCAGCTGGCGACATCCGGTCCAGGCGGGCTCTGGCTGCAGGCAGATGGTTGCTGCAGATGGGCTTCTTGGGTTGCGGTCGAGGTCTTCGTCGTGGGCAACATAGCTCTGGCCCGCGGTTGGCAGGCGTTCGCCCGCGCGTGCGGCCTGGGTAGGCGGTGCACCCTCCATTCCATGTTTGACGGCGATGCGACCCTCTTCGTGAGGGTGTTCGGGGAATACGGTCGCCGCGCCGGATGCTGCCCTGAGGTGAACGACGGCGAGGGGGTGCTCGGCCTTGGCGATGGTCGGGACGAGGAGGAGGACGAACCCGTCGGCCGCGCCTCGTCTGGCTACAGTGGCTCCTCCCTTGGCGACAGTTCCAGCAGCGGCAGCCTTGATCAGCCGCCACGCCGCCGCGCCCACTTCGAAAGCGGCAGCGGGTTGTCTCCTCGCCGCGCATCAGTGAAGCGCGGCGAGGGGTCCGACTAGACCCGGGACGTCACCAAGGCCCTGCCCCCGTCAGCTGCTGCAGGGGCGAGCGCCGCTTTTGTTATGTTCCCCTTTTCCTTCCAGCACCGAAATGAAACCAGCATGGGGCCGGAGGGGCGTGTATCAAACCATGACTTATTAACCATTATGCTACGCTTGTTGTTTCAGTGCTGTGTGGCTATTTTGCACAAAGATAACTTAGCCTGGTGCATTCGGGGCGCCCTCCTCCTTACGAGGCATTTATTTCCTCGTGTCCATCTTGACCTCGTGGTCTGCGATTGCTCAGGAACTGCAAAAAATGCGTTAGGGAGTTTGCCAGGAGATTTGTCGTTGACCCAAGCCTTGACCCGGCGCTTTGTATCGCGGTACCCGTGGGGCACGGATTAGGAGAGATGCGCCAGCTTTCGGGCTCGGATGACGGTGGCTCGCGAGAAGGCAGAGAGAAGAAAAATGCTCGCGAGGGCACCTGCCTAGTCCCCCTCGCGAGGTATGCGAGAGAGAAAACATGAGCGAACCAGAGCCGGGAAATGCGGTAAGAGGCCAGGGAATCGAATCAGCAAGGAACACCAAAAGCAAACTTCGATTAAGGAAAAGCGAGCCAACTACGGAAAGCAAATGAAAAAGCCGCGTCCGGCACCTAATCTAGTCTTCATGTCTTCTCACCAGCGCGGAGCTAAGTGCTGCCACTAGGCATGGGAGGGAGCCCCAGGGCATGAGGCCGGCGCTCCTGAGACTCCGGGGCGTGTACAGCCCCACTCATTATTACGTGAGAGTGTCACGGGCGGCGATTCTTCACAGGCGCCGGGCCTTCTTCACAGGCTCTTGGCCTTTCTTCACAGGCTCCGGGCCTTGCTTCACAGGCTCTGGGCCTTGCTTCATGGGTAGAACTTCCGGAGGTGCTGGATGTTCCACGCGTTCTAGATAGGTATTCCGTCCTGCGTCTCCAGGCGCGCGGCGCCAGGCCTGGAGACATGGACGACCCTGAACGGGCCCTCACACATGGGTGAAAGCTTGTGCAGCTCTTCCCTGGAGAGGACCCGCCTCAGGACGATGTCGGAGTAATGGGACACGGGTATCCCGAAGACGGCAAGACGATATTTCAAGACATCGGGGCTAGCAAAGCCCCTCAGTCCGACTGCCCGGCCGCTCCTGCCGGCTCCCCGTCCGACTGCTCCACCCGGCCGGCTGCCCGGCTGGCTGCCAGCTGACCGACTGCGCCGACCAGCTGGCTGCCGACTGCAGCCCGACTCGACACCGACAAGACACCGACGAGACGGTCGTACCCAAGCACTATTCACGTGTCACCCCAGCCATCATGTATAGTGTCACTTGTCCCCTGGCACTATTCATGAAGTGACCTAGGGGACAAGCATGACATGCACCATGCCTTACCCATGCCCACTAGCTAGCTTACATACCAAGCTACCCTCTCCTATAAAAGGAGACACACATCCATCCATCTATGGATGGACTCACGCACACACACAAGAAGCTAGCTAGCAAGAGAGCTAGCTAGCCATCCATCCATCCATCCCCACGGGCAAGCATGCCCAAGCACACAAACGCGGCCATGCTCATGGCCGGCCACTAAAGCATGCTTTGTGCATGCATATATGGAGCCAGATGTCCATGGCACTGCCCCCAGATACAGCTCTAGGAGCACTTTGTACTGCCCGATGTACACCCCAGATATACATACTCAGACATGCAAGAGTAGGGGTATTATCTCTCCGGAGAGCCCCGAACCTGGGTAAACTAGCGCGTGCTACTCGCATACCCGCTCCTGGTCCTATCAGCAGCGGTCTTACCCTCACACAAAGCCCTTGTGGCATCTGTCGACTCACACCCCCCCCCGTGAGAATACCACGACAGTTGGCGCCCACCATGGGTCGGTACTATATATGCTACCACGCTGCTGCTGGTTTCGCAGTCCGGGCGGGACCATCTTCGCCATCACCACCGCGGCGTCGCGCCGTCCCTCCGATAGCGACTGAGGGCTTGATATCGATACACCCTCGGAATGGCCGCGAGGGGCGGCGCGTCCTCGCCGTCGGCCTCATCTTCGCCATCACCACCGCGGCGTTGCGCCGTCCCTCCGATAGCGGCCGAGGGCTCGATATCGATACACCCTCGGAATGGCTGCGAGGGGCGGCGCGTCCTCGCCGTCGGCCTCATCTTCGCCATCACCACCGCGGCGTCGCGCCGTCCCTCCGATAGCGGCCGAGGGCTCGATATCGATACACCCTCGGAATGGCCGCGAGGGGCGGCGCGTCCTCGCCTTCGCCATCACCGCCGCGGCGTCGCGCCGTCTCTCCGGTAGCGCTCGGGGGCTCGACTTCGACCCACCCCCGGAGTGGCCGCGCGAGACGGCGCGTCCTCGCCGTCGGCTTCGCCTTCATCACCACAACCGCGGCGTCGACTGCGTCGCCGCCGTCCCGGCCTCCCATGCGCCCTGCGCCTCGTCTCGCTCCGGCGTGTGCGTCGACACCTCCCCGCACCCACAGATGCCCGGCCGTGCCTGGTCGCCTTCGCGTTGCGCACGCGCCAGGCTCGCCTCTGCGCCCGCCCGCTGACTCCTTGTCGCCGCGCCGGGTCCTCAACGCCGCGTCGCCCCCTCCCCGTGCACCCGGACGCCGAATCCCGTGCCGCCTCGCTTCGGCCGGCCGCTCCGCTCCGTGCGCCGCTCTACCGCGGCCACACCCACTAACCGGCCGGCTGCTCCGCTGCCGGCTCGCCGATGCAGCCGGCTACTACCGCCCTCGCCTTGTCGGCTCCGCGTCCGCCTCCCGCGCGCTGGATCCAGCACCTGCGCCGGCCGCATGGGCCCCGTGCCCGGCCAAGGGTCCATTCCCACCGGCGCCAGCGCTCCAGCCGGCCGCGGCTCCGAGCCGGTTCACGCCCCACACGCGCGCGGCGCCTCCTCCTCCTGCCGACGTCCGCGCTCCCCTGCGCCTGACGGCTCCGTGCTGACTCTCCCCCGCCGTGGGCCGACTTCCCCGCGTCCGCCTACCCCAAACGCCGCCGCGCCCGCCTGTGGCTGCCTCCGCCTCCGCCCATGGCCGCCTGCTCGCTTCGGCCGGCTCCCGCGGTCGCCGGCTCGCGGCTTCGCCGGCCGCCCCCGAGTCCTCCGCGGCCGACTCCCCTGCGTGCCGGGTCGCCGCGGCCGCCTCCCTCCGCGCGAGCGCCCCCGACGGACCACGCCCGAGTCCTCCGCGGCCGACTCCCCTGCGCGCCGGGTCGCCGCGGCGGCCTCCCTCCGCGCGAGCGCCCCCGACGGACCACGCCCGAGTCCTCCGCGGCCGACTCCCCTGCGCGCCGGGTCGCCGCGGCCGCCTCCCTCCGCACGAGCGCCCCCGACGGACCTCGCCCGAGTCCTCCGCGGCCGCCTCCCTCCGCGCGAGCGCCCCCGACGGACCACGCCCGAGTCCTCCGCGGCCGACTCCCCTGCGCGCCGGGTCGCCGCGGCCGCCTCCCTCCGTGCGAGCGCCCCCGACCGACTACGCCCGAGTCCTCCGCGGCCGACTCCCCTCCGCGCCGGGTCGCCGCGGCCGCCTCCCTCCCCGCGGAACCGCCAGCCGGCTCCGAGCAGCTGTCGGGTCGCCTCCGCTCGCGGCCGTCTGGCTCGCCGCCAGCCGACCCGCGTTGCGCCCGGCCTCCGGCCGCCTCCCCGCCTCTGCTCGCCGCCTGCGACCTCGCCCACGGCCGAGAGCTCCGCGCCCGCTCGCCTCCTCGCTCAGCCGGCTTCCCGCACGCCGGCTGGCCGGCTCATCGCCGCGCCCGCCTGCCCCTGCTGGCCCGCTGCCGGGTCGCCGCCAGCCGGCCCCGCACACATGCACGGGCTCCCCCTTCGGTCGACTGCTCGGGCGGAAAAGAAAGAAAAGAAAAAGGGCCGATTGCCCCACGCGAGGCACAGAAGAAAAGTCAAACCGACTGCTCCTCGCGGAAAAAAAGGGAGAGAAGACAAAGTAGTCGCCGGAAGATCCGGCCCGACTGCTCAGCAGTCGGCCCGAATCTCGGGGGCTACACCCAACGGGTGCACTGACGCGCCCCCGCGAGGAGAGAAGACAAAGTAGTCGCCGGGAGATCCGGCCCGACTGCTCAGCAGTCGGCCCGAGTCTCGGGGGCTACACCCAGCGGGTGCGCTGACGCACCCCCGCGAGGAGAGAAGACAAAGTAGTCGCCGGGAGATCCGGCCCGACTGCTCAGCAGTCGGCTCGAATCTCGGGGGCTACACCCAGCGGGTGCGCTGACGCGCCCCCGCGAGGAGAGAAGACAAAGTAGTCGCCGGGAGATCCGGCCCGACTGCTCAGCAGTCGGCCCGAATCTCGGGGGCTACACCCAGCGGGTGCGCTGACGCGCCCCCGCGAGGAAAGAAGACAAAGTAGTCGCCGGGAGATCCGGCCCGACTGCTCAGCAGTCGGCCCGAATCTCGAGGGCTACACCCAGCGGGTGCGCTGACGCGCCCCCGCGAGGAAAGAAGACAAAGTCGTTGCCGGAAGATCCGGCCCGACTGCTCAGCAGTCGGCCCGAATCTCGGGGGCTACACCCAGCGGGTGCGCTGACGCGCCCCCGCGACAAAAGAAGACAAAGTCGTTGTCGGAAGATCCGGCCAGATTGCTCAGCATTCGGCCCGAATCTCGGGGGCTACACCCAGTGGGTGCGCTGGCGCGCCCCCATAGAGACAAGAGAAGAGTTTCGTCCGGCTGCCAGCAGCCGGCAGAAGAAGAAAAAGGGCGCTGCAAGACGCCTCGCCGCCTGGCCGGTCGAGCCTGCCCGGCCGGGACCCTCCTTCGAGCGACCGGGGGCTCGAAGGCTACACCCAGCGGGTGCGCCGGCTCTTTTCGGCAAACTCCGCCTCGGCTACACGAAAACCAATGTGAGCTCCTCACCCGCATATTTTTTCACCGCGAGAGCACGGATAACCCCGAGCGATGCTCGGGGGCTATCTCCACATTGCATTACAGTTGCATCACTGTTCGCCCCGGCGCCAGCCAGAGTTGGCCCGGGGGCTGGCCGCTTGGCCTGAGACGTTTGTTCCCGCAGACGGCTTAGTAGCGTGCGCGGTACCAAAGGCCCACTCTTAGTCACAGACCGCGGAGCGGCTGTTCGGCTAGCGAGAGTGAACGCTGGAGGCCACCCACGCGAAAAACGTCCGGGAAGAAAAGCGGTTCGGGCGACCCGGCCGTTATCTTTACGAGTATCTACTCGGTTGAATTCGCTCCCAGCATCTGAGTATTGTACACTCCACTCCACGGCCCACTCTCAGCCACAGACCGCGGAGCGGCTGTCCGGCAAGACAGAGCACAAGCCAAAGAGCGGAGGGAACATGAAAAAGATTGAAGGGGGCTCGGACGAAACCGAGTCGGCACCCTCCGCATAAAACTTGCAATGCTAAAAGCAAACATTTGATATATCTGCGTGGACTAACTTCGTCCTTTTTATGATCATTTCCATGAACACTCGCGAAAAAACCTCCGCCCAACTTTGCCAAGTTAACCGGAGGCTTGGGGGCTACTGTCGGAGTAATTGGACACGGGTATCCCGAAGACGGCAAGACAATATTTCAAGACATCGGGGCTAGCAAAGCCCCTCAGTCCGACTGCTCGGCCGCTCCTGCCGGCTCCCCGTCTGACTGCTCCACCCGGCCGGCTGCCCGGCCGGCTGCCAGCTGACCGACTGCGCCGACCAGCCGGCTGCCGACAGCAGCCCGACTCGACACCTACAAGACACCGACGAGACGGTCGTACCCGAGCACTATTCAGGTGTCACCCCAGCCATCATGTATAGTGTCACTTGTCCCCTGGCACTATTCATGAAGTGACCTAGGGGACAAGCATGACATGCACCATGCCTTACGCATGCCCACTAGCTAGCTTACATACTAAGCTACCCTCTCCTATAAAAGGAGACACACATCCATCCATCTATGGATGGACTCACGCACACACACAAGAAGCTAGCTAGCAAGAGAGCTAGCTAGCCATCCATCCATCCATCCCCACGGGCAAGCATGCCCAAGCACACACACGCGGCCATGCTCATGGCCGGCCACTAAAGGATGCTTTGTGCATGCATATATGGAGCCAGATGTCCATGGCACTGCCCCCAAATACAGCTCTAGGAGCACATTGTACTGCCCGATGTACACCCCAGATATACATACTCAGACATGCAGGAGTAGGGGTATTATCTCTCCGGAGAGCCCCGAACCTGGGTAAACTAGCGCGTGCTACTCGCATACCCGCTCCCGGTCCTATCAGCAGCGGTCTTACCCTCACACAAAGCCCTTGTGGCATCTGTCGACTCACACCCCCCGTGAGAATACCACGACAGACGAGGTCGCCCACCTAGAGCGTCTTGGAGTGGATGTTGCGGTAGTGGTATCGCCGCAACGCCTGCTGCTACCTTGCCGCCCTCAGTGCAGCTTCGCGATGACGTTCCTCCCCCAGCATGAGGTCCATCCCCCGCGTGGCGTCCTGCTGCGTTTCATCGAACGCCAGGACCCGTGCGGAGCGATGCTTAACCTCGTGAGGAAGGACTGCTTCAGTTCTGTAGACAAGGAAGAATGGGGTCTCCCCCGTTGGTTTGGTGGCGGTGGTGCGGATAGACCACAACACAGACTGGAGCTCGTCGTGCCAGCCCCTGCCACAGGCCTCGAGCTTCTTCTTGAAGGTCCTAGTCTTGAGGCCCCTCAGGACCTCCGCGTTGGTGCGTTCGGCCTGACCATTGCTCCTGGGGTGCGCCACCGAAGCGTAGCAAATCTGCGTTCCAAGGTTAGCACAATAGGTTTTGAAGAGGTTACTAGTGAACTGCGAGCCGTTATCTGTGATGATGCGGTTGGGGACCCCGAAGCGACTCATGAGGCCCTGCATGAACTTTATAGCAGAGCCAGCTGGGATGGTACGGACGGCTTCCACTTCCGCCGACTTGGTGAAATTGTCGATGGCGACATAGAGGTAGCGGTAGCCCCCAGGCGCTCAAGGGAACAGGCCCAAGATTTCCAGCCCCCAGACCGCGAATGGCCACGTGAGCGGTGTCGGTGTCAAAACCGACGGATCTCGGGTAGGGGGTCCCGAACTGTGCGTCTAAGGCGGATGGTAACAGGAGGCGGGGGACACGAGGTTTACCCAGGTTCGGGCCCTCTCGATGGAGGTAATACCCTACTTCCTGCTTGATTGATCTTGATGATATGAGTATTACAAGAGTTGATCTACCATGAGATTGTAGAGGCTAAACCCTAGAAGCTAGCCTATGGTATGATTGTTGTTGTCCTATGGACTAAACCCTCCGGTTTATATAGACACCGGAGGGGGCTAGGGTTACACAGAGTCGGTTACAAGGGAGGAGATCTACATATCCGTATCGCCAAGTTTGCCTTCCACCCCAAGGAGAGTCCCATCCGGACACAGGACGAAGTATTCAATCTTGTATCTTCATAGTCCAACAGTTCGGCTAAAGTATATAGTCTGGCCGTCCGAGGACCCCCTAATTCAGGACTCCCTCAGTAGCCCCTGAACAAGGCTTCAATGACGATGAGTCCAGCGCGCAGATTTGTCTTCGGCATTGCAAGGCCGGTTCTTCCTCTGAATAATCCATAGAAGATCTTGAGCACCAGGACAGTGTCCGGCTCTGTAAAACAAATTCCACATACCACAGTAGAGAGAATAATATTTACACAAATCTAATCTGCTGACAACTTTTCATAACGTGACATCACACCATGGCTTGGTTATTATTCGAACCGTTTTTCCCAACCAGCCTGCCACTGCACCTTTCGCGAGACGATTTTATTGGCACGTCTTGTTGAAGCAGATATCGTGTTCCCCTTATCACGGGATTCTCATCAATACGGATATGGGTAACCCAAAACGTGCCCGTTGGTATGACTCCTTGATTTCAGGCAAGTTCCAAACGGCCACGCGGAGGACGCTTGATATTCACCCTCTTTATAAAGAGGCCAAGGCCTGTCGTTTTCTTCTCGCACCCAATCGAACCCTTCCCCCACCTCGAGTTCCAACGCTCAAGGCTCAGGCTAGGCGCTTCAGACCTTCAATCATGTCCGGATCCAACCTTCAAGTTCGGTGGATGCCCTCGTCTGTCACAGAGGAGGACATTAGGAAACTAAGAGAAGCTAGGTATCTGACCGCCGAAATCTCGCACAGGTTACCTGCTCGAGGGCAGGTCATTCCCACTCTCGAACCCGGCGAGAGCGTCGTATTCGTCTCTCACTTCCTCAGAGGGCTAGGCCTTAGTCTAGATCCCTTTGTAAGGGGGCTTATGTTCTATTATGGGCTGGATTTCCATGACCTGGCCCCGGATTCCATCCTTCACATCTCGTCGTTCATCGTCGTGTGTGAGGCCTTCCTCCACGTCACCCCGCACTTCGGCTTGTGGCTCAAGACCTTTACTGTGGAGCCGAAGATGATTAATGGGCAACACGCAGAATGCGGAGGAGCCATAATAAGCAAAGGCGTCGATGTTATGGCCAAAGGGTTCCTTCCCGGAGGTATCCTGCTTATGGCAACGGGAGTGGTTTTACATCACAACTCCCCGCGGTACTATGTGGGTTGCCGCCCCTGCCTTTCGCTCGGGCCCCCCGCCACAACTGACATCATGGATCAACAAGGGGCCGGACTGGGGGCCAGTAAATGATGTGCCGATATTGCAGAGTCGCATCCGAGATCTCCTCGAGAGAGATGTCAGCCTGGTCATGGTAATGGAAGTCATGCTAGTTCGTCGATTCCTGCCTTGCAAACGTCGGCCTCTCCGTATGTGGGAGTTCAACCCAGAAGGACCGCGAGCTATTCAGCACTTCCTCGGCATGACGCTCGAAGAGATGTACAGATTGTTCTTCGGATCACAAATAAATTGTCCGGACACCATCGAGGATGCGGGTCTGAGCTGCAATCGTCCAGATACCCAAGTAAGTAGTCCTTCGGCCGAACACGTTGTCTCTTTTTTTTATCACATAATCATTTTGAAAAGTCGCTCTTTGACCAGGACTGGGTAAAAAGGGCGAAGATGATCAGGTGTTCGTCCCCCCTTCCCGAAGGCTCAGCAGATCCAGTACTGGCCAGAGTGCTTGAGCTTGCGCCTTATCAAGCGCCCTCAGGGGAAGATAAACGGGGGAATAAAGAGGCTGAAAGCGGGCCTCACTCATTATTCATCCAAACCGGGGGAATTAGTGCCTCCGCGAAGGAGGATAACTAGGGAGAAGAATCTGAAATTCCCTCTCCCCAGGGAAGGAAGAGGACCACCTTTGAAGACTTGGAAACAATGGTTTCCAAACGAGGGAAGAAATCTTCGCCAGAGGGTCCTGCCCCGGAGGATATCCTTACTGCACAGTGCCCGCAAGGTGATCAACCCTCCACCGAGTTGTAAGTAAACAAAAGTACTCCATAGTAAAAATATCCTGCTTTATTTCTGAGGACAATAACCGAAGCATATGTCTTGTAGTTTGGATCGTAGCCCTTCTCGACAGAGTTCGTCTTCGGGGGATCTTCTTCTAGAGATGATGGAGAGCGAAACACCTCCCCATGCCTCCCCGCCTCATGAGGCGGGCGACCCTGAGGTGTCGTCACGGAGGATTTCTCCTGATCCGCCAAGGCCAGAGGGCAACCCTTCGGCCACCCGAAGTCTGGAGTATTCGGCTCCTAAGGAGAGCAACAGAAAGAGGCCGGGACGGTCCAGTGCGCGACCTGACGCACTGAAGAATCTTCTGGAGCAAGCGGCTATCTCAGAAGTGCATCGTACGCTAATGGGTACGGTGGTTGAGAGGATTTCATCCACCGAAAGCAAGTTGCGTGAAGCTTTTAGCAGCCCGCTAAGAGGCTTTGAGGTACGCAAAGTGGTATATGTTTTTGACGGTACCGTACTCGCTAGGTGTGCCCTATGCAGATAGTAGCCCCTGAGACTCTGGTTTCTGTCAAAAACGGCGGCAAACAGAGGATCATAGTCCCAGGAAATAATCATGCCGCCTTCATCTCCAGGTGGCTGAAGGTCCGGTGGCTAGCCGGACTGGTGAGTTTGTTGAGCTGAAGCGACAACTTGATGCGGCAGATGCCGACATCGTGCTTGTAAACAAGCGGCTTGACGAGGCACAGGGTATGTGCTTTCTCCGGTGATCAACACATATTAAGAGGAGCATGATGCTAGTATCTTTAATATGTTGTGACTGTAGATGGGGCTGCCGCCGTGGAGACCCTTCGGGCGGAACTTGCCCGAGCCAAGGAACAAGCCAGGAAGAGTGATGCGGCCGCTCTAAAGGCGGTCGAAGAGCTGAGAGCCGAACAGGCTGCGCATTGCCAAAGCAAGGATAAAATAGCCAAGATGGCTGTTGAGTTGAAAGATGCCGCCGACCGTTACGAGCTTCTTGAAAAGGAAAGCCGAACAAAGATGACGGACCAGGAGAAGGCCATGGTAGCGGCCAAGGACGCCCGCTCTAAAATCAGAGCGGCGAAGGAGGAGCTACGTCAAGCCGGAGATATCGCGGCTGGGAAGCCCTTTTTGTTGCGGACGAAGTTCGGAGATCCTAAGTATGCCCCTCTTGATCAATTATGGAGTTCTGCAGACGCATACGTGGATTTGGCAGCGAGTGCTGCTGATGCGACCGAGTTTTTCAAAGATCAAAAAGATCGTGAAGTGGAAAAGCTGTTCTGGTCACAGTTCAATGTTCGAGTGCGTTCTCTGCTGTTAAATGAGCGAATGGCCGAGTGGGCGGAGCTCCATAGGTTATCCGGGCTTGCCATGAGGTCTGTTGTGGATCATCTTTGGCCGGAAGGACCAAGGCCGAATAGTTATTTTGGTTTAGTGCAACAATTCCTTGGTGCTGTGTCGCGTATCTATGGTATGAAGAGGTCGGCGTGCATAGAGGGTGCACTGATGGCTCTTGCCCGTGTCAAGACATACTGGGCAGAGATGGAGGCCACCGCTATTGCAACCCAGAGTTCGGGCGTGGGCGGAGTATCGGCCGAGCGTTACTTTGAAGAAGTCCTTGAAGGTGCTCGTTTAATAGAGGCTCAGTGCTCGAAGAATATTATGTTCTAGTGACATGTATCCCCATTGTAAGAACAATGTTATTTGAATTATAAAGGCTGTGTTTATACTTTTGCCTGAAAGTATTATTATGCCTCCTGTGCGCTCGTTTATGTGTGTATATATATATATATATATATATATATATATATCTTGAAAGTTTGCAGTCGTCGGCTTCAGCCCCCACGCATATAATGCGGGGGTGTTCGCAAAAGCGCGTCTTCACACTTGATCCAACGTCTTGGTCCATTAAGGAGGTGGTAGCACGGCAAACGAGGCAATCAGACTATATTACTTTAACACTTTCACTTAATCATAGGTGTTTGACAATGGGGCTACTATAGAGCCCCTGGTATTTCCGCGGCTATCCGAATACGGTGCGCGTACGTACATGGCCGGGAAAACCGGCCCTTCGTTAATGCGGAGAACCCTGAAGATTCCGCTAGGTCATCGAGTGGTTGACCAGTCTCGCGTTTTATCATGACAGTCAGTTTTCGGCTTTCTCTACTAAGGTGCTCATCCGGATGAACTAGGGCACAATCGCAGTAGTTCTCCCGGTGCCACCTTAGCCAATAGAGCAGAACGTAAGGTAGCAAAACGCGGGAGCCGGGCAAACCTAACATTTGACCAAAGACATGATTCGGAGCTGATGCATACAAGGCCAAACTCGCGATGCCGAACACTCCCTAAGGTATTCGGTCTTTACAACATGTACCCCGAGTGTCCAGGTACGTGCATTTTTCTGACGTGGAGAAATGCCAATAACGTCAGCATCCTTCTCGGTTATACTGAGTATCCGGAGGTTGTGAACAACAAGAGACAGTAAAAAAGGTTTACACAGGGTCTTAATCTAAAAAGAAACCTTTGAGCGGGTCTCTGCTACACGTCTGCGCCTGTGTCTCCGTTGTGACGTATCCTGGAAGGGTGTCGCACGATTGTCATCTGTAAAAGAGAAGAACTTAGGTGAAAGTTGTCGTGCGAAAAATTGGTTATTCTCAATAAACCATTAAATTCAAGATAAGTAAAGTTGAGCCGAACTAGTCCTTTTTACACGCGGGAAGCCCCTGGTACTGCCTATCGGGGTATAATCATCAAGCCAATCTCAGGTTTATCTAAGCTGTTATAGCTAGTAATGTGTCGGACTCGTCTAGCCGTGTCCGCGGTCTTGACGACCGATCATTTATTCTGGTTGGAGAGGCCGTTTAGTGTTCGGCTGTTAAAGCCGCCACACATTCTTCCGCGCGTAAGGAACGCTCAATATTTTCACTAACTGTGATGATGCCACGTGGACCGAGCATCTTAAGCTTAATAGAAGCGTAATGCGGTACTGCATTAAAACGAGCGAAAGCTGTTCTTCCGAGTAGTGCTTGATAGCCGCTTCGGAATGGAGCGATGTCGAAGGTTAACTTTTCACTTCGGAAGTTGTCGGGGGAACCGAATACAACCTCTAGTACTAGAGAGCCCGTACAGCGGGCCTCTGGGCCTGGTATTACCCCTTTAAAGGTAGTAGTATTTTGGCAGATTCTTGTCGGGTCTATTCCCATTTTGCGGACTGTGTCCTGATATATCAGATTAAGACTACTACCGCCGTCCATGAGGACTTGGGTGAGATGGTATCCCTCAATAATTGGGTCTAGCACCAAGGCAGCCAATCCTCCGTGCTGGATACTTGTCAGGTGATCCCTACGATCAAAGGTGATTGGGCGGGCCGACAAAGGGTTGAACTTGGGGTGACGGGCTCTACGGCCCCCATGTCTTGGAGTGCATGTTTGCCCTTTCTTTCTGTTACGTGAATCATGTTCACTGTTTTGACCTCTGGTGGGAATTTTTTCTGTCCCCCAGTGCTTTGCTGACGAGGCTCATCCTCATTTTCACTTGGTGTCTCCCTTCCCTTCTGTTCGGCGTTTTGCTTGCCGGCCTGTTTGAAGACCCAGCATTCTCTGTGGGTGTGATTCGCAGGTTTGTCAGAGGTGCCGTGAATCTGACATAATTTGTCTAGAATCTTGTTGAAGCTAGACGGTCCATCTCTATTGCCTTTGAAAGGCTTCTTCAGTTTACCGGGTCGAGAGCCCCTGCATCCGGCATTTACCGCCGTGTTGGCTGGGCTGTCTTCGTTATTTCGACGCTTGCTTTTACTGCGTCGTGGTTTTCCATTACCATCCATGACTTCAGATGTGCCTGGGTCGCTGGTGCTAGTACGAGCCAGCCAGCTATCTTCGCCCGCGCAAAAGCGGGTCATGAGGCTTGTTAGGGCTGCCATTGTCCTTTGTTTTTTCTTGGCCGAAGTTCCTGGCAAGCCATTCGTCGCGAACGCTGTGTTTGAAAGCTGCTAAGGCTTCGGCGTCCGGGCAGTCGACGATTTGGTTCTTCTTAGTGAGAAATCTATTCCAAAGCTTTCGGGCCGACTCTCCGGGCTGTTGGATTATATGACTTAAATTGTCTGCGTCCGGAGGTCGGACATAAGTCCCTTTAAAATTGGCCCTGAAAGCATCCTCAAGCTCCTCCCAACTTCCTATTGAATTTTCGGGGAAGCTCTTCAGCCAGTGCCGAGCTGGTCCTTTCAGCTTGAGGGGCAGGTATTTAATGGCGTGGAGGTCGTCTCTGCAAGCCATATGGATATGGAAGATGAAGTCCTCAATCCAGACCCCAGGGTCTATCGCTCCGTCGTACGCCTCTATGTTCATGGGCTTGAATCCCTCTGGAAATTCATGATCCAGTACCTCATCTGTGAAACATAGGGGGTGTGCGGCACCCCTGTATTTGGATGTATCGTGGCGTTCGGACGGTTGTAGTATTCGGTTTTGATTTTGTGCCGGAGCACGCTTCCTAGCTCCATAGATGGACCTAGTCATACCGGATTTTGGGCGCAAGTCCTCACGTAAATCGTGTGTTGACTTATGTGCGGCCCCGTTAGCGGCCCTATCGCGGCCACGAGGTGGTCGATTCGGTTGATCGGCCGTTTTATTCTTCAGCTGTGTAGGCTCTACGGCCTCATCATTGAACTCAGGCAACAGTTTGCGCTTTGGTTAGCTCTTTGTATGGCAACTACCACCATAATTTTCTTTAGTGTCGAGCACTTTGTTCCATCTACTGTTGAGCGTATTCTGCGCAGCCTTAAGCCTTTGCTTCTGCTTCTTCAGACTCCTCGTGGTGGCAATAAGCCTTCTACGGAGGTTCTCTTGTTCCAAGTGCCTTTCCGGGATGACGTGTGCGTCGTCGTCCGGATTGTTTTCCTCTCCGGAGAGAGGTTCATGAGTTTTATCCTCTGCGTCGACGTGTTCGGATAGCTACTCCGTACTATGTTCGTCGTTCGCTGGTTCATCCTGCTCTATCGCTGGGTCAATGTTGTCGTCTCCTCTGGAGTCGATCGGAGTGTTATTTCCTCTTGCGTTGTTATCGCTGTTTTTGCCGAGGCGGGATTTGGAGCGGCGCCTACGCCGTCGCTTTGGTTGCTTCTCGAGGGAGCTATCCTTCGTTTCATCCTTCCGTTGCTCGTCATTGTTTTCTTTGGGTGTATCCACCATGTATATATCGTATGATGAGGTGGCTGTCCAGCGCCCTGTAGGCGGTGGTTCCTGGTCGTCTCCTGCATCGTCGTCCATACCGTCGATGTCTTCGGAGTCGAAATCGAGCATGTCGGTTAAATCGTCGACAGTGGCTACTAAGTGGGTGGTGGGTGGGGAGTGAATTTCTTCGTCATCCGCATCCCATTCTAGCCGGACATAGTTCGGCCAAGGTTCTCCTGACAAGGAGAGAGACCTTAATGAATTTAGCACATCGCCAAAAGGCGAGTGCTAAAAGATATCCGCGGAGGTAAACTCCATGATCGGTGCCCAATCGGATTCGATAGGCACGGACGCAGGCGGCTCGGAGCCCGTGGCCGGGGACGAATCCAATGGTTTGGCAACACGACTCTTGTAGGAGGTGAAGTCAGTATTCGGCTCTATCGCCACTAAGAGTGCGGCCTCCGTGTCGTGGTCTATCCACCCGTCCTCACATGACGCAATTTGTTCCGGATTGAGGGCCGGAGTAGTTGCAGGTGTGATCTCCCGAACACTGTCCGACGGTAGAGTTAAGTCATGCTCGTCGTGATTGTGTGGCGCATCCGTCGAAGATCAAGTCTCCGCGGATGTCGACAGTATAGTTCGAGTTTCCGAACCTGACCTGATGGCCAGGGGCGTAGCTCTCGATCTGCTCCAGATGGCCAAGCGAGTTGGCCCGCAGTACAAAGCCGCCGAATACGAAGATCTGTCCGGGGAGGAAAACCTCACCCTGGATCACATCGTTGCCGATGATCGAAGGGGCCATCAAGCCTTACGGTGACGGCACAGTGGAACTCTCAATGAAAGCACCAATGTTGGTTCAAAGCCGGCGGATCTCGGGTAGGGGGTCCTGAACTGTGCGTCTAAGGTGGATGGTAATAGGAGGCGGTGGACACGATGTTTA
This sequence comes from Aegilops tauschii subsp. strangulata, assembly GCF_002575655.3. NCBI lineage: Eukaryota > Viridiplantae > Streptophyta > Magnoliopsida > Poales > Poaceae > Aegilops > Aegilops tauschii. The sequence continues at coordinate 175,094,930 of NC_053039.3, forward strand.
CCCAGGTTCGGGCCCTCTCGATGGAGGTAATACCCTAGTTCTTGCTTGATTGATCTTGATGATATGAGTATTACAAGAGTTGATCTACCACGAGATCGTAGAGGCTAAACCCTAGAAGCTAGCCTATGGTATGATTGTTGTTGTCCTACGGACTAAACTCTCCGGTTTATATAGACACCAGAGGGGGCTAGGGTTACACAGAGTCGGTTACAAGGGAGGAGATCTACATATCCGTATCGCCAAGCTTGCCTTCCACGCCAAGGAGAGTCCCATCCGGACACGGGATGAAGTCTTAAATATTCTATCTTCATAGTCCAACAGTCCGGCTAAAGTATATAGTCCGGACATCCGAGGACCCCCTAATCCAGGACTCCCTCAAGCGGAATGGTCTGGAGGCCCTGAGCCGGCTGATGAATTTGCTTGGCATGGAACTGGCAGGCTTCATAGGACTTCACCAGCTCAGCTGCCTCGTTGAGCGCAGTGGGCCAGTAGAACCCACTGCGGAATACTTTGCCGACGAGGGTCCGTGATGACGAGTGGTGCCCGCAGTCCCCACCGTGTATGTAAGTTAGCAGCTCCTTCCCCTGGTCTCTGGAAATGCAGCGCTGGGAAACGTCGTTTGGCCGCTTCCTGTACAACTCACCATCCTGGATGCAGTACGCCGTGGCTTGCCGAACCACACGCTCTGCATCCTCCTCCTTCTCTGGCAGCGCCCCTTGCATCAGATATTCCTTGAATTCCTTGGTCCAGCATCCCTCCAGAGGTTCGACTGCAAAGAGCAAGCGAGCTCCTGAGGTCGGGCCACAGGCCGGGGCTCCTGTGGCAGGAGGCTGTGGGAGCTCCTCCCGAGGCTGAGTTGTGCTTGAAAGTGGTGGTGTCGCTGATGGCTTGAAGAGCCATTCCTCAAAGACACCGGGATCTTGTGGCTGCCGCTTGGATGCTCTCCGGGCGATGTGGTCGGCTTCCTTGTTGGTGCCCCAGGGCACGTGCTGCAGTTCCAGGCCCAAGAACTGCTTCTCCCTCTTGCGCACCTCCGCGAGGTACGCCTCCATATGCTCGTCCTTCGGCTCGTATACTTTGTTGGAGAAGTTGACAAGGAGCTGCGAGTCGCCTCTAATGGTAAGGCGCTTCACCCCCAGAGCTACCGCGGCCTTCAGGCCAGCTATGAGGCCTTCGTATTTCGCGATGTTGTGGGAGACCTTCTCGCCCTGCTGAAAGCAGAGCTGCACGGCATAGTAGAGCTTATCTTGAGTGGGCGAGATGAGTACCGCTCCAGCCCTTGCGCCTTGGTGCGCGAAGGCGCCATCGAAGTACATGACCCAATCGTCTGGTGCCTCACTTCCTTGCGAGGTGGACCGGTCTTCGCCTACTTCAAGTGTCGGAACGTCCGTCCATTCCGCAACAAAGTCAGCGAGCGCGGCTCCCTTGATGACCCTAGTGGTGCCGAACTCTAACTGGAATGGTTGCAGCTCGATGTTCCCCTCGGCGACCCGTCTAGCTGAATTGGGGCTCCTGAGCACCCTCTCCAATGGGTAGGCTGAGACAACCTTGATGGGGTGCCCCTGGAAGTAGTACCGCAGCTTGCGCGGGGCCACCAAGAGTGCGAGCAGAAGCTTCTGAGGCATGGGATATCGCGCCCTTGCATCTCCCAACACGGTGCTGACGAAATACACCGGGTGTTCGACGAGGGCTGGCGCGGTGTCTGGGCTCGCGCCTTGCGGAAGGTGTGACGCCTCGTGAGGTGATGGGACCCCTGACGCCTGATCGTTTGCGGGAATTTTGGCGACGTCGTCGCGTTGAGCTTGGTCTTCTGTCGGTGCTGCCACGGCCCTTGCGGCGCCTTCCTGATCTTGCATCACTTCAGTTGTAGCCCGGCGCAGCGCGCCCTTGGCTTGGTGCTCCTCCCGAACCGCCACCGGGGTAGTAGCAAGGTAGAGTACTAGGGGCTTGAGGGGTCGTGGCGCTACCATCACCGGAGGGCTGGTCAGGTATCTCTTGAGGTCTTGAAAAGCTCGGTCGGCCTCCTGGGTCCACTCGAATGGGCCCTTCTTCGTCATCAGCTTGAAGAAGGGTAAGGCGCGTTCCCCTAGCTTGGAGATGAAGCGTCCCAACGCAGTTACCCGGCCAGCCAGCTTCTACATCTACCTAAGGGTCTGCGGCGGGCTCATGTCCTCGATGGCGTTGATCTTCTCTGGATTCGCCTCGATCCCTCTATGGGACACGAGGAAGCCTAGCAGCTTGCCGGAAGGGACGCCGAACACGCACTTCTCTGGGTTAAGCCGCAAGTTCACTTGGCGCAGGCTCGCGAAGTTCTCCTCCAGGTCTTGAATCAAGGTCCTTGCCTCTCGAGACTTCACCACAATGTCGTCGACGTAGGCCTCTGTGTTTCTCACGAGCTGCCGCCCCAAGGCGATGTGCATCAGTCGCTGAAAGGTTGCACCCGCGTTGCGCTATCCAAAGGGCATGCAAGTGTAGCAGTACACCCCACACGGGGTCAGGAAGGCTGTCTTCTCCACATCTTCTACCGCCCTCTTGATCTGGTGATATCCTGAGAATGCATCCAGGAAGCACAGCAGGTCGCACTCGGCGGTGGAGTCGACGATCTGATCGATGCATGGGAGCGGGAATGGATCTTGGTTGCAGGCTTTGTTAAGGTTGGTGAAGTCGAAGCACATCCGTTCCTTCCCGACTTTCTTCGGCACTATGACGGGGTTCGCCAGCCATTCGGGATACCGAACCTCGCGAATGGCACCCGCCACCTCCAGCTTGCGGGTCTCTTGGATGATGAAGGCCTGCTTCTCAGTGGACTGCCGTCTCGCCCGCTGCTTCATGGGGCGTACATTGGGGCATACCCTCAAATGATGCTAAATCACCTCTCTCGGGACTCCTACCAGCTGATTGGCCTCGCACGCGAATATATCCTTGTTTGCGTGCAAGAACTTCACCAATGCTTCCTCTTGACCTTGGTCGAGGCTGGCACCTATGGTAAAGGTGGCTCCTGAGGGCCCGTCCTCGTTGACCGGCACCTGCTTGGTTTCCGCCTTGTCTTGTGTGAACAACTCCCTCTTCTTCGTCGGTACGGCTCCCTTGGGCTCGGAGGTGCCCGCGTCGGCAGGCTGCGCCACCGCGGCGGTTTTGAGGGCGAGATTGAGTGCCGCCAGGGCCTCCTTGGCGTCCCCTTTGACAGTGAGGACGCCCTTGCTCCCAGGCATCTTCATGAGGTTGTAGGCTGGATGAGTCGCTGCCAAGAACTGGGCCAGAGCTGGGTACCCGAGAACAGCCTTGTACGGGAGGCCGATGCGGGCGATGTCGGGGTCGACCAGCTCGGTGCGTTAGTTGTCGCGCGTGCCGAAGGTGATGGGCAGGCGGATCTATCCCAGGGAGCGGGCAGTGCCACCACCAACTCTTGAGAAAGGCTTGCTGAGGCTGAGCCGCCCGAGTGGCACGTGAAGAAGGCTGAAGGCCTCCACGGAGAGCAAGTTGAGGCCGGCACCACCGTCGATGAGGTCCTGGTAACAGCCACGTTGCAGATGGTGGGCGTGCAGAGCATTGGGAGCATGCCCGAGCCGGCGGTGGAGTCGGGGTGGTCCTCTGAGCCGAAGGTGAGGTCGGCCTCCGGCGCAGCCCAACCCGGCGGAGCCCCCGGGCGCTTGGAAGCGGCACCAATCTGGTGGAGGAACGGCTTGACGTGGCGATCCGAAGGCGGTGCTTGAGAGCCGCCCAGCAGGGCCGCGACTGCGTGGTGCGCTGGTACCGCGTTGCGAGCAGTGAAGAGGTCGCGGAGTTCCCCCTGGGATGCCACCGTGGATCCAGGGAGGTTGAGCAGCCAGGCGCGTGGCTCACTGGCAAGGTCCATGGGGAGCCAGTTGGCCATGACCTTGTCGTCGCCCCCGGCCTCGAGGACGGCCTCCTCGTATGCTAGCAGGAAAGCTGGCGGGTCTGCCGCACCGTCGTAGCACGGCGGCATCTCCGGCCTGAACTTGGGTGGCCATCGCACTTGCCGCAGGGCGGGGGCCAGGGCTCGGAGCCGCCTGGCCCCGTCGTCAACACCTGCCGTTGGAGCCGGTGGCGGGGCACCTACCATGAGGGCGAAGTGCGGTGGCGCGGAGCGTAGGCTAGTGGAGAGGAGCTATGGCGCACCCCTACCTGGCATGCCAAATGTCAGATCTGGGGTTCCGGCAATACCCTTAAGGTTCGAACTCTGGGGTGCGCGCGAAGTTCTTTCCCTCCCACTGATCCATGCCCTAGCTCGCTAAGATCTCGTGGACGAACTCGACGAACTCACAACACAAGGGACACAAGAGTTATACTGGTTCGGACCACCGTTGTGGTGTAATACCCTACTCCACTGTGTGGTGGTGGATTGCCTCTTGGGATGATGATGAACAGTACAAGGGGAAGAACAGCCTCCTGAGGTTCAGGCGTTCTTGTGTTTTGGTGTGTGGCTAAGGATTGGCTGAAGGATCGCTTGCTTGTGAGCTCTCCACTTGATCCGTCCCCTTCCTACGATGGTGGCTAGTCCTAATTATAGAGGCCCTGGTCCGCTCCCCAAATATTGAGCGGGAAGGGAGCCAACAACGGCGGCCAATTTGAAAGGGGACAGCTAGTACAAGCTATCCCGACAAAAGCGGTTTTCACCTACGAAAGGCTCTGGTGATGACGCCGTCTTGGGCTCCATGGTGACCTCCGTCCTGCTAGCCTACTGGTCTTGGTCTCGTTGCACTAGTATGGAAACCTTTGCCTGATGCCTCGGTACTCCGCGCCTGCGCTTGCCCCTTGCCACCAAAGAGGAAACAAGGACGCTGCGCGCGCTGGTGCCTGCCTGGCGCCCTTCTGATCCTGATCGTCATGGCTCACGTCACAAGAGCCTTGTGAGGTTTGCGCCGCCTTGATATCTCCGCTCCTCGCGAGCCTCCCTGGAGAGGCCGCTCCTGAGGAGGTCCTGCGTTGCCTGCCTCGCGAGGGTCTTGTATGCCTTGTTGATGAAGATGGGTCGTACAGGTCTGCTCGCATAGCCACGCCGTGGGCCGCAGGCAGGCAAGTCTGGGGACCCCCGTTCCCAGAACGCCGACACAGGCAGATGGTCGTTGCAGCTGCGGACGGCACCAGAGTGCGGCTGATTGACATCGCCTTCTCTGCTCGAGCCATCGCGATGAAGGGGTCGGTAAGTTGGCTCCAAAACCGGATTTTCATAGCTTGCGCTCCCTACCTGGCGCACCAAAGATGTCGGTGGAAACGACATCTATGGGATCACGGGGAATCCCTTCTACGGTTGACGGGCGCGGGGCTATGGAAAGAGCGGGTTTAGAAGATCAACACAAGGGAATTTATCCAGGTTCAGGCCGCAAGTGATTCGTAATACCCTACTCCTACTGGTTTGTGTTTATCTGGTGTTCTTGGACTAGCTACAAAGCGTGCAAGGTCCAAAAAGTCCGAATCCTTCTCCAGTATGCCTCAGGCCGCCTTTTATAGCCAAAGGGGTGGCACAGAGGAGGTGGAAAGTTTGTACTATATACAAGTCTATCCCCTGGCACTGTAGGACAAACGCATTTAATGTGCTGCCAACGTGCCCTCTCACTTTATCGGGGAGGGCAAGGAAGCTCGTCTCGTCCGTTGCCGCCTCGTCTTGCTCTGACGCGCATCCAAGCTGACCAGGCTTGCAGCGCCACGCTGGCTGGCTGCCGAGTTGGTGCGGTGCCAGAGTCTTCATGAACATCTGCATGCCACCACGCAGGTGCTTGCTGAGTTGGCCTGGAATCTGCATGTTGCCACGCAGGTGCCTGCCTTGTTGGAACGGCGGTGGAGCCTTGGCAGGTGGGGGCCTGGCTGCGGCCCCGCAGATGTCCCCGGCAAAGGCCTTGCCGGGGTCTCGCAGGTGTCCCCGGCAAGGGTCTTGCCGAGGGTCTTGTGAGCATCCCTGGCAAGGATCTTGCCGGTGGTTTCCATCTTCTGTTCTCATCTAGTCTTGTATGTTCTTGGTCTTCAGGAAGATCTGCATGCCACCATGCAGGCGCCTCCCGATCCTTGGATCCAACATTGTCGATAGTGTCGGAACTCTTAGGCTCAAGGATGGCGGTGAGGGAGTCCTGGACTAAGGGGTCCTCGGGCGTCCGACCTGTTATACATGGGCCGGACTGATGGGCTGTGAAGACACGAAGGCCAAAGACTGTACCCGTGTCTGCATTGGACTCTCCTTGGCGTCATGGGCAAGCTTGGCGACTAACTATGAAGAATCCTTCTTATGTAACCGACTCTATATAACCCTAGATCCCCCCCGGTGTCTATATAAACCAGAGGGTGTAGTCCGGAAAGGATATACTCATTACCATAGTCAAACAGGTTAGACTTCTAGGGTTTAGCCATTATGATCTCGTGGTAGATCAACTCTTGTAACACTCATATTCATCAAGATCAATCAAGTAGGAAGTAGGGTATTACCTCCATAGAGAGGGCCCGAACCTGGGTAAACATCGTGTCCCCTGTCTCCTGTAACCATCGACCTTAGACGCACAATTTGGGACCCCCTACCCGAGATCCGCCGGTTTTGACACCGACATTGGTGCTTTCATTGAGAGTTCCACTGTGCTGTCGACGAAAGGTTCGATGGCCCCTTCGATCATCTATAGTGACGCCGTCCAAGGAGAAACCTTCCTCCCCGGACAGATTTTTGTATTCAGCAGCTTCGTACTGCGGGCCAACTCGCTTGGCCATCTGGAGCAGATCGATAGCTATGCCCCTGGTCACCAGGTCAGATTTGGAAGCTTGAACTATGTTGCGGATATCCGTGGAGACTTGATCTTCAATGGATTTGAGACCGCGGCGATCGCTCCCACTCGCTCCGATGAACATGACTTAAATCTGTCATCGGACCAGATTCAGGAGATGGTTCCTGTAACTGCTACGGCCTTAGATCCGGAGCAGATATCACCATCCGAAGCCACAGAGTCCGCGGCATTGGAGCCACACACAGACTCAACACCAGGGAATATCTGCGTCAACGGAATTCCGGACTCGGTTCCGGCTATAAATTCCGAACCACATACGCCTGCAGACACCAAGCTGGATTGGTCATCTATCTTCGAGTTCAGCATCGCAGACGTCTTCCAACACTCGCCCTTGGGAGATGTGCTTAATTCATTAAAAAACCTGTCCTTGGCAGGGGACTCACAACCGAACTATGTACGGTTCGAACTAGAGGCTGATGATGGGGAATTTCGCTTCCCACCCGCCACCCACTTCATAGCCACTATCGAGGACTTAACCGACGTGCTTGATTATGGCTCCAAAGACATCGACGGTATGGACGACGATGCCGACAAGGAGCAAGGCCAAGACCCGCCATTCACTGGACGTTGGACGGCCACCTCTTCATACGATGTGTACATGGTTGACACACCTAAAAAAGCTAGCGACGATGACAAAGAAGATCCAGTCATGAATAAACCTTCTGAGACACAGTCCAAGCACCGGCGCCCTAAACGCCGTTCTAAGCCACGTCGCTCAAACGATGGCAACACTGGCACCGGAGAAAATAGTACTCCAGACGACGCCGAAAACAACGAAGACCCTGTTGGAGCAACATCCGAACAAGAAGAACTAGACAACGGGCAAGTTAACCCTGATAAATAGGCCATGCCCAATGATCCAGATGACGATAGTTATCGTCCACTCTCCGAGGATGAGGAGAGCCTCGACAGCGAGGATTTCATCGTGCCTGAGGCACCCCTCGAGCAGGACTGCTTCAAGCGCCAGCTAATAGCTACTGCAAGAAGCCTGAAGAAAAAGCAGCAGCAGCTTCAAGCCGATCAAGACCTACTCATTGACAGATGGACTGATGTCCTGGCAGCCGAAGAATACGGCCTCAAGTCCCCAGCTAAGAGTTACCCGAAGCGCAGACTGCTGCCTTAGTTCGATGAGGAGGCACCGGAGCCCATACCTCCCTCGTGCAATGCGGAACGACCACCACGTGACCGGGATAGTGCAGCGGACCGACCACCCCGCGGTCAGGATAAAACGGCAACTCAGGCCGAACAACAACCCGCCCCACCGCCTCGTAAAAGCAGAGACAAAACAGCTCAGGACAGTAGAGCAGGACACACTAGGTCAATCTACGGATCGCGAGGACGCTTTCCAACTCGGGATGACGGCTACCTATTCGGACGCAACAAACCTAGTCATGCCCGGGCCGATAACTGCAGATGGATTCCATCGGAGGTACGCCGCAACGCGGCCCGATATAGAGGCGCCGCACACCCTCTCTGCTTCACAGATGAAGTACTGGAACACGAATTCCCCGAGGGGTTCAAGCCCATCAATATTGAATCATACAACGGAACAACCGATCATGAAGTATGGATCAAAGATTTTATTCTCCACATCCATATGGCCCGAGGAGACGACCTCCACGCCATCAAATACATCCCACTAAAATTAAAAGGGCCAGCTAGACACTGGCTAAATAGCCTACCTGGAAATTCCATCGGCAGCTGGGAGGACTTGGAAGAAGCTTTTCTTGACAACTTCCAAGGTACTTATGTCCGGCCACCAGACGCCGATGACTTAAGTCATATAGTCCAACAACCTGGAGAATCAGCTAGAAAATTCTGGACTAGGTTCCTAACCAAAAAGAACCAGATCGTTGACTACCCGGATGCCGAAGCCCTAGCAGCCTTCAAACACAACATCCGTGACGAATGGCTCACCCGCCACCTCAGCCAAGACAAGCCAAAATCCATGGCAGCCGTCACAGCACTCATGACCCGCTTTTGCGCGGGTGAGGACAGCTAGCTGGCTCGTAGCAAAAACACAGCCAGCGAGGCAGGCCCCTCCGAGGCCAAGAACAGCACCGGCAAGCTCCGGCGCAATAGACACGAACGCCGAAGCAATGGCGATAACACCGATGACACCACAGTTAACGCTGGATTCAGCGGCTCCATGTTCGGCCAACGGAAGAAGCCCTACAAAAGGAACAGTGAGGGACCATCCAGCTTGGACTGCATACTTGATCGTCCGTGCTAGATACATGGGACCCCAGACAAACAAGCCAATCATACCAACAGAGATTGTTGGGTATTCAAACAGGCAGGCAAGTTAAATGCCGAGAACAAAGAAAAGGCATCACAAAGCGAGGACGAGGACGAAGAGCCCCAGCAGCCAAACACTGGGGGCAGAAGAAATTTCCCCCTCAAGTCAAAACGGTGAACATGATATACGCTACATACATCCCCAAAAGGGAGCACAAGCGAGCACTCAGGGACGTCTACACAGTAGAGCCAGTCGCCCCAAAATTCAATATGTGGTCGTCATTCCCGATCACCTTGAATCGTCGAGATCACCCAACTAGTATCCGCCATGGCGGTTCGGCCGCACTGGTCCTCGACCCAATCATCGACGGATGTCACCTAACATGAGTCCTAATGGACTGTGGTAGCAGCCTCAACCTGCTCTATATGCATACATTGCGGAAGATGGGCATTAATCCCTCACGGATCAAACCCACAAAGACTACCTTTAAAGGAGTCATACTATGCGTAGAGGCCCGTTGTACGGGCTCAATCACGCTGGAGGTGGTCTTCGGTTCTCCGGACAACTTCTGAAGCAAAGAGTTAATCTTCGATATCGTCCCCTTCCGCAGCGGCTACCACGCACTGCTCGGACGAACCGCATTTGCTAGATTCGATGCAGTACCACACTATGCCTATCTCAAGCTCAAGATGCCCGGTCCACGCGGCGTCATAACAGTAAATGGCAACACTGAACGCTGCCTCCAAACAGAGGTGCACACAGCCGCCCTAGCAGTAGAGGTACAGAGCGGCCTTCTCAAGCAGAACCGTAATCCGACTGCCGAGCCCCTGGACATCACTAAGAGAGTCCGGATCACACTGCAACAGGACGGTTCGGCCCATCAAGAGCTCGATTAGCAATTCGGCCTCCGTCCCAGTCCCGATCAGGTAGCGACATCCGCACCACGCGTACATAATTACGCACTCAAAATCCCGTGGGCATCGACGGAGGCACAACTAGCTTGTAGTTCGGCTACACCGATCCCGCACTCACTGGTATCTTTACTATTCCTTTTTTCCTTCTTTTTTCCTTCAGGTATCTTTTATATAGGCCTCCTTCGATGGCCTGATTACCGGTCCTGTCAAAGGACAAGTACACCAGATTGACACAGAGCACAAGCATACAGGGGAAGCTCTAGAGGACAATCCAACGATTACTCTACCTGTTTTGAGTACCCAAATGCAGCTCTCCTTTGGTTATGGCATGTTAAATAGCCGGTTGCTTATCGCACTATTTGTATAAATGTGCTTTGACACTTTAACCCAACTATAATGGAAACAGTTCATGGCCCAAGTCAAGGGGCCCCAGATACTACCTCTGCTCTCTTTCTGTTTTCCTTTGCCATTAATTACTTATATTCTCGCACCCGTGCACTTCGGTACGCTTCATATTCGCCAAGGGCTTCCCACCGCCCCATAATACGGCGACAAAGTCCGAACACTTCTTATAGATTAGTTTCGCACCCCGAATTTAGCATTATATGCATTGGCTCCGAATCATGTCTTTGGTCAATAGTTGGGTTGCCCGACTCCTGTGCTTGCTACCCTATGTTCCGCTACATCGGCTAGGGTAGTAAAGGGAGAACTACTGCGATTGTGCCCTGGTCTAAACCAGACGAGCACCTCGGTAGAGAAAGCCGAAAACTGACTCTCATGATGCGGCGAGAGCCGGTCAGCTGTTCGGAGGTCACAAATCGTTGGAGATTTTTTTTCCGCATTTTGCGAAGGATCGGTACGTCCTGATCAGACGCTGACAGCACTCAGATTCATATACCAGGGGCTGCGCCTATGTTTTATTATAAAACTCCTATGGCCAAGCGAGGGTGTTTAAGCCGCATAGTCTGATTGCCTAGTTCGTTGCGCTAAACAACTCCTTCAAGGACCATATAATTGGATCAAGATTGTTTAGATTCCATCCCGAACACCTCCGTACTACCTACGTGAGGGCAGAAGCCGACGACTGGCCAACACTCCGATTCCATACAACACGGCCGCACAGGAGGAAACAATCAAAACATAACAAAAATTATATTACAAACCGGATTTGTTTTCATCATACAAGGCAAAGACAAAAACGAAGGTATTCATTCAAAAATAATGTCCTACCCGCACTGCGCTGCTGCAAGTCGAGATCCCTCCAGGACATCCGCAAAATATCGCTCGGGTGTGCGGTGCTCCTTGCCCTCCGGCGGCCCCCTAGCCACCTCGACGGCGTCCACCTTCGCCCACCACATCTTGCAATGAGCGAAGGCCATGCGGGCACCTTCGATGCAGACTGATCGCTTGATGATGTCTAGGCGCGGACAAGCCTCCACGACCCGCTTCACGAGGCCAAAATAACTGCTAGGTATAGCTTCGGCTGGCCACAGCCAGATTATTAAATTCTTCATGGCCAGTTCGGCCACCCTGTGCAGCTCGACCAACTGTTTCAGTTGATCGTCACAGGGCACCGGATGTTCTGGCACAGCATACTGCGACTAGAACAGCTTCTCCGTGGAATTCCCTTCCCTGGCTCGGAAGAACTCCACAGCATCGGACACACTATGTGGCAGATCCGCAAAAGCCCCTGGGAAACTCCGAATCCGGGTTAGTAAAAGGTACTTCCTCTCCGCATACTTGCTTTGCATGTTAAAAGCCTTACCCGCTGCGATCTTCTTGGCCTCCTGGATCTCCTAGAGAGCGCCCCGGGCCTCATTTTGTGCGGCCTCTGCGCTTTGGCGAGCCTTGGTAAGTTCGGCCTCTCGAACCGACGCCTCGCGCTCCAAGGCCTCACACTTCTTCACCGCGTCCTGGAGCTCCTGCTGGAACTTGCCGACTCGGGCCTTGAGCTTCTTACGGGCCGCTTGCTGCTGGACAGCCTTCCCCTCGGCTTCGGTCAGGGCATTCTTCAGGGCCTTGACCTTGGTCGCCGCCCCTACACATATTATGACACTCCGGTCAATACTCACCACTTACTCATTCCGAATACACAGCAAGTCGTTACTCACCTTGCTTCTTGTGGAGCTGAATCTTCACCTCACCGAGCTCGTTCTCAGTCCGCTCCAACCTCTGCTTCAGTTCAGAGACTTCGGCAGCATGCGAGGTCACGGCCAACATAGACGCCTGTTTAATCACAAAATTAGTCTCCTACAAAGGGTTGATCCTCTGTCCGGCCTTTCTTTCTGAACACCGGACAGTGTCTCAGGGGCTACTATCAGCACAGGGTGTTCTCTCTCTACGTGACTTACCTCGAAACCTGTCAACAGGTTGTTGCAGGCCTCGTTTAGTCCGCTCTTGACGGACTGAACCTTCTCGATCACCGTACCCATAAGGATACAGGGCTCGTCCACAATGGAGGTGCCTCATAGTGCCTCCATCAGGTTTTCTGGTGCCCCTGGTTGGACAGGGGCCATCGGTGGAATTGGCGCACCCCTCCTACGAAGGAAGGCGCGCGCCGGATTCCGGGGCCATATCGGTCCCCGAAATCGTATTCGGCCAAGGGTCGAACTGAATACGTCCCTCTTCGCCAGTCTCCATGGGGATCTGCTCCCCCATGTGTCCGGCAGTGGAGGTCTCGTCTTGCGGCGCCTCCTGGACAGCGTCCTGGGGCCCCCGGCTCGGAGCGGTCCACCGAGACAACACTTCGGTGTCGTCCTTGGCCTCAGGGGAATAAGCGGGCGGCGGCGACATACTGGCCATTTCCGCCGGATCCAACGAACCTCCACATGAGGATCGTTGGATGCTGCCACGGGCTGGACTGCAATGGCACAATTAACCACGTCAAAACAATAAAAAGGACAGGCCGGGTACACTTATGTACGAGAGTCATAGTACTTACTATGCGGCCCGAGGCTTAGTGCGGAGGCGTCGGTCCGGACTGCTGGCAACGTCCCACGCGGTATTGACCGCAGGGGCGCCCTTCCCCTTCTTGGGCATTCCCGCCTCCAGATTCGTGGAGGCCCCCATCTTATTCTCCTTAGGGGGAGGGTTCTTCTCCTCCTCCTCCTCCTCCTCTTCCTCGTCGTCGTCCTCAGGGACGGAGGAATGGGCTTCCTCGTCTTCGGACGTCACGTCCGAAGTGCCCTTGCGACGGGGGCCACTTTTCGCCCCCTTGGCCTTCTTCTTGGCCTTCTTCTCCGGTGCCTTATATGGCGCCGGCACCAGCATCTTCGCCAGACGCGGGATGACCGGTTTTTCAGGCAGCGGAGCCGGACAGTGGATCCGCTTCGCCCTCTCCATCCAATCCTGAAAAAGCAATGATAAAAACTCAAACATCATCCTCGAAGCAAGCAAGTAGGGGATACGTCAAAAATAACATACCTCGCTGGCGAGGTGTTTAAAATCGTGCCCACGGTCTGAATCTGTGGCCGGCGGTTTCTCGTTGCCCTTAAAGAGCAACTTCCAGGCACCTTCGTGAGTGGTTTCCAAGAGCCTCTCCAGGGTTTGGTGCTTCTTCGGATTAAACTACCAAAGAGGGCGACTTCTGCGCTGGCACGGGAGGACCCGGCGAACTAGCATCACCTGGATTACATCGACAAGCTTGACGTTCTTGGCTATCATACTCTGAACGCGCGTCTGCAGCGCTATCAGCTCATCGGTCGAACACCAGTTCGGACTCTTCTCGACCCAGGAGGTGAGTCGCATGGGAGCACCGGAGCAGAATTCGGCAGCTGCGGCCCAGGTGGTGCCGCGGTGTTCAGTGATGTAGAACCATTGTTTCTGCCACTCCTTTACCGTCTCCATGGAAGTAACTTTCGGCCAGGAGACGTTGGACAGCTTACTCACCATGGCTCCCCCGCACTCCGCGTGCTGGCCATCCACCACCTTCGGCTTCACGTTGAAGACTTTGAGCCATAGCCTGAAGTGGGGTTGGATGCGGAGGAAGGCCTCACATACGACGATAAACGACGAGATGTTGAGGAAGGAGTTCGGGGGCAGATCGTGGAAGTCTATCCCATAATAATACATCAGCCCGCGGATGAAAGGGTGGAGTGGGAACCCTAGTCCGCCGAAGAAATGAGGGATGAATACCACCCTCTCGTTGGGCTTCGGTGTGGGACTACTTGTCCCTTAGCCGGCAGACGATGGGTGATTTCCTTCACCAAGTATCCGGCCGCCTAAAGCTCAGTAATGTCCTCCTCCTTGACGGAGGAGACCATCCGCTCGCCCTGACCTCCGGATCCAGACATGGTTGAGTGCTAGCTCAAGTGGAAAGGAGATAAGAACTTGGGCGCTGGAGCTCGAGATTGGGAGGGCAGAGATGGAGAAGGCATGGGAGAGGAAGAAGGAATCTTTATCCCCTTATAAAGGCAGTAAATATTGAACGCCTCCCCACTCACCTTAGAATTCGCCTATTCCCAAGGGCTGTATAAATGACACGGTAGGGTTACCCATGCCCGCATTGATGAAAATCCCATGATAAGGGGACAAGATCTCTGCTTTGACAAGACGTGCCAATGGAAACCGCGTCTCGGGACGTGGAGCGGCGGACACAGAGGCGGTTCGGAATTGTGACCTGTCAGACGTGATGTCATGCTGCAAAAATTTGTCAGCGGATTGGATTCGTGTAAAACTATATTTTCTCTGTGGTTGTGTATGGTGTGTGTGACAGGTCCGGTTACTATCATTGCGTCCGAGGACTATCTTGGAGTTTGGAAAGAAGGGAACCCGCCTTGCGATGCCGAAGACAATCTGCGCGTCATTGAAGCCAGGTTCAGGGGCTATTGAGGGAGTCCTGGACTAAGGGGCCCTCGGGCGTCCGGCCTATTATCCATGGGCCGGACTGATGGGCTGTGAAGACACAAAGGCCGAAGACTGTACCCGTTTCTGGATTGGACTCTCGTTGGCATGGAGGGCAAGCTTGGCGACTAACTATGAAGATTCCTTCTTATGTAACCGACTCTATGTAACCCTAGATTCCCCCCGATGTCTATACAAACCGGAGGGTGTAGTCCGGAAAGGATATACTCATTACCATAGTCATACAGGCTAGACTTCTAAGGTTTAGCCATTACGATCTCGTGGTAGATCAACTCTTGTAACACTCATATTCATCAAGATCAATCAAGCAGGAAGTAGGGTATTACCTCCATAGAGAGGGCCCGAACCTGGGTAAACATCGTGTCCCCTGTCTCCTGTAACCATCGACCTTAGACGCACAGTTCGGGACCCCCTACCCGAGATCCGCCGGTTTTGACACCGACAGGCGGTCTTGCTGGGGTTGGGCAAGTTCCCCCGGTAAGGCTCTTGCCGGGGCTACGTAAGCTGCCTTGCCGGGGAGGGCCCACCTTGTCCCTTCGCTCCTCGTGCCTCTGTATTGGCGTTGCTCTGGTAGTCTTGTGTCTTTGCTTCCTCTTCTGCCGCGCCAAGCGCGGCCGCAGGCGTGTGGCTGTGATGGCCCGTGCACAAGTAAATGGCCGGGTACAAAAAGGACCCCTACTTTTGTACACCGACATTTTATCTAAGGAATGTAACTATAGCGTGGGCCTATGAAACATGCTACTGCTATAGTAACTACAGTGCTTTGCAGCAACAAGCGCTACTACTATGCCTTTCTCCTTTATTTTTCTTTTTCTTTTGTTTATATTTATATTTTATTTTTTCATTTCTCCTTTTTCTACTTCTTTCATTTTCATTTACTTTTCCACTTCTTTTCCATTTTATTTTCTTGTTTTAGCAGTAGCGCTCTATACAGGAAACGCGCTACTACAAGGCAGTTAGCGGTAGCGCGCTTCTTGCAGCCGCGCTGCTAATATTCCTGTCCTACAGGCAACAACGTGGGAATTATAGTAGTAGCGCTTTTTTGAGCAGACGCGCTACTGCTACAACTATAGTTATAGCGAGCTTTGTTGACGCGCGCTACTACTAAGTAGCAGTAGCGTTCTATTCTAACCAAAGCTAATGCTATACCTCTGTGTATAAGGTTTTCCCTAGTAGTGCTTGAATGTGTTGGTTTCAGCATGTTGTTAAAGCAGATATCAAATGGAAGGCAATGTTACCTACAACAGGCTTAAGAGCCATCAAATATTACAATTCAAACTGGTATTGTTGAAAATGAATAGAACATAGGTAATGCTTAAACATCACACTAGATAAATGTGTAAAACTGAAATAAAGGGCATGTGTTAACTACACCAGTCATAACTTGAACCAAATATAGCCGTTCAAACTGGTATTGATGCAATCGAGCGGCACAGTTCTGACTTGCACATGATGAACATCACATTTCAAATGACTGAAAATAAACAAGGCATAAATGATCAGTATAACAACCAAATATAGCCGTTGAAAACTGGACAGAGTTTCACTCCAACAACCCTAACAAGCAAATACAAATAAACAGGGCATATGCTTGAAAACTAGACAAATGTTCACATTAAACTACGGAACAAGCAAATACAGATAAACAAGGCATCTTCTTGAAAAGAGTACAAATGCTCAGTGCAACCAACCTAACAACCAAATACAGATAAACAAGTCATCTGCTTGATAACTCGACAAATGCTCACTTCAACCAACCTAAGAACCAAATACATATAAACAAGGCATATGCTCGATAATTGGAAAAATGCTGACTGCAACCAACCTAAGAACCAAATATAGATAAACAAGGCATCTGCTCACTATAAACAACCAAACATAGCCATTCGTGAAACTAAAGTGCACAATTCATACTTAAACATCACATAGCCCTATTGAACAATACATTTTTGCATAAATGAAGTAATTAAACACGACACAGTAAAAACACTGCATGGCAAATGCTACTACAACAAAGGGTACGAGTTGGCAAGCTAGAAAAGGTAAGATTTGCTAATAGGTTGTTGCCTCACATGTCATGGACAGGATCCTTCCAGTTGGAAGAGCTCAGACCCATGGTGCACTCTCTGATGTCACTGATGGCCTATTTCACCTTGGAAGAACCTTTGTGGGTGCCCTCCTTGATAGAGGCGAGGGTCCCGATCTTTCAATGAGATGATAACTATCGATTTGGTGGAGAGGACTTTGATGATAACGTGCATGACGTTGCGCCTTAGCAACCGCTAAACCAACTCTGAGAGGTTATTGACCACGCCGAAGCACGATCAACCAGACAACGAAGATCTATTCCTGCAAGCAATCGAAGAACAAGCAAGAATATGGTAATGCAATCTGAATATTGTGAATATAGATGAAGTGTTGATAAAAGTGGGGTCTCATAAGCGGTCTTGGCCTGGTCCTTGGACACAAACAAAGTACAAGAAGTTGCAGCAATGGCTAACTTTTAATTAAATAAAACCCCTAGGAAAAAGCTACTAGATGGATCTACTTATATAGGAGCAAGGGGTGGCGGCCAAGGAGGTGGGAGGACGTCCCAAGGCAGCCAAAAACTAACCCTAGGTCGTACAAGGCTCATGGGCCCAAGTGGAGGTGATGCAACACCTTTGGACTTTAAGGTGAATCCAATTGGGTTGGAAAGAGCAGCGTCAGATTCATGGGCCCAAGTTTGACTCGGGTTCTGCTGCAGCGTCAGATTGTTTCATCGATAACTCAACGCGTCGTATGAATTTTAAGGTGAATCCAATTGGGTTGGAAAGAGCACGAAATCTACTTTCCAACAAAAAAATAATGACCCAATTTGGAGTCCGTATGAAAGAGGTCTTGGCGTTTTGAGTCAGGTATGTCTGTGCTATCCGAATACGAATCCAGAATGTGAGAGACTTGGACTCTATCTTCTCTTGGCCCAAAAGTGATGTGAGAGGACTTTTTGAACATCACCTAAAATTCTCTTTTCCCCTTATCTTTATATGTGGATTGTACAAATTTCCCATACACCTACAATTAGACATGGCACAAAAGTTTGTGAAGTATTTTTGTCCTGGATGCTATCAATAAATTATTGCATAGTTTGCATTAGAAATCACTTTCGATCAGAAGATAAATATCGATTTGGCGGCGAACGACTTTGAAGATCCAACTACAAACATGCACTACATTGCGCCTTAGCAATGGCTAAACCAATCTCGTGAGATTATTGACCACGTCAGATCACGATCAACCTGACCACGAAGGTCTATTCTTGCAAGCAATCGAAGAACAAGCAAGAATATGTTAAAAGCAATCTAAATATTGCGAATATGAATTAAGTATTGATAAAAGCGGGGTTTCTTAAACGGTCTTGGTCTAGTCGTTGGACACAAATGAGGTACACGAAGTTGCAGCGATGGCTAACTTTTAACTAAATAAAACCCCCAGGAAAAAGCTACTAGATGGATCTACTTATATAGGAGCAAGGGGTGGCGACCAAGGAGGTTGGAGGACGTCCCAAGGGAGCCAAAAACTAACCATAGGTCATACAAGCCTCATGGGCCGAAGTGGAGGTGCTGCAACTGTCGGATTACGGGTTCTGGCAAAACCCTTGAGGTTCGAACTCTGGTGTGCGCAAGAAGAACTCTCTCCCCCTAGCTCACTCTCTCACCACGATCTCAAAGCCTAGCTGGACGAACCCACGGAACAAGGGACACAAGAGTTTATACTGGTTCAGGCCACCGATGTGGTGTAATACCCTAATCTAGTCTCGTGTGGTGAATTGCCTTGAAGGCTGAGGATGAACAAGTACAAATGAAGAACAGCCTCCTGAGGAGAGGTGTTCTTCAGGTCGGTGAGCTGGTGCATGCGAGGATGGAATCGATCCGAACCAAGATTCGTCCCCCTCCTATGGTGGTGGCTAGTCCTATTTATAGAGGCCCGGGTCCTCTTCCCAAATATTAGGCGGGAAGGGATCACACAACGGCCAATTTGAAGGGGAACAACTAGTACAAGCTATCTTGACATAAGGTGGTATTCGCCTGCCAAAGGCTCTGGTGGTGACGCCGTCGTGGGCTCCGCGATGACCTCCATCCCGCCATCTTGCTGGTCTTGGTCTCGTTGCACCGATATGGAAACCTTTGCCTGATGCCTCAGGACTCCTCGCCTGCGCCTGCTCCTTTAGCACCAAAGAGGAAACCAGTACTATACGCCAGCTGGCGCCCGCCTGGCCTTGGTCGTCGTGCCTCACGTCATGGGAACCTCACGAGGTGCCCCTCGCCTTGATCTCTCCGCACCTTGCGAGCCAGCCTAGTGAGGCTGCCCCTAAGGAGGTATTGTGTCTTCCGCCTCGCGAGGCTTGGCCCCTCGCGAGGGTCTTGAGTGTTTGCTGGTGAAGATGGGCCGTACCAGGCCATTAGGGGAGCCATGCCATGGGCTGCAGGCAGGCAAGTCTGGGACCCCCGTTCCTAGAACGCCGACAGTAGCCCCCGGGCCCAAGGCGTGCTCGGACTTGGCTTCGAGGCGAAGCCATGGGGCAAGTGCGGAGCGCCTCGGGCCCCAACCGCCTGCGGCCTTGATTGACGCGTGGCGACTAACGGGACGTGGGCGTCTCCGCTTCCCCACGCTGCCTCGGCAACTGCCCGACTTGACATGTCCCTGTTGCATGCAGAAAAGCCATCATTACATGCGATTGTGGGGGTAGTCAATTGGCCTCCTCCTGCTATAAATGGGGAGGGGGCGGTGCCCCCGTCACCCATCTCTTCCTCCGCTTGGCGCCGATACGGAGATTCTCGGCCGCCGGAAAGGGAAAAGCCCCCCGCGAAGAGCCGGGGCCACTCCCGCCGAAGAAGAGGCTGGCCCGCTACCGCGACGCCGTCGTTAGCCCGGAGGTGACAATGCCTTGGCATGAGCGGCCTCCTCCCGGATATCCGCTGCCTTTGTATGCCCAGGCAGAGGGCTCTGGAGGAGGAGGCGGCAATCAGCGCCGACCACGCCGCCGCCCCAGGAACCCACGCCGAAGGCTCCTCGCGTGAACTGGTGGTGTGGGCGACGATGCCACCGCGCTCTTGGATTCGCTTCCCACATTTCTTCTCCGCCGAGATGCCGCCGAGGTGTCCCCTCGAGTTTTGGCTGCAGCACGCTGGGTGTGATGCCCCGGCAACGGGGGCGGAGGTTGAGGTCGTCTCCCTGGGCAAGATCTTCATGACCCGCGGATGGGGCAAGGCCGCCCGAGCTTGCCGTGCGGAGGGCGCCCTCACCATCCACTTTGAATACGATGGCGTCTCCATGATGTTCTTCATGGTCTTCGACGAGGAAGGCTACCGCCTGGAGTGCTGCCCTGGAGGGGGTCATCGTGACGGCAGGACTCGAGCCTGCCACTGGCCTCGCCAGCAGTTCCTTCGGCAGCAGCGATGGCGCTTGGGAGTCCGGTGACTCTCCTGAGCCCTACGAGACTCCAGAGACAAGCGACGACAGCTACGTGCCCCCGAGCTCTCGTCGCGCCCGGAGCGCAGCAGCAGCGTCCGCCCACCGCTGCCGCTGATCTGGATGGGGTGGGCGTCGGCCTCCCGTGGCCCACTGTTGATGATGGTGTTAGTGGTGATGCCCGTATTTATAGGTTCCGATAGTCTTTTCCTTTTATTCCCTGCGAGGAATCAAGATGAAACCCACGGGGGTGTGTAAAGAATCTGTAGTGCCTTTTGTGTTAATATCATCCCCATTATAAAAGCTTATGTTCGCACGTCTTGCTCCGGCTTGGTCCCCCCTTTCCGTCCCTACGGTAGCCCGGTGCTCTACGCTAACAGGCCCCAGTCCCCAGGCGGGCTTCAGCCATCGCTGGTATTCCAGGTCGTGATGCCGTGGTCAAGGCCAGGAGGTGAGCGGCCCGAGGTCCGGTAAGAGCCCCTGAGGAGCCATGCTCAGGAGGTCCCCCTTAGCGTGCAAGCGACTCCAGGAAGGCAGGAAAGGTAAGCGGCGTCGCCGTAGCAAGGCTGCATGAGCTAGGAATTCTGTGTCTCAGCGTCGGGCCGGCTTGAATGCATGACTTATCTTTGGTGATCCTGGATCGAGTCCTTGTGCCGCGCCTGGCTCGTGCGTCTGTGGCGGTAGTACTAGGTCAGGCTCATGTTAGATCCCTCCTCATCTCATGCCCTCCTGAGTGCTCTGCGTTCTTGGGTCCCGACCCTCGAGCAAGGCTCAGCCACCGCTGGTATGCCAGGTCGCGATGCTGTGGTCAAGGCCAGGGGGTGATGGCTGGAGAGTCGGTAAGAGCTTCTAGGGTGCGGTGCTCAGGAGCCCCCCTTTCACGGGCAAGCGAATGGCATGAGAGAAGGAACGAGCTGATGGGGCCACCAGTAGCTAGCGCTCCGGAGATTCCTGCGAGTTAGTTGGAGAGGGAATATAGGCCGTGATCACGTTGGTTACCAAGCTGCTGATTGTTCCACAAGAAGACGAAGGCACTGAGGATCTGATGAGGTGACATGCGCGGAGCGGGCCACGAGCCAGAGCTCGATCTCTCAGGTTTATCAGCATTGCAGGGACGGACCCGAGCACAAGCGCCATGCCGATATGTGGAGCTCTCACCGCGGAGTAAACAGCAGGTCGGTCAGCAACGCGGGATGCCGCGAGATGTAATCAAACAAGTGATAGCCATAGGGAAACCACGCAAGGAGATAAGCTAGTTCAGATAGATGCAAGAACGAGACATGCCACTGGGACGGACCCGAGCGGCCTGGGAATGATGCAGCCAGAGGGGCGCCCCCGACTGAGTAAGCTAAACATGCAAAAAGATACATGCCGCAGGGACAGGCCCGTGCGACCTGTGAATGGTGCAGCCCGAGGGGCGCTCCCAGCTGAGTAAACTTGGAAATGGTCACCTGGTGCCGTTACCGAAGGAGTGTTGAGGTAGCTCAAGGTGCGCGATGAAGGAGTCGCTCCTCACGAGCCACCAGGGCCATGAGCCTCAGGAGGCTCTGGGGGCTCGGGTGGTTCCTTGAGGACCATCGCCATCTCCGCCCGGACTGCATGATGCCTGGCCTCCTGAGCTGCTAGGATGCTCCGCAAGCGGCGCTGGATGGTGACAGTCGCATTCAGCAGGCGAAATGGCATGCGAACGTAGCTGTGAGGTGGACCCTCGCACCACCCAACGCGCGAAGGCCAAAAGCGCTCATGAGATGCGGCCCTGTTGAGCCCTGGGATGTCGACGCAGACGCGCAGCCCGCCGTCCTTGCTAGGATTGGGAGCTGCGCCGGGTGGTGGTCGGCGGTCGCTGCGTATGTTCCTTGCCTCTTGAAGCTCCTGGGTCGCCTTGATGATGAACTCCTGAGCACCGGGCGCTCCTCGCCCCGTGCCCTCCTGAGGGAAACGTGCGGCGAAGCACGCCTCCACATGGTGCCCAAGCGCTTCCCTCATGACGTTGGCTAGGTCTGAGGCCCTCCAAAAGAGAGCCCCTGAGCCCTGCCCATGGAGGGCACCGGGAACGCCTTCCTATGCGAGGGAGGGAGGCGCCCCAGCTGCGGGCGCGGTTCCTCAGGTGGTGCCACTAGCGACGCCACTCTCCTGGGGCCCTGGATGGAGTAGCTACTTCTTCTTCTTAGGGATGGCCTCAGGAGGGTACAGGGTGCCTTCGTTGTCAGGGTCTTCGCTTGCTGTGGCTTGGAAGGCGCGCTCCAGGGAGCACACAACATTTCTTTCTTTGCAGGGGACCGTGATGAATCCACCGCTTCTTGGCATTTTGAGGACGTTGTAGCCATGGTGGGTCACTGCCATGAACTTGGCCAATGCTGGGTACCCAAGGATGGCATTGTACGGTAGACGATTGTGGGCGACGTCGAAGTCAATGAGCTCAGTGCGGTAGTTGTTGCAATGTGCGAAGGTGACAGAGAGGCGGACCTGCCCTATTGGGGTTGTGGATCCATCGGTCACTCCTCAAAAAGGCTTGGTAGGTTGTAGCTGATCGTATGGCACTTGGATTCTATCGAATGTCTCAACGGACAAGACATTGATCCCTGCACCACTGTCGATGAGGGTCTTGGTGACTTGGACGTTGCTGATGACGGGTGAGTAAAGCATCGGGAGGGCGCCGACAGTAGCCGCGCACTTGAGCTGGTCCGACGAGCTGAAGGTGTTGGCGCACTTGGACCACCTGAGCGGGCGCGTCGCCTCGAGCCTGGGAAGGCCTGTGTTCACCTTGCGGGCAAACTTCTTGAAGATGCACTCGGAAGCTGGGGCCTGTGCACCGCCCAAGATGCAGGTGATAGTGCGCGGCTCCTGGAAGCCCCCAACCCCCTGGTCCTGATGGTGGTCGTCGATCCTTCTTGGTGGCGGCGGCAATGGAGGGATGCCAGGATTGCCCTGAGGACAGTCCACATGAGGCTGGCCCCTCCAGTCGCCCTCACGAGGCTGGTCATGTCAGTGGTCCTCACGAGGCCGGTCGCGCCACTCCTGACGGGGGCCGCGGTCATCCCAGCGTCCTCCGCTTCGTCCTCCTCCGCGGCCGTAGCCCCGGTCATTGCGCTCGGGGCGTCGACCGAAGCATCCATCTCGGATGGCCCTGAGCTCCTGGCAGTCATTGGTGTTGTGGCTGTGTACGTTGTGGAAGGCACAGAACGGAAAGCTGCTCTTGGATGACTCGGGGTGGTCCCGACCGCGCTTCGTGTCCGGCTCCGCCGTGAGCACAGCTACTCCCTTGTGCTTCACGTCCTTGGCCTTGGCTTTCTTCTCTTCTAGGTCGACAGCAGGGAGCTCGAGGAGGGAGAGGCGCCCCTCCTCAGCTCTCGCACACTTGGTCACCATGTTGAACATCTCTAGTGTCGTGCATAGCTCCTCACGGATAGCAAGCTCCTCCTTCATCTTGACATCGCGGACGCCATCAAAGAATGCTGAAATGATGGCCTCGTCCGTCACCTTAGGAATATTGAGGCGAACGGTGTTGAAGCGCTGGATGTACTTCTATAGGGTCTCTCGTGGCTGCTGCTTGATGCGGCCTCCCGCGGCCGGTGGGCGGTCGCGAGTGCCCTGGAAGTTGGTGAAGAAGCGGTCGCACATCTCACCCCAGGAGGAGATCGACCCCGGGGGCAGCTGCAGGAGCCATGAGCGAGCACCATCCTTGGGAGCCATAGGGAACCAGTTCGCCATGACTTTCTCGTCGTCGTTGGCCGCCTCGATGCTCAGCTCGTAAAGCTGAAAGAACTCCACGGGGTCAGGGGTGCCATCGTAGCGCGGGGGCAGGTCTGGCTTGAACTTCCCTGGCCAGATGATGCTACGCAGCTCCGGAGTGAAGGCGTGGCAGCCTGTTGTGGCCACCGAGGCCCGTCGCAGGGGTGGAGCTTGATCTTGATGCCCACGCGCCGCCGCCGCGAGTGGTGCGCGGTCTTGACGTGGTGGCGCCGGGAGTGCCGGAACGTCGTCTCGCGATGGGGGAACTTCTTGGCAGCTTCGTTCATCATGCGTGGGCGCCCGGCGCGGTGGGTCGCGCCGACGGTCCGCGCATCTTGGTGATTGGGCGCCGTCTTGGTGCGGAGGTGGTGGAGGCACTCCGTGAGCTACATCGCCCGCAGCTGGAGGAGGTCGAGGCAGCAAGGGGGACGGTGCGGGGGAGCCCCCAGCGGTGCTGACGAGTTTGGCGATGCGGTCCAGCCAGTCCTCGTAAAGGTTGTTAACCGGGCGGTAGCGCAGGAGCTCGCATGCCATGAGCAGCGCGGCCTGCGCGTCCGTGGGTGCGCGATGAACGTGGGACGATGAGCTGGCCGGAGTCAGCGACGGGGTGGCGGTGCGGCCGTCCCGCCGCACAGAGGGGTGCAGCGAAGATGCTTGCTGCTCCTTTCCTGCCGGGCCGGTGGCGGTGTTGGCGGCGGGTGATGGAGAACGATGGGGAGGCCCTCCGAAAGGAGCTGTCTGAGCGACACGGGCGGCCAGGGCATCCCGGCGCTCTGTGAGCTCGACGTGCGTCTGCCATGGACGTGGTGGAGAGGTGGAGCATGGATCAAAAGTTTTAGCGCACCGCTACCTGGCGCGCCAAGTGTCGGATTACGGGTTCCGGCAAAACCCTTGAGGTTCGAACTCTGGGGTGTGCAAGAAGATCTCTCTCCCCCTAGCTCACTCTCTCACCACGATCTCAAAGCCTAGCTCGCCGAACCCACGGAACAAGGGACACAATAGTTTATACTGGTTCGGGCCACCGATGTGGTGTAATACCCTACTCAAGTGTGGTGTGGTGGATTGCCTTGTAGGCTGAGGATGAACAAGTACAAATGAAGAACAGCCTCCTGAGGAGAGGTGTTCTTGAGCTCGGTGAGCTGGTGCGTGTGAGGATGGAATGGATCCGATGCATGATCCGTCCCCCTCCTATGGTGGTGGCTAGTCCTATTTATAGAGGCCCGGGTCCTCTTCCCAAATATTAGGCGGGAAGGGATCCCACAACGGCCAATTTGAAGGGGGACAGCTAGTACAAGCTATCCTGACAAAAGGTGGTCTTCGCCTGCCAAAGGCTCTGGTGGTGACGCCGTCATGGGCTCCGCGATGACCTCTGTCCTGCCGTCCTGCTGGTCTTGGTCTCGTTGCACCGATATGGAAACCTTTGCCTGATGCCTTGGGACTCCTCGCCTGCGCCTGCTCCTTTAGCACCAAAGAGGAAACCAGTACTCTGCGTCCGCTGGCGCCCGCCTGGCCTTGGTCGTCATTGCTCACGTCACGGGAACCTCACGAGGTGCCCCTCGCCTTGATCTCTCCGCTCCTCGTGAGCCAGCATAGTGAGGCTACCCCTGAGGAGGTCTTGTGTCGTCCGCTCGTGAGGCTTGGCCCCTCACGAGGGTCTTGAGTGTTTGTTGGTGAAGATGGGCCGTACCAGGCCGTTAGTGGAGCCATGCCGTGGGCCGCAGGCAGGCAAGTCTGGGGACCCCCGTTCCCAGAACACCGACAACAACACCTTTGGACTTGTAGTTTATTTGACTGGTGACTGTAGGGAAAACCCCCACATCTTTCATCATTTATTCATAGGGCAAATATACAATGTACGTTGATTACAAGAGGTAATCAAAAAGGAAGAAAGGTAACAGAAACCTAGATGCTAGAATACAGAACCTCATGGAGGTAGAAATGAAATCCATCTTAACAGCTCCTCCTGATATCTATGCTTGACTTTGTGTTCCATGAGTGTGATATCATGGATGAAAGCACTCCTCCATCTATAAAAACTTTGTCTCTCATGCCTAAACACCCTTGCATTCCTGATTATCCAAATGTTCCAGCAAGCAAGAAAAACAACCTCAGTAAAGAAAGGTTTTGCAAAATCTTGCTTAGCTTGCATCACAAAAGAAGACATGTCATTCCCAGGGGTCCATGAGACTTGGAGATAATTCCATATTCTCACACTGAAATTACATTCAAAGAATAAATGATTCCTAGTCTCACGTGTCAGCAGAGGACAAAGCACATAATTAACCCCATCATCCAAATGCCAGTGCCTTCTTTCAACCTTATCTTTAGTGTTAAGCCTATCCATAATTAACATCCAGGCAAACACTTTTATTTTCATTGTGTAGGACGATTTCCATATCCACAAAAGGAGAGGATTGAAAGACATGTTGGAATGCATGAAAGAATAGAACAACTTGGGCTTGAAAGCATGACACGTCCCCTGCCAACACCAAATATCATTTGCATACACTTCCCTACTGCAATTTGCCATCAGAGTCTGCACTATCATATACTCTTGGTATGCCTATGCAGACAAAGGTAAGTGGAACATCTGGGTGCTATCCTAGGATTGGAATGCTTCAGAGACAGTAAGCGGGGATCTTTCAAATAGGAAAAGAGCCTTGGAAATCCTGGTTGCAAGGAGGGCACTGATTCACCAATCTTCCATTTATCAGACCGGAACAAAGCTGAGTTCCCAGAATTGATTTGTACCCAAGTTGTGTTCCTAAAATGATCCAGCAGTTTACAGATATCTTTGCACCAAAAAGAGCCACATCTATCAGTCCCCTGAGGTACAGAAGAATGGTAATATGTATCCCAAATAGGAGAGACCCATGGCAGATCCATCCTATTTAGGAATTTATGCAAATGCTTAAGAAAAAGAAACATGTTCTGTACACCCAAGTTCAAGATGCCCAATCCACCTTTATTTTTGGGCCTACAAATTAGGTTCCAAGCTGCCAAGGATGGTGAGGGCACATCCCTATGCTTTCTCCATAAACACTACCTTTGTATTCTCTCCAATTGCTTTAGAATTCCAGCAGGAACAAGCAAGCTGCCTAGATAAAAGATGGGCATGGAGGACAATGCAGAGTTCAAAAATTGAAGCCTTTCCCCCTGATTTAGAAAAGAAGAACTAGCTGACATTCTTCTCTCCATACAGTCAACAAGGAGCATAAAGTCCACCATTTTGGGCCTGGTAGTACCAACAGGTAGACCAAGATATGTGAAGGGCATTTTACCAACCTGATATCCAAAAGCAGCAGCCAAACCAATGGTGGTGTGCTCATCAACATTTATGGGCACCATGGAAGATTTATGATAGTTAAAAACTAAACCAATTGAAGTGGAAAACACCTGAAACATGTCCTTTAGAGCTAGTAACTGAGCCCTATCTGCTGGTAAGATAATGAGAGTATCATCAACATATTGAACTATGGGATAGTCTTGGTCATGACATGGTATAGGCAACTTTAAAATTCCCCTTCTAAACATATCATTTACTACTGGCTGCAAAAGTTCAGCAACAATAACAAAGAGTAAGGTTGAAAGGCAATCTCCTTGTCTAACAC
This sequence comes from Aegilops tauschii subsp. strangulata, assembly GCF_002575655.3. Classification (NCBI taxonomy): domain Eukaryota; kingdom Viridiplantae; phylum Streptophyta; class Magnoliopsida; order Poales; family Poaceae; genus Aegilops; species Aegilops tauschii. The sequence continues at coordinate 175,122,525 of NC_053039.3, forward strand.
CGTTTTTACAGAGAAATTGCCTTCCAGGTACTCCATTTAAAAGGACTGATGATGTTCTAGTGGAAAGCAATTGCTTAACCCAAGAAATCCATTTCTGATTGAATCCCTTGTACTTCAGGATCTGCAAGATAGCTTCATGTTCAATGGAGTCAAAGGCCTTCTCAAAATCCAGTTTAAGAATAACAATAGGTCTCTTTGACTGATGGCATTGATGCAAATATTCAAGGGACCAGCCAATACAATCCTGGATAGTCATGCTTTTAATGAAACCATATTGGTTCTTATGAATACACTTCATAATTATCTTTTGGAATCTATTGGCAGCCATCTTGGACAGAAACTTGAGGCCCATCCCAATAAAGGAAATTAGTCTATAATCCCCAACCCCTTCAGGAGCCAACTTCTTTGGGATGAGTGTGATATAAGAACCATTAATATTTTCCAAGTTTGCAGTGCCATTATGAAAAGCTTCAGCCAAATCATAGCAATATTGACAAATAATGTGCCAGCATTTTTTGAAGAATAACCCATTAAAACCGTCCGGTCCAGGGGCGTTGTCAATGGGCATATGTTTGACAATGTCATCCATTTCCTCTTTTGTAAATGGCTCTGTAAGGAAGTCTAACCCATCAATTGGTTGAAGTAAAGCACTCAGGTCAAAGCCCCTTACTATTCCAGCAGAAACTCCCATTCTATTCTTGAAACAGTTCCATATGATGCCCTCCATCTGAGAATGTTGTGAAACCACAGACCCATCTACATCTTTCAAGGAAGCAATCGAATTTCTTCTATGCCTCTCAGTGGCCATAGCATGGAAAAAATTGGTGTTCTCCCCACCAAGTTTAATATACCTGTTTGTACACCTCTTCTTCCAATATATAAAGTAGAGGTGTAATAGTTTTTCCACATGCAATTTGACCACCTTACTAAAGTTAAATTCAGGTCTATACAATGGCCTGATCTCTTCTAAGCCATCAAGACACAAAATTACCTCATTACAATTTGATATCAACATTTCAGTTTGCAGATATTCATCTGCCATTTCTTAAGAGCCCCTCTCAAACTCTTAAACTTATCTGCAATCTGGGCAGTACTATGAGATTTGTGAGAAGGTTGTTGCCATGATTGCTTAACAGAATCCATAAACCCCTCAAGCTGAACCCAATAATTTTCAAACCTAAAGATTTTAGATTTAGGGTTGGAGGTCTTGATTGACACCACACAAGGCACATGATCAGAAGCAGTTCTGGCCAGAGGCAAAACCTCAGTCATAGGATAGGAGAAGATCCAATCAGCAGATGTAAATAACCAATCCAGCTGCTCTAATAAGGGATTGTCCTGCATATTGGACCATGTATAAGATCTCCCCTTAAGAGGTAGCTCCAGCAGACCTAGGTGAGCAATGATTTCATTGAAAATGAATATATCATTCAAATCACCCCCAGGCCAGTTTTCACCCATAGGTATTTGCAAATTATATAACCAGCTGACAAAGTTATCCCTAGCTTCCCCTTGGCATGGACCATAAACAAAAATTAAAGACCACTGTTCATTATTTTGCTTGGAAATGAACTGCACTACAACTGCAAATTCCTGAATCTCGATCACAGTGCCCCAAAAAATAGATGAATTCCACACAATCAGAATGCCCCCAGAAGCTCTCTCAGAGGGAGAGGAAGCAAAACTATCAAATCTTTTAGGGAAGAAAGATCTAATAGACCTAAAATCAAAAGAAGCACATTTGGTCTCTTGGAAACAAGCAACAGCACACTGACTCTCATCCAACTTCGGCCTGACAGCCCTTTGTCTAGCATCAGAATTTAGAGCCCTAACATTCCGACATAGCACACTCGAGTTCTTACATGCATTACTCATTAAAACAAATATGAGTAGAGAACAGAGTCTTATGACACTTAATGCAAACAAAAACAGTAAGATCACATGTCCAGCATGGTACATTTAAATTATTACAGGGAACATGAAAAGACAAATGCCCTCCCGACTGAAGAACAATAGAAGACATCTGCCACCCCCATCTTGCCAGCTGATAACTAAACATTTGCACCATTGTTTGTGGGAGTAGAGGGATCAGCCATAAACTTCTCCACAGAGATCAGATCATCAGCAATGCCAAGATCATGGACAATCTGTTGAAGTTTGCTAATAGGAGTTGGAGGTGGAAGATCGTCAACTGGCTCCTCCTACATGTTCTTAGATACTGTAGCAGAAAAAGGCTTGGCCTCTGGCTTCCTCCTCTTGGACTGCATTGGTAACTCCTGGAAGGTTGGCTTGAAACCATCTCTCTACAAAGATCCATGAGTGCTCCTTCTGACTGAAGTTTCAACAACAGGAGTTGGAGCCAAAGTCTTCTTGGGTCTTCTAACCTTTCTCTGTTCATTTGCAGAAATGACATCAAGTACCACAGGAGAGGTAATTTGGCCTGTCAGCTCAAATGACTGATGTGTCTCACAATAGAAGCAGATTCACTTTGCATAGCTAGGAAAAGAGCCCTTGCCACAAGCCTATGCTCCATTTCAATACTGTCATAAGTCAGTCTTGGCACATCAAAGGCCAAGTCCCAGCATCTTTTGGATAGCAAAGCAGACTAAAAAGGAAACACCTGCATGGGCTTAGGGATTTCATATATGATCTCAGAGTGTAGGATCACCTCTAAATTCCTTCTGAATGTCATCCCTGGGGGCAACTCAGGCCCACAAAAAACTTTAGTAACAGTATCATTTGGGACAATCATCAGGGGAGCTTCTTCTACAGCATTATTTTCATCCAGAAAGGGAACATTCTCAAGAACTGGTGCAGGGGGCTGGTAAACCACCAGAGCCCAGTCATCAGGGTTGTAAATTGGAACATCATTAGGTTCCACAACTACTAGTTGCTCTTGTCCAAATTCAGGCACATCATGCTACTCCACATCAAATACAAGCACAAAATTAGGCTGAATGTGTTGATCCATAGACACAGAATGATCTTCAGTGTGGTCCAGCACCATAGATTCTTGTTCCACCTCCACTTCATCCTAAATAAGTTCATCTTCTCCCCCAAATAGCATTGCCCCAGTTGTTGTTTCCCATGTCAGGCTGCTCTGGAGGTGGTGGTGGAACATCATTCGAACCCAAAGCAGGGTATGGAGGCATAATGAACTATGGGAGCTCAGGGAAAGGCACACCAGGCAGGGGGTGTGGGTTTCCATTAATTGTCATCCAGTCCTCATCTTATGGCATTTGTTCAGCAAAATTTGCACCAAGAATATAAATAGGAGCAATCCATGACAAAGAAATACAATCAATCAAAGAGCAACTATCATAATTAAAGTCTTTGTAATACAAAAGAGTGGGTACATCACTAGCTAAAGTATTAACCACTCGAAACCCACTTCCATTAATTTTCTCAACAAGATTTTCACCCTCCGAAATATTGGGACGCCTTCTACTTAAAGTTGACTCTTCTCCAGTCCGTTTTTCATCATTCTTAACTTTACTAAACAAGGAATCAATATAAGAAACACCAATCATTTTAGGATCTTCATCAATTTTGCAAAAATAATCACTAGAAAAAGCTTTCTCTAAAAATTCTCTTTTAGCTCTAAGCATAGCAGTTCTTTTCTTACTTTCATCCATAGAAACATAAAGAGCTTTAATTGATTCATCTACTTTAGGGACAAAAAAATTCATCTTGACATTTTCCACATCATGAGCAATTCTATCAACACTTCTAGACAAATCATCAATCTTACTCTACTTTTCTTCTATGGAAGTGTTGAAAACTTTTTGTGTGTTGATAAATTCTTTAATATTATTCTCAAGATCAGAGGTGTTCTTATTATTATTATAAGATTGATTTCCATAGGAATTACCATAATTATTAGAGGAATTACTAGGAAAAGTCCTAGGATTAAAATTACCTCTATAAGCATTGTTGTTGAAATTATATCTAGAGAGAAAATTCACATCAATGGCATCACTATTTTTCTCAATCAAAGTAGACAAAGGCATATCATTAAAATCAATAGGAGCACTTTTCCTAGCAACCAATTTCATAAGAGCATCAACTTTATCACTCAAAGAAGAAATTTCTTCAACCGAATTAACTTTTTTACTAGTAGGAGCTCTATTGTTATGCGATTGTGAATAATTTGCCGTGATATTATCCAGCAATTTGGTGGCTTCACCCAAAGTAATTTCAATAAAAGTACCACCCGCGGTGGAATCTAAAGGATTACAAGAACCAAAGTTCAATCCCGCATAAATTTTTTGTATGATCATCCAAAGATTTAACCCATGAGTTGGGCAATTCCTTAGCATCATTTTCATCATTCCCAAGATTGTGCAACATGCTCATGTTCAAGTTGTTTGAAATTCATGATTTGGGTTCTAAGGGAAATAATTTTTGCGGGAGGAAAATACTTAGTGATAAAAGCATCTTTGCACTTATTCCAAGAATCGATACTATTGCGAGGCACAGAAGAGAACCAGATTTTTGCAGAATCACGCAAAGAGAACGGAAATAATTTCATCTTCACCACTTCATTGTCCACACCTTTTTTCTTTTGCATATCGCATAATTCCATGAAGGTATTAAGATGGGACGCGGCATCCTCATTAGGAGTACCAGAAAATTGTTCTTTCATAACAAGATTCAGCAAAGCAGAATTAATATCAAAATTCTCCGCACTAGTGGCGGGAGGAGCAAGCAGAGTGCCAATAAAATCATTGTTGTTGGTATTTGAGAAATCACATAACTTGGTGTTCTCTTGAGTCATGATGACCGCACAACAAGATTGCACTCAAAAAAGGATCCGGCAAGAAAAGAGCGAACGGAAAAACAGAGGCGAATAAAACGGCAATTTTTTGTGACGTGGGGGAGAGGAAATCAAGAGGCAAATGGTTATGTTGAAGATCCTCCCCGTTAATGGCGCTAGAAATTCCTTTTGATGTTGCTTGAAGCTACGTCGGTATTTTCCCAAAGAGGAAGGGATGATGTAGCATAGCGGCGGTAGGTATTTCCCTCATATATGAAACCAAGCTTATCAAACCAGTAGGAGAACCAAGCAACACAACGTAAACAGCCCCTGCACACAAATAACAACACCTCGCAACCCGACGTGTTAAAGGGGTTGTCAATCCCTTTTGGGGTACGGCGCCGGAAATTGCGTGATGACGGGAGAAAGTTGTAATAGATTAAATAAATAGATCGCAAATAAAATAAAGTGCAGCAAAGTATTTTTTATTTGTTGTTTAATAGATCTAAATAAAAAGTGCAAATAAAATAGATCGCAAAGCAAATATATGAGAAGGAAGACCGTGGGGCCACTGGTTTCACTAGTGGTTTCTCTCGAGAAAAATAGCCAACGATGGGTAAACAAATTACTGTTGGGCAATTGATAGAACTTCAAATAATTATGATGATATCCAGGCAATGATCATTACATAGGCATCACGTCCAAGATTAGTAGACCGACTCGTGCCTGCATCTAGTACTATTACTCCACACATCGACCGCTATCCAGCATGCATCTAGTGTATTAAGTTCATGGAAAAACGGAATAATGCAATAAGAACGATGACATGATGTAGACAAGATCCATTTATCTATATGGCGGTAGATATAGATCTCATCTTTTTATCCTTAATAGCAACGATACATACGTGTCGTTTCCCTTTCTGTCACTGGGATCGAACACCATAAGATCGAACCCACTACCGGGCACCTCTTCCCATTGCAAGATAAATAGATCAAGTTGGCCAAACTAAACCCAAATATCGGAGAAGAAATACAAGGCTATAAGAGATCATGCATATAAGAGATCAAAGAAACTCAAATAACTTTCATGGATATAAAAAGATATAACTGATCATAAACTCAAAGTTCATCAGATCCCAACAAACACACCACAAAAGAGTTACATCATATGTGTCGGGGTTCAAGAATGACACCTATGGGATCACAGGGAATCCCTACTACGGTTGGCGGGGCGCAAGGCTGTGGAAAGAGCGGGTTTAGAAGATCAATGCGGGGGGAATTTTATCCAGGTTCGGGCCGCAAATGATGCGTAATGCCCTAATCCTGCTTTGGTGTATATTTGGTGTTCTTGAGCTCTCAAACTAGCTGTGGTGCATGCCTAGTCCAAAAAGTCCGAATCCTTCCTCAGTACGCCTCGGGCCTCCTTTTATACATCGAAGGGGTCGCCACAGTGGCACACAAGAGGAGGAAAGTATGTACAGTGTACAAGTTTATCCCAGACATCGTGGGACAAAACGCATTTACGCACGTGTCCTCTTGCTTTTTGGGGACAGCAAGGAAGCTCGTCTCTTCTGTCGTCGCCTAGCCTCGCTTCTACGCATGTCCAAGCTGACGAGGCATGCAGCGCCACGCTGGCTTGCTGGCTGGCTGCTACGCTGGTGCGGTGGCAGGGTCTTCACGAAGATATGCATGCCACCATGCAGGTGCCTCCCGAGCCTTGGTTCCAATGTTGTCGACAGTGTCGGAACTCTCAGGCTGAAGGGTGGCGGTCTTGCTGGTGTTGGGTAAGTTGCCCCAGCAAGGCTCTTCCCGGGGCAGCGTAGGTCGTCCCCGGCAAGGCTCTTGCCGGGGGAAACCCACCTTGCCCCTGCGCTCTTCGCGCCTCTGGTTTCAGCGTTGTTCTGGTAGTCTTGTTCTCCGCTTCCTCTGCTACGCCAAGCGTGGTCGCAGGTGCAGCTACAACTGCCCGTGCAAAAGTAAAGGGGTACAGAAGGCCCCTACTTTTGTACACCGATAGGAGCCCCCGGGCCTGGGCCACATATAAGCGCGAAGCGTTGTTGGGCCAGGCCCAGAACGTGTGCGGGCATGCGTGGCAGAGTTTTGACTGTGGTGATCCCTTCACTAGTTGCACTTCCCCACGACCCGTATTGAGTGCATGACCTGGGGGTCATGCGCGGGGCGGTCGCAGCGTGCTTGCGTCACCCCGCCGTAAAATAGTAAAGAGGCGGTCCGCATCCCCGATAAAAACAGAGGAAGGCGCATGGGCGCGTCTCATTTACTAAGTGGACTCGGGTCGTGGCCATCATGGTGCCCGCTCCCCATGATCACGGGGCGCGAAACGGCCGTTCCACTTGCCATCTGAATCCTTGCTCGACCGCCACGTGTCCCCCATGCCTCAGGGAGGGTAGGTGGTGGACACGGAGGGTACGGGCTTTAATGCCGAGGCGGGGGGGATGGGCGCCGCTGATTGGAGTAGTGGGTCGGTCCTGACTCCTCGCGCCCCTGGCGGCTGGATTGGTTTATTGGGGCGTCTGCCCTCAGGCTCGCTCGGCCCGTCCCCCTATAAAAAGGGGAGAGTGATAGCGTCTTTCCGCATTCGTCTTCTTCCAGTTTGATCCCTTCCCTTCCTTTGCCATGGCGAGAGGGCACGGTCGTGGCCGTCCTTCCACGGAGGTGACTAGGTCTTCCTCCCGCCAGAGAGCCGCGGCGGTTAAGGAAGAGCCAGATGCCCAAGGTGAAGGCCATGCTCGGGGCGGAGGCGCCGGACGGGGGTGCGGTCGGCGAGGCGGTCGAGGTAGAGGTCGGCACGGAAGGGGGACACCCGCGTCGTCACCATCTCCGCCACCATCTCCTCCACCATCTCCTCCTGCTTTGTCGAGCGGCCATGTCGGGGACACGATGCTGGAGTTTATCCTGCAGTTGTGCAAGCCGCCGTGCAACCGCCTTCGCCTTCCCGAGGCGTTCGCGAGGGTGCTGGAGATCGACCAGCCGCCGAGGCTGAGGCTTCACATGAAGGGGTGTTGCAATGGTGACATGTGGGTGAACACAAGGTTCCCCGTCACTCATGTAATGCTCCTTCGTCGGGGTTGGAAAACCTTCGCACGCACCCACTGCTTGATGAAGGGGCACGTTCTCCTCTTCAAATTAGTGGAGAGCGACCTGCTCTCCATCAAGGTCTTCGGTCGCTCGGGACACAGGTTAGGGTGCTACGCAGAGAGGTCGACCGACGACGAGAGCTCCTCCTCGAGCAACGGCGACGAGGAGGGGACCGGTGGGGAGGACAACGGGGACGGGTCCGACTAGACGTCAGACGCCCCGTCCCTAGGCGATGCTGGGAACAGCACCATCTGCACCTGGCCTTCTCCCCAGCAGAGTGATTTGCCGGGGAGGGGTAGCTCTTGGCGGCTCCTCGAGCCAGCTCCTTGATCTTCTCGGGGCCGTTGCGTCTGGCGGCTGGCGCTGGAGCGGCCCGTCAAGTCATAGTACGATGGCATCGATGCCTTCGTTGCGTATTGGCGACCCGCTGCCTCATCTTCCAGCTTCTTCCCCGGCACCATCATCACCAGCCTTCTTCTGGGCGGCCGCCAACATTCTCTTGGTGTCTTCTACTGCTCGTACCTCGCCTAGGCACTCCTTTTGCCCTCCTGCTATCCCGATCTGCTTCCTGAGGAGAGGGACAAGAAAGGGATTATGGGCATCTTATTTTTTTAGATCTTAAGCCTGCGGGAACTTGTTGAATTTAGACCTTGTAACCCCTTGCTCATGCTTATATTCCATATGAATGGTACTTGTTTGATCAACGTATTAATGAAAAGGGTGTTTGCCGGGTTCCTTTGTGCGTGAGCGAGGCCCACACTATGGAGCGAGTCCTTGTTATTTCAAATAAACAATGTCGCCCGGCAACAAACCTTGCTGTCCTCCCCTTTATACCGTGACCATACCCACGCCCTTGGCGGGAGTAGGGGTAAAGTAGAATCGGGCCCTTCGCCTGTTTCCCTGCCACCGCAACTACAACCAGATTCCGGCCTGAAAGGGATTTTAGGCATAGTAAAGAGGGAGCACGGTGGTATAGGAGTGAACGAAGTTTCTTACGTGCAAGTTTCATACGGAAACACATAGCGGGGGAGAGAAAACTTATCTGAATTTGCAGCCCCCGGCAACCTTGGCTTGCCGGGATCGGGGGTGTCGATCCGCCTTCTTTCCTCCAAACGGGTCTGCAGAAACGCATGTGCAGCCTGCGAACCAAGAATGGACTTGAAGAGACAGAAAAGACATGACTTGACCTCTACGCTAGGGGTTAGTTGCCGCCAAGAACCATCAACCCTAACAGAGAGAGAGACTCAACCTAGCATGCATGCTAAATTCTAGGGTGCCAACGCTTCATTTATTTATCTGTTGCCCAGGGTCTGCGCCTGGCTTTGTACAACGGGTTACATGCCTTGCCGGCAAGGCCCGGCAACCACGCCTTATGGGTAAAACTTGCGAAGATGTTCGATGTTCCAGGAGTTGCTCACTGGTATTCCATCTTCGGTCTCCAGGCGGATTGCGCCGGGCCTGGTGACTCGTATTAACCGGTAAGGGCCTTCCCACTTCGGCGTCAACTTGTAAGAATTCTTGGCGGATTGAACTCGCCGAAGAACAAGGTCGCCTTCCTCAAGGCTTCGGGCATGAACCTTGCGGCTATGGTAGCGGCGCAAGGCTTGCTGGTAGCGAGCAGCTCGCACAGCAGCCCGAAGACGATTTTCCTCGAGGAGCGTCGCATGATCTTGGCACAACTGCTCTTGCTCATGCTCATCATAAGCGAGCACTCGAGGTGACCCATATATGAGTTCCGTGGGGATAACTGCTTCTGCCCCGTATACCAGGGAAAAGGGTGTCTGGCCGGTGGCTCGATTTGGCGTCGTTCTGATTGACCAAAGAACCGTCGGCAACTCGTCAATCCAGCGCTTTCTGCACTTGTGTAGCTTGTCAAAAGTACTCGTCTTGAGGCCTCGCAACGCTTCTGCATTTGCCCTCTCGGCCTGGCCGTTACTTCTAGGATGAGCAAGATAAGCAAAACAAACCTTGCCGCCGAGGTCTTGGATGTATTTCATGAAGGCGCGGCTCGTGAACTGCATGCCGTTATCGGTGATGACCCTATTGGGCACACCTAAACGGAAGACTAGCCCCTTGAAGAACTTGATGGCTGACTGTGCTGTCACCTTTCTCACCGGCTTCACTTCCGGCGACTTTGTGAACTTGTCGATCGGGACGTACAAGTACTCAAACCCCCTGACAACACGGGGAAAGGGGCCCAGTATGTCGAGCCCCGAGACCGAAAATGGCTAGGAAAGAGGGATAGTATGAAGATCTTGAGCTGGTTGATGAAGCTTCTTCAAATGGAACTGGCACGCTTCACACTTGGTTACTAGTGCAGTTGCATCCTGGATAGCGGTGGTCCAGAAGAAACCTTTCCGGAACGCTTTGCCGGCAAGGGCTATTGACCCTATGTGGGAGCCACACATGCCTCCATGTATCTCTACCAACAGCTCCAGTCCGTCCTCCCGAGGAATGCACTTCTATTTCACACCGTTCGGTCTCCTTCTGTATAGGGCACCATCCACAAACTGGTATATGCTGGATCGACGGGCTACTTTCTCTACTTCTTCCTGTTCCTCGAGGAGTTCCCCTGTTTGGAGAAAACGGACGTTGTGCTGCGCCCATGCCGGAGCCTGGGGCTCGACGGCAAGGACTAAAGGCTCATCTTCGGCCGTGGGGGCAGCTGCCTCTACGGCCAGGGCTTGGGGTCCTGCCGGAGGTTGCTGCCCCTGGACAAGCTTGGGGCACCCGGCAACGTCCTTACCGGCGGCTCCTGGGAGCTCAGCGGGGAAGTACTTGCCGGGGCCTACTTTCCTTCGCTTGTTCTGCCCTGCGCATCCACATAGGCTTCCATCAATGGGCTCTGGTAATCCTTGTTAACTTGCTTGACGACAAGCTGTGAATCACCTCTGATGATGAGCTTCCTGATTCCAAGGTCTGCCGCGATCCTGAGACCGGCAAGAAATACCTCGTACTCTGCCGTGTTGTTTGTCGATTTTTCCTGGGGGAAATGCGTCTGGACCACGTACCTGAGGTGCTCTCTAGTGGGTGCGACGAGTAGCACGCTGGCACCTGCACCATGCAGCGAGAAAGCCCCATCGAAGTACATGATCCAATCACAGCTCGTCTCCTTGATAGGAAAGGTGGTCTCTTGAATCTCCTCGTCGGGCGTTGAGGTCCATTCTGCGATAAATTCTTCCAAAGCTCGGCTCTTGATCGTTGAAGTACTTTCAAACCCAAGGCCGAAGCTCGACAGCTCCAACACCCACTCCACAATCCTCCCAGTCGCATCTGGGTTGTGCAAGATCCGTTGCAAAGGGAGGTGGGTGACGACGGTGATCTCGTGTGCTTGGAAATAGTGATGCAGCTTTCTCGAGGCCATAACAAGGCTGAAAAGTAGCTTCTGCATCCCGGAATATCTTGATCTAGCCCCCTCTAAGAGGGAACTGACATAATAAACCGGGTGCTGCACCACCTTCTTCTTCTGTTCAACTCCGCCCGTCTGAACAGACTCTGCCTTGCCAGGACCGGGCCTTGCCAGGGGTTCTGCCTTGCTCGCGTCAGGCCCTGCCGGGGAGAGCCCCGGCCCACCATCCGAGGGCTCCGCTGCTACCGCTGCTTCTTCCTCAAGTTCCCTCTGCGCTACTAGCACAACACTAAGCACTTGATTCGTCGCCGCTAGATATAGCAGCAACGGCTCTTGTGGTTTAGGTGTGATTAGTATTGGTGTGGAGGACAGGTACTTCTTCGAATCCTGTAGCACTGCCTCTGCCTCCGGAGTCCATTTCATTGGACCCTCCTTTTTCAAAACTTTGAAAAAGGGGAGGGCGTGCTCAGCAGATTTGGAGATGAACCTACTTAGAGCAGCAACGCAGCCGGCGAGCCTACAGACGTCTTTGACCCGTCTCGGCGCCTCAATCTCTTTGATCTTGTCGGGATTCGCTTCGATCCAGCGCTGAGACACAAAGAACCTAAGAAGTTTCTGGATGGGACACCGAACACGCACTTCTCCGGGTTGAGCTTGAGGTTAATCTTGCGCAGATTTTCGAATGTCTCTTCCAGGTCCTGCACGAGCGTAGCCTTGTCCTTGGTTTTGGCCACTATATCATCCATGTAAGCTTCCATATTTCTATGCAGCTGGGGCTCAAAACCAATTTGGACCTCTCGGGCAAACATCGAACCAGCGCATTTCAACCCGAAAGGCATTCGTACAAAACAGTATGTACCACACGGGGTGATGGACGCGGTCTTTTCTTCGTCTTCCTTCATCATGAAGATCTGATGGTATCCTGAATAGGCGTCGAGGTATGACAACAGGTCATACCCGGCAGTGGAGTCCACAATCTGGTCTATGCGTGGCAAAGGAAAAGGATCCTTTGGACAGGCCTTATTGATATCTATGTAATCAATACATAGCCTCCACTTCCCATTTGCCTTACGCACTACCATTGGATTGGCCAACCACGTGGGGTGGAGGACTCCTCTGACCAAGCCTGCCGCCTCTAACTTCCTGATCTCTTCGACGATGGACTCTTGCCGTTCCAAAGCTTGCTTCCTAACCTTCTGCTTGACGGGCCGCGCATGAGGATAGACACAAGATGGTGCTCTATCACCTTCCTGGGAACGCCGGGGATGTCGGATGCTTGCCATGCAAACACATCGACATTTGCCCACAGGAAGGCGACGAGCGCGCTTTCCTATTTGCTGTCAAGAGTGGAGCTTACAGTAAAAGCCCCGCCCGTGCCGTCCTCCTTAACGGGCACCTTCTTGGTCTCTGGTGGTGCTGCCTTGGATTTCTTGCTCTTGCCGGTGGGGCTCTCTGGCACGTCCTCAATGGGAGCGTTGCACTCCGAAGAGGCGCGCTTGCCGAAGTTGGTGCAGGATGTCTTGCCGGAAGAGGCCTTGCCAGTCTTCTTCTCGGGGTTCAAGAACGCACCTATGGGATCACAGGGAATCCCTACTACGGTTGGCGCGGCGCGGGGCTGTGGAAACAGCGGGTTTAGAAGATCAACGCGGGGGGAATTTTATCCAGGTTCGGGCCGCAAATGATGCGTAATACCCGAATCCTGCTTTGGTGTATATTTGGTGTTCTTGCTCTCTCAAACTAGCTGTGGTGCATGCCTAGTCCAAAAAGTGTGAATCCTTCATCAGTATGCTTCGGGCCTCCTTTTATACGTCCAAGGGGTCGCCACAGTGGCACACAGGAGGTGGAAAGTACGTACAGTGTACAAGTCTATCCCTGACATCGTGGGAGAAAACGCATTTAATGAACCGCCGACGTGTTCTCATGCTTTATCGGGGATAGCAAGGAAGCCCATCTCGTCTGTCGCTACCTCGCCTCGCTTCGACCCTCGTCCAAGCTGACGAGGCATGCAGCGCCACGCTGGTTCTGGCTGCAGCACTGGTGCAGTGGCAGGGTCTTCACGAAGATATGCATGCCACCATGCAGGCGCCTCCCGAGCCTTGGTTCCAATTTTTACGGTGTTGGAACTCTCAGGCTCAAGGGTGGCGGTCTTGCTGGTGTTGGGTAAGTTTCCCCGGCAAGGATCTTGCCGGGGCAGCGTAGGTCGTCCCTGGCAAGGCTCTTGCCGGGGGAAACCCACCTTGCCCCTTCGCTCTTCGCGCCTCTGGTTTCAGCGCTGTTCTGGTAGTCTTGTTCTCCACTTCCTCTGCCCCGCCAAGCGTGGCCGCACGTGCGGCTACAACTGCCAGTGCACAAGTAAAGGGGTACAGAAGGCCCCTAATTTTGTACACCAACATATGGATCTCCAAGAGACCATTGTATTGATAATTCAGCGACAGAGAGAAAGCCATCTAACTAATAACTACGAACACGAAGGTCTACGAGGAACTACTCACGCATCATCGGAGAAGCACCAATGGAGGTGGTGAACCCCATCCGAGATGGTGTCTAGATTGGATCTGATGGTTCTAGACTCTGCGGCGGCTGGATAAATATTTCGACGCTTGTTCTATGGTTCAGGTGTTTTTGGGGTATTTATAGAGCAAAGAGGCAGTCCAAGGGGCACCCGAGGTGGGCACAACCCACCAGGGCGCGCCTGGGCCTCCTGGCGCACCCTGGAGGGGTGTGCCCCCCTTGGGGCACCCCCAGGTGCAACCAGGGCCCATTACCTTCCTTCTGGCCCATAAAAAATCATCGTGGAGTTTCTTGGCATTTGGACTTCATTTGATATTGATTTCCTGCAACGTAAAAAACATGGAAAAAAATAGCAACTGGCACTTGGCACTATGTCAATAGGTTGGTACCAAAAAATGATATAAAATGACTATAAAATGATTATAAAACATCCAAGATTGATAATAAAACAAGATGGAACAATAAAAAATTATAGATACGTTTGATACGTATCGAGGCGTAGAGAAGTGCGCCAGAGCTCGTGGAGACAACGAGGAGGCGTGAGAGTGGCTGTAGCTATGCGAACAGTGATGAAGAGCTTGCGGGGGCTACGGCCATGGCGAGGAGCAGATATGAGAGGGCGAGGGGGGAAGTGCGAAGGCGTCAACTCGATCCGGATGACACCACAGAGTCGATCTGGCTCGTCGACCTGTCACAGGAGGCAGGTAGATGGGTAGAAGGTGGTGAGCCGTGGGCACGCGCGCTTCGGGCACACGCTATCCATCCGACTGCCGCCAGGAAGAAGACACCACTGCCCCTGCTTGGCTAGGCTGCTACAGTGCCAGATCAGGTCGGGTAGCCCAGGTAACTCTCTCTGCCTTTTTCCTATTTTGTTTCTATTTTTCTTTTTCTGTCAGTTGTTTTGATTTAGTTTTGGCACTAAATCATTTTAGTAAATTCTTGAACTTTTTGTGGCCACTCACTGAATTATTTGAGAGGCCCTCAGCAAGTTTTGATATTACTGGATCTATAGAAATATTTATAGGATTTTAAAGCTCCAATTTAAATTTATATTGAATTAATTCAAATCCGAAACCTGACCTAGAGAAATGTGCACCACTTCTTGTTTAGGTTTTCACCTTGTGCCATAAATCATCAACATTATTGAAGGGCATTCTGGGTTCATTCAAAAAGGTTTTCCATGAACTTGTTTATTTTGTTTGGTGCTAGGGTTTGGATCATTCCCAAATTCAAATATAAATGTAATTTAAACATGATGCAAACATGTTTAGCTAGCCTAGAGCATACCAGAACTAGTGATGTGAAACCTCGCCCCCACTCAAAAGAATGTTGTCCCAAGATTCAGGAGTCGGTGGGAAGAGAGTGGGGCACTCAAGTCGAAGACGATCTTCTTTCTCCCAAGTAGCTTCTCTCTCAGAATGATGGGACCATTGAACCTTGAGAAACCTGATGTTCTGATGGCGAGTGATACACTCTGCCTTATCAAGAATATGAACATGATACTCCAGATTTGTGAGGTTATCTTGGAGATCAAGCGTTTTGTGGTCCACTCTACCGATGGGATCCGAGAAGATCCGCCTGAGTTGAGAATGCAGAAGACATCATGGACTCAGGATAGATGTGAGGGTAGTTCCAACTGGTAGGCAACCTCTCCTAGTTTAGCGAGAATATGAAAAGGACCAATGTAACGAGGATCCAATTCGGCCTTGTTACTGAAACGATTGGTACCCTTTAGAGGGGAAATCCAAAGGCAAACCTTGTCGCCAACTTCATAAGATACTTCCTTATGATGATGGTCATACTAGCTCTTCTGACAAGATTGGGCTATGTTCAAATTCTCACGAATAAAGTGAACTTGCTCTTCTACTTCATGGATCATACCCGGTCAAAAGAATTGTCTTTCACCGTTTTCTGACTAGTTCAAAGGTGTTCGACATCTTCATCCATAAAGAATCTTGAAGGGTGCTTTCTTGAGACTGGATTTGTAGATATTGTTATAAGCAAACTGAGCTAAAGGAAGATGTGGGTGTACCAAACATGGGTGTTTTACACCCTAACTTATCCACAGACAAGTAGTATTCTCTTGCTGGCCAAGGAACCTACCAAGGAAGCTACTCTATGGGAGGTCAAGGAGCCCATCAAGGAGACCAAGATTCAAGCACAAGTTGATCTCCTTCACTAAGGAGAAGAAAAAGATAGAACATTTGCCGGCAGGACCGAACTGGCAAGGCGAATGCCCGGAAAGTTCCGCGGCTAGCAAGCTCCCGCCAACTGCCAGCGCTCCACCTTACTGAGCAACTTGTCACTAATAAGTGAGGCGTTAAGCTCGCACGCAGTTAGGTGAAGCTTGTTGGGCAAGTGTTAGCACGTTGGACGGAGTTTCGCCCTTATCGACACCTGTCCATATGCACTACAGCAGGATGCTGCTAACGCGACACTACGATCAGAGACCCTTTCACGAAATTGTGTGCGATGCATTAATCACAAACAGGGATGTAAAAAATGTCAAAAAGGTGCAAAACGTTTGCAATGGAGGATGCATCAAACACAGTTCAGATTTTAGTTGCGTGTGCGATCCAGGGCATATGGTTCAGCCCAATGAACCGTTTGCGATGAGGCAGAACAAAAGAAATGGGTAGCCTGATGAAGGTGTGTGAGATGTACAGCATACGGTTCACTCGGATGAACTGTTTGTGATTAGGCAACACAAAAGAAACGGTCAGCCAGATCAAGGTGTGTGCGATGTACAGCATACAGTTCACTCGGATGAACTGTTTGTGATTAGGCAACACAAAACAAATGGTCAGCCAGATCAAGGTGTGTGCGATGTACGACATGCGATTCACTCGGATGAACTGTTTGCATTGAGATAAGAGAATAGAAATGGTTCAATATAACAAATACCATAAATATTGCAAGGTTCAAATTCAAAGATTACAACGCCCAAATTCAAACATTGCCTGTTGCGTCATTTCTAAAAAGGGATCAGCCGCTGACAAGTCATGTATGGGTTTGACACAATAACTTCCAATTGCTTTGCCATATGCTCTTCCAATACGAAGTTTGGCATTTTTGGAGGCACTTCCATTCCGTAGTACCAGCCGCCTCTAATAATCATACCATTGATCTTTCCTAATTAAATGCGTGTTCAACCTCAGTACCCTCAGCACCTTTGCTCTGGGAGGAAAGAACATGGCGAGTGTAATCTCCGGTGGGGTCCCTCGGTAGGAGTTCAAAGTAATATTTGAGAGATGCGGATCCAGGCATTCGATGTGATTGTCGTTATAAACATCTGCCACCAGGCCTAATATGCACTGCAAAAGAAGAGAATGTGTTAGTGCCTACATGCAGTTTTGAACACTACTCCACGCCCATTTGGTTTGCAGGATTTGTAAAATGCACCAATGTAACACCCCGGATATAACTTTCCATATTTGTAACTCCAACTCTTGCCATTTTCGGCTATGTGTTATGATATTCCCTTCGTGGTCGGGTTTTGTTTGTTGTTTTGCATTTTGTTCATGTCATGCATCTCATATCATGTCATCATGTGCATTGCATTTGCATACGTGTTCGTCTCATGCATCCGAGCATTTTCCCCGTTGTCTGTTTTGCAATCCGGCACTCCCACCTCCTCCGGCGCACCCCTCTTGTTTTCTTTTCGTGAGCGGGTCCGTTTTGTGTGTTGCAGCAAAAACCCTCCTTCAAACAGCCCAAAACCCAGCAAGCTCACTTCCATGCTCTAGGTCGTTCGATCACGATTGTGTGGGCGAAAACCGTGCTCCATTTGGAGTCTCCTAGCTCCCTCTACCTATAAATATGTGTCTCTCTCGAATCCTCCCGCAGTCCAAAACCCTAAAAATCGCCCTCCGGCGCTGCCGGACGTGTCCGTACCGCGCCGGACGAAGCCGCCGCCGCCCCGCAGCCACTCCGCGCCCGCCACGTGTCCCGCGCCGCCCACCTCCACCGCCGGCCCGCCAGGCCCGCGCGAGCCCGCGGGATCCCGCCGCCGCTCGCCCGCTCCTTCTTCCTCCGGAGCCGAAGCCCGGCGCCGCCCCGCGCCAAGCCGCCGACGCCGGCCACCGTCCGCCGTGTCCGCCGGCGCCCGAGCCCGCAGGCGTGCCGCCGCGCCTCGCCGCGCCTCGCCGCCCCCTTGCCCCGGCGCCTCCTCCCCGTCTCCGGCTCCTCCTCCGCGCGCCTCCTCCCCGCCGGCCCTCTCCTCCGTCTTCCCTAGCGAGCGCCCTTGCTCCGGCGAGCTTCGGCCGTCCCCGAGCTCGAGCACCGGCCCGATCCAGATCCAGGTGCAGTGGTTGACTTTCTTCCCCTCTCCCGAGTTCTCCAAGTCCCCGAGTTTTTACATTATATGCTCATGTTGATTGCATCATAACTCTCTACATATAGTTCCGTTTCACGCGTGTAATATATGGAAATGTTCATCTCGTGATGCTCTTCATTTTGTTCCATTGCACCATGTTCATTTGAGTCCATCTTGATGCCCAAATCCCTGGTGCAAGAGTGCTAGTTGCTGTTATCTGCTGTTACTTATCAGAACTTAGGGTTTTGTTATTTTTGTTGCATTTAATCTGTGCATCTTATGGGCATGAGCTCTACATGTGTTTTTTTGTATGCCATGACATATTTACATAGGTGTATGCCATGTATTTTTGTGGTCTCTATGGTGACTAGCACAAGCATGCAAACTAGGCTCCGTAATGTGGCTACAGAGAGATCCATGCTTATTTTGGTGATTTTCTGTAAGGATGTTTTGTAGATATGGTTGTCACTGATCCATTCATGCCCTTGTTTGAAATTATGGAGTGCCATAGCATGACTCAATCTTGCTCTACTTTTGCTATAAAATATTCCTGGCAGATTCTTAGCATGATATTCCATTTTGCCAAGCTTGTTGTAGTCGTTCCTTTCATGCTATGTACTTTCTCTTGCCATGGATAGCTTCATAAACATGCCATCTTACTGTAGGTATGCTTGTTTTGTAATTCATTGCTTTGTGGTAAGTGCATCAAGCTCACGAAGATTCCTTCATATTATTGTTTCTTCCATGCTCTGTTTTCTGCGAAGTCTGAAACCTGTTAACGAAACTTGCTATGTTTACATGGTTGCCATCATATCTTCTGTTCCTTTTTGGCTTCTGGTCAGTAAGGGTCTTTTGTCATATGAATTTAGTAGGTTACTGCCATGCCTTGTTTTGCTATGTTACGTTTCCGTGGCATGTTGATTTCATGCTCTGAACATTGCTACCTGATGCTGTTTCAAGCATGTCCAGTAATTTTCACAAAGTCTGTGAACCTGTTATCTTTTGCACTTTTGCCATGCTTATTTGAACCTCCTGTGTTGCGAACTAGCCGTAGCTCAGTGTTCATCTTTTGTCAAGCATCTCCTGTAGATTACTACCATATCCTTTGTTCTATGTTGGAGTGCCGTAGCATTGTTACTTTTTGCATTCTAAGTGCTATCATGCTGTTAATCGCAGATTCGTGTCATTCTTGTTTTGCTTGCCATTTGCAAACCGTGCATCCGTTTCCGGTGATCTTTATATCGATTTCGACCGAAATTATCTCATCTTTCCAGTGGCATTCTTGGTTTGCCAAGTTACTGCCTTGTTCATCATTTTTCTTCCGGGCCACGCATATGCATCGCATACCACATCTCGCATATCATACATGTTTTGCATCATGTTGCTTGTGCATTTCCCGTGATTGATTGTGGTTCCGTTTGCTTGTGTTATTGTTGTGGGTAGAGCCGGGAGACGAGTTCGTGAATGAAGAACCTATTGAGTACGCTTACGAGGATCAAGCTTTCGACAACTCTGAGAACCTTGCAGGCAAGATGACCATACCCCCCAAATCACTTCTATCTTTGCTTTGCTAGTTGTTCGTTCTATTGCCATGCTGCGCTACCTACCACTTGCTATATCATGCCTCCCATATTGCCATGTCAGCCCCTAACCATCCTTTCCTAGCAAACCATTGTTTGGCTAAGTTACCGCTTTTGCTCAGCCCTTCTTATAGCGTTGCTAGTTGCAGGTGAAGATGAAGTTGGTTCCATCTTGGAACATGGATATTTTTGATATCACAATATCTCTTGTTTAATTAATGCATCTATATATTTGGTAAAGGGTGGAAGGTTCGGCCTTATGCCTGGTGTTTTGTTCCACTCTTGCCGCCCTAGTTTCTGTCATACCGGTATTATGTTCCTTGAGTTTGCGTTCCTTACGCGGTTGGGTGATTTATGGGACCCCCTTGAGAGTTCGCCTTGAATAAAACTCCTCCAGCAAGGCCCAACCTTGGTTTTACCATTTGCCACCTAAGCCTTTTCCCCCGGGTTTTCGCGAGCCCGAGGGTCATCTTATTTTAACCCCCCCCCGGGCCAGTGCTCCTTCGAGTGTTGGTCCGAACTGAGTAGACTGCGGGGCCCCTCGTGGAAACTCGAGGTCTGGTTTTACTCGTAGGATGTCTCATCCGGTGTTGCCCTGAGAACGAGATATGTGCAGCTCCTATCGGGATTTATGGGCGCATCGGGCGGCTTTGCTGGTCTTGTTTTACCATTGTCGAAATGTCTTGTAAACCGGGATTCCGAGACTGATCGGGTCTTCCTGGGAGAAGGTTTATCCTTCGTTGACCGTGAGAGCTTATAATGGGCTAAGTTGGGACACCCCTGCAGGGTATTATCTTTCGAAAGCCGTGCCCGCGGTTATGAGGCAGATGGGAATTTGTTAATGTCCGGTTGTAGAGAACTTGTCACTTGACTTAATTAAAATACATCAACCACGTGGGTAGCCGTGATGGTCTCTTCTCGGCGGAGTCCGGGAAGTGAACACGGTTTGAGTTATGAATGACGTAAGTAGGAGTTCAGGATCACTTTTTGGTCATTACTAGAAGACGACCGTTCCGTTGCTTCTCTTCTCGCTCTCATTTGCGTATGTTAGCCACTATATATGCTTAGTGCCTGCTGCAGCTCCACCTCATTACATCATCCTTTCCTATAAGCTTAAATAGTCTTGATCTCGCGGGTGTGAGATTGCTGAGTCCTCGTGACTCACAGATTCTACCAAAACAGTTGCAGGTGCCGACGATGCCAGTGCAGATGATGCAATCAACCTCAAGTGGGAGTTCGACGAGGAACGTGGTTGTTACTATGTGTCTTTTCCTGATGATCAGTAGTGGAGCCCAGTTGGGTCGATCGGGAATCTAGCATTTGGGGTTGTCTTATTTTCATATGGATTTTGACCGTAGTCGTTCTATGTGTGTATTTTGGATGATGTATGAATTATATTTATGTATTCTGTGAAGTGGTGATTGTAAGCCAACTCTCGTTATCCCATTCTTCTTCATTACATGGGATTGTATGAAGATGACCCTTCTTGCGACAAAACCACAATGCGGTTATGCCTCTAAGTCGTGCCTCGACACGTGGGAGATATAGCCGCATCGTGGGCGTTACAAGTTGGTATCAGAGCCATCCCCGACTTAGGAGCCCCCTGCTTGATCGAACCGCTGGTGTTGTTGAGTCTAAAACAAAAATGTTTTGAGTCTTAGGATTATATATATCGGAGAGTAGGATTCTTTTTACTCCTCAGTCCCTTCGTCGCTCTGGTGAGGTCTCCTGATGTAGAAGTTTTGACTCTTCTCTCCTCAAATTTCACTAATTTTTTTAAGGATCACGCGGGTATCTTAGAATTGTTCCGATGGTTTTGTGACGAGAACATTGTTCTTGGTGCCTCCTAATATTTAGGGGTGGTGGCAATGTCCCGGGGAGTTGAGCTCCAAGGTGTTGTCGTCACAATTTTATCGTTGCAGTTCTGGAATACCTGAGTTTCGCCGACATCGAAATCTCTTTTATGCAGTTGTTTGTGAGATCACCTCGACGCCACCCAGTACTGGGGCGGGAGTTCGGGAGTATTGCCATAACTCGTATAATGGATGCTTTTCGAAGGTTGAGGTACACGATTTCCGAAGGTTTCTCGGTTATGTGTTGACGGATGGATACAGCTGGATCTAGGGATTGCTAGTTTGGGTGATATATTTTGTGTCCCCTGTATCCCCAACACCAGATTGCATAACCAGGAAGTTTCGGGAGTTTATAAGTGGGAATTCAAGTAGCTCCTAGGATATCTTTCCGACAGACGCATGATATGAGATTGGGGTTCGACGTCTAGTGGTCCGCCTTTCCACGGTTGGTTTTACAGTGGTCTCGTAGTGTCTTAAAGAGTCCTTGGCTATGCCGACTCGGGGACGCTTCGTATGTCATGTGCACTGCCTTGTACATGATGGTGCTGTACGATCGAGCCCGTGTGGGCCCCACCACGAAAACTTCGGACGAAATCTCTATCATATGTTTGTTCCGGCTTATTCTGCAAGCCAATACTTTGTTTTGTTTTGAATTGTGGTATTCGAGTTGCTTCGAAGTCAAATGTTGATTCCATACCTTTTTCTAAGTGGCTTCTCAACTTAAATGGAAGTGTGATGATTTACTATGGAATTCATTCGTTCATCTTCGTTTGAATGTTTATTGTGAAGACTATATGTTGCAATTTCTATCCGTTGATTCAATTTGTCTATCTGTCTATCAAGATGCTAACGGATGTCACCCTCTTCAGGATGGCTCCGCCAACCCGTCAGAATTCGGAATGCAATGAAGGGAGTCAAGCGAACCCTCCGCCACCACCTCCGCCTCCGGAGGCATGGCAAGCTATCATGGCAGCCACCAACGCCAATGCTCAGATGATTCTGCAACTCTTGCAAGAACGCATCCAAGGGCAAGGCAATCAAGGAAATCAAGGTCAAGGCAACAATCAGCCTCACTTTGCTACTCTCAACCAGTTTCTCGCAAATCAGCCCAAGTCTTTCAGCTACTGTGCCCAGGCCACGGATGCCGATGATTGGCTCGTGGACATCAACAAGCATTTTGAATGTAGCAATGTCAGGCCTGAGGACTATGTCAAGTTCGCTTCTTTTCAGCTCAAGGACCAAGCTGCTGATTGGTATCAACAATACAAAGATTCCAGAGGAGGTCGTGTGATCACTTGGACTGACTTCTGTCGGGACTTCAAAGCGCACCACATTCCACAAAGTGTTGTTGAGAGCAAGCGTGAGGAGTTCCGCAATCTCAAGCAAGGCAACATGTCTGTGTATCAATTCAACATCCAGTTTTAGAAACTTGCTCGCTTCGCTAAACAAGACGTTCCTGATGAAAAGAGCATGATCTATCACTTCAGAGGTGGCCTTAGAGAGGATCTGCAGTTAGCTCTCGTTCTTGTTGAGCCTACTCAGTTTGATCAATTCTACAACATGGCACCGAAGCAAGAGGCTGCTCAGCTCAAGTGTGAGGCTTCTAAGAAGAGAGTCAGGGACGCAGTTCAGTCTTATTCTTCCTCACTTGTGGCAGCTAAGCAACAGAAGTTCTGGTTGCCTCCTCCTCCTCCGTTTCGTCAGCCTTACCAGCAGAAGAACAAAGGTGGCCATGGATCTTCCCACTCTTCCAACCCTGGCTATCAGAACAAGTCTCAGAATCAAGCTCCAAAGTCGAATGCGCCTTATCATCGTCCACTCTCAGAGGTGACTTGCAACAAGTGTCAGCATAAAGGTCACTATGCTAACAAGTGCTTCAATCAAAGGCGCCTTCCGCCTCCTCCTCCTGTCAGATCTTCCAGCAATGCAGTGGTCAAGTATAATCCCAAGTCTGCAAAGGTGAACACGATAAATGCAGCGCAAGCAGAGGATTCTACTGATGTGATAATGGGTAATCTCTCAGTTAATGATATTCCTGCAAAAGATCTTTTTGATACTGGTGCATCGCATTCTTTCTTGTCATACCCATTTGCATCGAAGCACTATGTTGACACAGAGATTTTATCCAAAGTTATGCAAGTTGTTTCTCCGGGAAAGCTTATGACTTCTAGTTTGGTTGCTCCCGATGTTTCCATCAAGATGGGAAACTATAAATTTATGTCTCCAATTGTTCTTTGTGACTCGGATATTGATCTTATTCTCGGGATGGACTGGCTTTCTAAGCATGAGGCTCAACTTGATTGTGCTACCAGGGAAATTCAATTGACACACTCTTCTGAGGATGTTATTAACTATGCCGCTCGTGATGAAACCATTCGGTTATTTTCTCTCAATGAGAAGGGCGAATTGAATGCCATCTCTCAAATTCCAGTCGTTTGTGAGTATCAAGATGTCTTTCCAGAAGATCTTCCGGGTATGCCTCCTCACCGGCCAGTTGAGTTCGTTATCGATCTAGAGCCTGGCAGGGAACCCGTTTGCAAGCGTCCATACAAGCTTGGACCCAAGGAGATGAAGGAATTGAAGAAACAGCTCGATGAACAAGAGCGTCTGGGTTTGATCAGACCGAGTTCTTCTCCATGGGGTTGTGGTGTTCTTTTTGTCCAGAAGAAGGATGGCACGGAACGACTTTGTGTCGACTACCGTCCATTGAACAAGAAGACAATCAAGAACAAGTATCCACTTCCCAACATCAATGAGCTATTCGAGCAACTCAAAGGTGCTAAAGTATTCTCCAAGCTTGACCTTCGTATGGGTTATCATCAGATTCGAATTCGTGAAGAGGATATTCCCAAGACAGCATTCAGAACAAGCTTTGGTTCTTATGAATATACTGTCATGTCTTTCGGCCTTGTCAATGCTCCTCCAACATTCTCTCGGATGATGAATTTCATCTTCAACCCCTATACCAATGAATTCGTCCTGGTGTATCTCGATGATATCTTGGTGTTCTCCAAGTATAAGAAGGATCATGCCAAACATTTGCGATTGGTGCTCGACAAGCTCAGAGAGTATCAATTATATGTGAAGTTTTCCAAATGTGAGTTTTGTCTTGATGAAGTTCTTTAGCTTGGTCACATCATCTCTGCCAAGTGCATCGCTGTTAATCCCGAGAAGGTGTCCGCAATTGTGAATTGGGAACCTCCTCAGAATGTCAAGCAGCTTCGCAGTTTTCTTTGTCTTGCAAGCTATTGTCGAAATGTCTTGTAAACCGGGATTCCGAGACTGATCGGGTCTTCCTGGGAGAAGGTTTATCCTTCGTTGACCGTGAGAGCTTATAATGGGCTAAGTTGGGACACCCCTGCAGAGTATTATCTTTCGAAAGTCGTGCCCGCGGTTATGAGGCAGATGGGAATTTGTTAATGTCCGATTGTAGAGAACTTGTCACTTGACTTAATTAAAATACATCAACCGCGTGTGTAGCCGTGATGGTCTCTTCTCGGCGGAGTCCGGGAAGTGAACACGGTTTGAGTTATGAATGACGTAAGTAGGAGTTCAGGATCACTTTTTGGTCATTACTAGAAGACGACCGTTCCGTTGCTTCTCTTCTCGCTCTCATTTGCGTATGTTAGCCACTATATATGCTTAGTGCCTGCTGCAGCTCCACCTCATTACACCATCCTTTCCTATAAGCTTAAATAGTCTTGATCTCGCGGGTGTGAGATTGCTGAGTCCTCGTGACTAACAGATTCTACCAAAACAGTTGCAGGTGCCGACGATGCCAGTGCAGATGATGCAATCGACCTCAAGTGGGAGTTCGACGAGGAACGTGGTCGTTACTATGTGTCTTTTCCTGATGATCAGTAGTGGAGCCCAGTTGGGTCGATCGGGAATCTAGCATTTGGGGTTGTCTTATTTTCATATGGATTTTGACCGTAGTCGGTCTATGTGTGTATTTTGGATGATGTATGAATTATATTTATGTATTGTGTGAAGTGGCGATTGTAAGCCAACTCCCGTTATCCTATTCTTGTTCATTACATGGGATTGTGTGAAGATGACCCTTCTTGCGACAAAACCACAATGCGGTTATGCCTCTAAGTCGTGCCTCGACACGTGGGAGATATAGCCGCATCGTGGGCGTTACAACCAACGTGCCACCTTCGATCTGTCATGATTAACATGGGCATTAATTTGATTACAATCTAGAAAATTGTAGCCTTCTTCACAAGAGGTTGGATTGGATGAAAAATTCCCTAAGAAAACTAGTACAGATGAATCCAAAGGAGAAATGCTTATGGACGATTGTAACCATATGAACGAAGCAACCAATATGGGGTGCGGGTGTTTGTCCTAAAATCCTCAAAAATTCCTTCAGAAATCGTAGTACATAGTCATTGTAAACTTGGGAAAAGGTGCAAAAAATGGAACTCCCTTATGGTTAACATTTAACAGGAAAGGAACATCACCTTGATATACAACTTCTTCAGGCACGGAAAGCATCTCAGGCAACTGAAAACTTGGTCCAGGTTGGGGATGTCAGATTCTAGTCCCCAGACCTTCACTATGCCCGGAGTCTGGGTGAAGCTTCGCTAGATGAGAGACGAACATACTATTGGGGAACGTAGTAATTTCAAAAAAATTCCTATGAACACGCAAGATCATGGTGATGCATAGCAACGAGAGGGGAGAGTGTTGTCCACGTACCCTCGTAGACCGAAAGCGGAAGCGTTAACACAACGCGGTTGATGTAGTCGTACGTCTTCACGATCCGACCGATCAAGTACCGAACACATGGCACCTCCGAGTTCAGCACACGTTCAGCTCGATGACGTCCCTCGAACTCCGATCCAGCCGAGTGTTGAGGGAGAGTTTCGTCAGCACGACGGCGTGGTGACAATGTTGATGTTCTACCAACGCAGGGCTTCGCCTAAGCACCGCTACGATATTATCGAGGTGTAATATGGTGGAGGGGGGCACCGCACACGGCTAAGAGATCAATGATCAATTGTTGTGTCTTTGGGGTGCCCCCTGCCCCCGTATATAAAGGAGCAAGGGGGGAGGCGGCCGGCCTAGGGGGGAGTCCTACTCCCACCGGGAGGACTCCTCCTTTCCTTGTTGGAGTAGGAAAAGGGAAGGGAGAAGGAGAAAGAAGGAAGGGGGCGCCCCCCCTCCCTAGTCCATGGGGAGGGGTGCGGCCTCCCTTTGGGGCCTTTCTCTCCTTTCCCGTATGGCCCATTAAGGCCCAATACGAATTCCCGTAACTCTCCGGTACTCCGAAAAATACCCGAATCACTCGGAACCTTTCCGAAGTCCGACTATAGTCGTCCAATATATCGATCTTTACGTCTCGGCCATTTCGAGACTCCTCGTCACGTCCCCGATCTCGTCCGGGACTCCGAACTCCTTCGGTACATCAAAACTCATAAACTCATAATAAAACTGTCATCGTAACGTTAAGCGTGCGGACCCTCCGGGTTCGAGAACTATGTAGACATGACCGAGACACCTCTCCGATCAATAACCAATAGCGGAACCTGGATGCTCATATTGGTTCCCACATATTCTACGAAGATCTTTATCGGTCAAACCGCATAACAACATACGTTGTTCCCTTTGTCATCGGTATGTTACTTGCCCGAGATTCGATCGTTGGTATCTCAATACCTAGTTCAATCTCGTTACCGGCAAGTCTCTTTACTCGTTCCGTAATACATCATCCCGCAACTTGCTCATTAGTTGCAATGCTTGCAAGGCTTATAGTGATGTGCATTACCGAGTGGGCCCAGAGATACCTCTCCGACAATCGGAGTGACAAATCCTAATCTCGAAATACGCCAACCCAACAAGTACCTTCGGAGACACCTGTAGAGCACCTTTATAATCACCCAGTTACGTTGTAACGTTTGGTAGCACACAAAGTGTTCCTCCGGTAAACGGGAGTTGCATAATCTCATAGTCATAGGAACATGTATAAGTCATGAAGAAAGCAATAGCAACATACTAAACGATCGAGTGCTAAGCTAACGGAGTGGGTCAAGTCAATCATGTCATTCTCCTAATGAGGTGATCCCGTTAATCAAATGACAGCTCATGTCTATGGCTAGGAAACATAACCATCTTTGATTAACGAGCTAGTCAAGTAGAGGCATACTAGTGACACTCTGTTTGTCTATGTATTCACACATGTATCAAGTTTCCAGTTAATACAATTCTAGCATGAATAATAAACATTTATCATGATATAAGGAAATAAATAATAACTTTATTATTGCCTCTAGGGCATATTTCCTTCACATACATCTTCAAACTAGAAATAACATTGATATCAAGAAGGAGAGGTATATAAGGCGACTGTTGTACCTAAAAGTTGTAGTATTTGACACACGAGTAGCCCACCACTTTCAATTTCGGCGCAGAAATGACATTGATTCTTGTTGGACCTTGTTGATCAACTACAAGTAATCTCTCAAGTGAAGGTGTGTCCTGGATGACCATATTGTGGTCCACCTTTTGTGATCTCTTGTTGCAGCACCAGCAACACACATAAATAGTGCGGAGAGTCCTGGAGGTGATGTGCAAGGTACTCGACCAATTCATTGCCTGAAGACGAAGGAACTCGAGTGCAGTACAGCCGTGGAGCAGGCGCTCCATGTCATCCTTTGGGATGCGGACGGCGTTGAGCTCGAGGTGTATCAGCCGTGCTAGAAAAAGAGCGGGCGCGTCATTAAGGGGGATGGCAATTTATGAACTTGGCGAGGCACAGCGTGGGCGCAAAGTGGAGTGCGGACGTTGGCAGCAAGCTCATATGCCCATCATTATAACTTAGCTTCTCGAGCTGATCTATGGCGCGGGATCGGAACCACTCGTCAAGCTCGCCTCGCTCCCTGCCATTGGAACGGAACTTGCCCGCGATAAGGCCTTTGATTGGGCCATGGTGACTGCCGAGGATCTGGGAGAACGCATCCAAGTTTTGGCGATAGCCATGGCAGAGCTTGTGGGCGTGGAGGAGGTCAACAGGGGTGCGGAGCCATAGGGTGCGCCACCGCCGGGAAACAGCGGCCGTCCTCGTCCGATTTCTGATTGGGAGGAGGGATATGATGACTATCAACATATCATCGGGGAGGTTGTTGATGAAGCCTAGGCCTGCTGGAGTCACTTGCGGTTCTTTCTCGACCCGCCTCCGCTTGTTGGCAGCCTCGTTCTCCACCTCGTCGGCGGGGACGGGAACCTCTGTCTCCATATTCATGCCGTGCTCTGGTGCTTCAGCAGCCCCGACGTCGCCATTCCCTTCGATGGGGCCCTTCGGCGGCATCCTCGTACACTGACGACTTTGAGGACTCAGAGCGGCGTCGAGGATGCGTGCGGAGAGAGAAGAATTGTGTGTGTGGCGAGGATGGGGGGTGCGGCCGCTCAGCAGCGCCATTAATATAGACCAGTGGGAGCAAGGCGGGCGGTGGTCCAAGGCTGCCTCGCTTCCCGGTGAGAACAACTGCTTAATCTCTAGTATGAATGAAATGTATGCTTAATTACTAAATTTTAGTTGCAAAAAACAGATAGTGATATTGATTTTTAGCTGCATATTTTGACAAATCGCAGTGTCTCTTGGCTTAGCCCCGAAGTCTGGCTTTAATTTGCATACCGTAATCTGAACCGTTTGCGTTCAAGAGATGCACAGATCCTGCGTTGAACAGCTTGTACGCTTCTCGGTGAGCCTGCGCACTGGACTGCGCTCGCACGCCTCCCGTTCAGTCAAGCAGCTGTCCACACGACACCTCCTATGGCCATTAAAACCAAGACACGTGGCGTCACATGAATGGTTAACCGAACGCACACGGTTTGAATTATATAAACGTTTGATATATTAAAGTGGCAGCTATTTTTTTCAAAATGCCTTGGTTGGCTGTCATTATTCGAGTGCGCCTTCTCTCAAAATGGACACAAAAAATACCGCAGCATGTCGGGTGCCCTTCCATGATAGCATGACAAGTTTCATGAATTTGATACGAGTTTTGGATTTACTAGAATTTAAAAACCAGGCATCTCAATGTTTTGCCAGCAATCAACGGTGCGCTGGTGTTTGAAATTCATTCCCATTTCTTGCATGGGACCTAAGCATGCACCCAAGGACACGGATTTGATTTTTCAACCAATTTATATGCACTGGAGCATGCACATGTACTTCAAATTTGAATTATGCACACAAATGCATTGAAAACTTAGTTAATCCATAAAAATGTCCAAACGAACCCCGAAAAATCACAAAAATTCACACAACACTCCTGTTGTTCTATTGACACGAGAAAAAAACTTGAAAGCAATAAGAGGCAATGGATATCGTTTCGTCCCCAAAGGTGGGACGTTCCCTACCGAAAACCATCATGCTTGTTGTGAGAATATCTGGTTTGTGAGAAGCATATACCCAAACCTGCCCCAAATGGGACAAAACTTGTACCACGGCATGTTGATGCCGCTCCACGGTAGCATGCCAAGTTTCATGAATTTCAGACGAGTTTTGGATTTACTAGAATTTAAAAACCAGGCATATCAATGTTTTGCCGGCTATCAACGGTGCCCTGGTGTTTGAAATTCATTCCCATTTCTTGCATGGGACCTAAGCATGCACCCAAGGACACAGATTTGATATTTCAACCAATTTATATGCACACGAGCATGCACATGTAATTCAATTTTAAATTATGCACATAAATGCATTAAAAACTCAGTTAATGCATAAAAATGTCCAAACGAACCCCAAAAAATCACAAAAATTCACACAACACTCCTGTTGTTCTATGTTGACACGAGAAAAAAACTTGAAAGCAATAAGCGGCAACGGATATCATTTTGTCAACAAAGGAGGGACGTTCCCTATCGAAAAACATCATGCTTGTTGTGAGAAGCTCCGGTTTGTGAGAAGTATATACCCATACCTGCCCCAAATGGGACAAAATTTTTAGAACGGCATGTTGTTCCACTCCATGATAGCATGCCAAGTTTCATGAATTTCAGAAGAGTTTTGGACGTACTAGAATTTAAAATGAGGCATCTCAATGTTTTGCCGGCAATCAACGGTGCCCTGGTGTTTGAAATTCATTCCCATTTCTTGCATGGGACCTAAGGATGCACCCAAGGACACATATTTGATTTTTCAACAATTTATATGCACTCGAGCATGCGCATGTAATTCAAATTTAAATTATGCACATAAATGCATTGAAAACTCAGTTAATGCATAAAAATGTCCAAACGAACACCGAAAAATCACAAAACATCACACAACACTCCTGTTGTTCTATGTTGACACGAGAAAAAAAACTAGAAAGCAATAAGCGGCAATGGATATCGTTTCGTCCCCTAAGGAGGGACGTTCCCTATCGAAAAGCATCATCCTTGTTGTGAGAAGCTTCGGTTTGTGAGAAGCATATACCCATACCTGCCCCAAATGGGACAAAATTTGTAGCACGGCATGTTGATGCCGCTCCATGATAGCATGCCAAGTTTCATGAATTTCAGAAGAGTTTTGGATTTACTAGAATTTAAAACTAGGCATCTCAATGTTTTGCCGGCAATCAACGGTGCCCTGGTGTTTGAAATTCATTCCCATTTCTTGCATGGGACCTAAGCATGCACCCAAGGACACATATTTGATTTTTCAACCAATTTATATGCACTCGAGCATGCGCATGTAGTTAAAATTTGAATTATGCACATAAATGCATTAAAAACTCAGTTAATGCATGAAAATGTCCAAACGAACCCCGAAAAATCACAAAAATTCAGACAACACTCCTGTTGTTCTATGTTGACACGAGAAAAAAACTTGAAAGCAATAAGAGGCAATGGATATTGTTTCGTCCCCAAAGGTGGGACGTTCCCTATCAAGAAGCATCATGCTTGTTTTGAGAAGGTCTGGTTTGTGAGAAGCATATACCCAAACCTGCCCCCAATGGGACAAAATTTGTACCACGGCATGTTGATGCCGCTCCATGATTGCGTGCCAATTTTCATGAAATTCAAACGAGTTTTGGATTTACTAGAATTTAAAAACCAGGCATCTCAATGTTTTGCCGGCAATCAACGGTGCCCTGGTGTCTGAAATTCATTCCCATTTCTTGCATGGGACCTAATCATGCACCCAAGGACATAGATTTGATTTTTCAACCAATTTATATGCACTCGAGCATCCGCATGTAATTCAAATTTGAATTATGCACATAAATGCATTGAAAACTCAGTTAATGCATAAAATTGTCCAAAAGAACCCCGAAAAGTCAAAAAAAAATCACACAATACTCCTGTTGTTCTATGTTGACAAGAGAAAAAAAACTTGAAAGCAATAAGCAGGAATGAATATCATTTCGTCCCCAAAGGTGGGACGTTCCCTACCGAAAACCATCATGCTTGTTGTGAGAAGCTCCGGTTTGTGAGAAGTATATACCCAAACCTGCCCCAAATGGGACAAAATTTGTACCACGGCATGTTGATGCCGCTCCATGATAGCATGCCAAGTTTCATGAATTTCAGACGAGTTTTGGATTTACTATAATTTAAAAACTAGGCATCTCAATGTTTTGCCGACAATCAACGGTGCCCTGGTGTTTGAAATTCATTCCCATTTCTTGCATGGGACGTAAGCATGCACCCAAGGACACGGATTTTATTTTTCAACCAATTTATATGCACTGGAGCATGCGCATGTAATTCAAATTTGAATTATGCACATAAATGCATTGAAAACTCAGTTAATGCATAAAAATGTCCAAACGAACCCCGAAAAATCACAAAATTTCACACAACACTCCTGTTGTTCTATGTTGACACGAGAAAAAAACTTGAAAGAAATAAGCGGCAATGGATATCATTTCGTCCCCAAAGGTGGGACGTTCCCTACCGAAAACCATCATGCTTGCTGTGAGAAGCTCCGGTTTGTGAGAAGCATATACCCAAACCTGCCCCAAAAGGGACAAAATTTGTACCACGGCATGTTGACGCAGCTCCATGATAGCATGCCAAGTTTCATGAATTTCAGACGAGTTTTGGATTTACTAGAATTTAAAAACCAGGCATCTCAATGTGTTGCCGGCAATCAACGGTGCCCTGGTGTTTGAAATTCATTTCCATTTCTTGCATGGGACCTAAGCATGCACCCAAGGACACAGATTTGATTTTTCAACCAATTTATATGCACTGGAGCATGCGCATGTAGTTCAAATTTGAATTATGCACATAAATGCATTGAAAACTCAGTTAATGCATAAAAATATCCAAACGAACCCAGAAAATTCACACAACACTACTGTTGTTCTATGTTGACACCAGAAAAAAACTTGAAAGCAATAAGAGGCAATGGATATAGTTTCGTCCCCAAAGGTGGGACGTTCCCTACCGAAAAGCATCATACTTTTTGTGAGAAGCTCCGGTTTGTGAGAAGCATATACCCAAACCTGCCCCAGATGGGCAAAAATTTGTTCCACGACATGTTGATGCCGCTCCATGATAGCATGCCAAGTTTCATGAATTTCAGACGAGTTTTGGATTTACTAGAATTTAAAAACCAGGCATCTCAATTTTTTGCCGGCAATCAACGGTGCCCTGGTGTTTGAAATTCATTCCCATTACTTGCATGGGACCTAAGCATGCACCCAAGGACACAGATTAGATTTTTCAACCAATTTATATGCACTGGAGCATGCGCATGTAGTTCAAATTTGAATTATGCACATAAATGCATTGAAAACTCAGTTAATGCATAAAAATGTCCAAACGAACCCAGAAAATTCACACAACACTACTGTTGTTCTATTGTTGACACCAGAAAAAAACTTGAAGCAATAAGAGGCAATGGATATAGTTTCGTCCCCAAAGGTGGGACGTTCCCTACCGAAAAGCATCATACTTTTTGTGAGAAGCTCCGTTTGTGAGAAGCATATACCCAAACCTGCCCCAAATGGGCAAAAATTTGTTCCACGACATGTTGATGCCGCTCCATGATAGCATGCCAAGTTTCATGAATTTCAGACGAGTTTTGGATTTACTAGAATTTAAAAACCAGGCATCTCAATTTTTTGCGGCAATCAACGGTGCCCTGGTGTTTGAAATTCATTCCCATTACTTGCATGGGACCTAAGCATGCACCCAAGGACACAGATTAGATTTTTCAACCAATTTATATGCACTGGAGCATGCGCATGTAGTTCAAATTTGAATTATGCACATAAATGCATTGAAAACTCAGTTAATGCATAAAACTGTGCAAACAAACCCGAAAAATGAAAAAATTCACAAAACACTCTTGTTGTTCTATGTTGACACGAGAAAAAAACTTGAAAGCAATAAGCAGCAATGGATATCGTTTCGTCCCCAAAGGTGGGACGTTCCCTACCGAAAACCATCATGCTTGTTGTGAGAAGCTCCGGTTTGTGAGAAGCATATACCCAAACCTGCCCCAAATGGGACAAAATTTGTACCACGGCATGTTGATCCGCTCCATGATAGCATGCCAAGTTTCATGAATTTCAGACGAGTTTTAGAATTACAAGAATTTAAAAACCAGGCATCTCAATGTTTTGCCAGCAATCAACGGTGCCTGGTGTTTGAAATTCATTCCCATTTCTTGCATGGGACCTAAGCATGCACCCAAGGACACGGATTTTATTTTTCAACCAATTTATATGCACTGGAGCATGCGCATGTAGTTCAAATTTGAATTATGCACATAAATGCATTGAAAACTCAGTTAATGCATAAAAATGTCCAAACGAACCCCGAAAAATCACAAAATTTCACACAACACTCCTGTTGTTCTATGTTGACATCAGAAAAAAACTTGAAAGCAATACTAGGCAATGGTATAGTTTCGTCCCCAAGGTGGGACGTTCCCTACCAAAACCATCATGCTTGTTGTGAGAAGCTCGGTTTGTGAGAAGCATATACCCAAACCTGCCCAAATGGACAAAATTTGTACCACGGCATGTTGATGCCGCTTCATGATAGCATGCCAAGTTTCATGGATTTCAGATGAGTATTGGATTTACTAGAATTTAAAAACCAGGCATCTCAATGTTTTGCCGGCAATCAACGGTGCCCTGGTGTTTGAAATTCATTCCCATTTCTTGCATGGGACCTAAGCATGCACCCAAGGACACAGATTTGATTTTTCAACGAATTTATATGCACTGGAGCATGCGCATGTAGTTCAAATTTGAATTATGCACATAAATGCATTGAAAACTCAGTTAATGCATAAAACTGTGCTAAACAAACCCCGAAAACTCAAAAAAATTCACACAACACTCCTGTTGTTCTATGTTGACATGAGAAAAAAACTTGAAAGCAATAAGTGGCAATGCATATCGTTTCGTCCCAAAAGGTGGGACGTTCCCTACCAAAAACCATCATGCTTGTTGTGAGACGCTCTGATTTGTAAGAAGCATATACCCAAATCTGCCCCAAATGGGACAAAATTTGTACCACGGCATGTTGATGCCGATCCATGATTGCATGCCAATTTTCATGAATTTCAGACGAGTTTTGGATGTACTAGAATTTAACAACCAGGCATCTCAATGTTTTGCCGGCAATCAACGGTGCCCTGGTGTTTGAAATTCATTCCATTTCTTGCATGGGACCTAAGCATGCACCGAAGGACACATATTTTATTTTTCAACCAAGTTATATGCACTGGAGCATGCGCATGTAGTTCAAATTTGAATTATGCACATAAATGCATTGAAAACTCAGTTAATGCATAAAACTGTGCAAACGAACCCCGAAAAATCAAAAAAAATTCACACAACACTCCTGTTGTTCTATGTTGACACGAGAAAAAACATGAAAGCAATAAGAGGCAATGCATATCATTTCGTCCCAAAGGTGGGACGTTCCCTACCGAAAACCATCATGCTTGTTGTGAGACGCTCTGATTTGTGTGAAGCATATACCCAAATCTGCCCCAAATGGGACAAAATTTGTACCACGGCATGTTGATGCCGCTCCATGATTGCATGCCAATTTTCATGAATTTCAGACGAGTTTTGGATTTACTAGAATTTAAAAACCAGGATCTCAATGTTTTGCCGGCGATCAACGGTGCCCTGGTGTTTGAAATTCATTCCCATTTCTTGCATGGGACCTAAGCATGCACCCAAGGACACGGATTTTATTTTCAACCAATTTATATGCACTGGAGCATGCGCATGTAGTTCAAATTTGAATTATGCACATAAAGCATTGAAAACTCAGTTAATGCATAAAAATGTCCAAACGAACCCCGAAAAATCACAAAATTTCACACAACACTCCTGTTGTTCTATGTTGACATCAGAAAAAAACTTGAAAGCAATACTAGGCAATGGTATAGTTTCGTCCCCAAAGGTGGGACGTTCCCTACCAAAAACCATCATGCTTGTTGTGAGAAGCTCGGTTTGTGAGAGCATATACCCAAACCTGCCCCAAATGGGACAAAATTTGTACCACGGCATGTTGATGCGATCATGATAGCATGCCAAGTTTCAGGAATTTCAGACGAGTTTTGGATTTACTAGAATTTAAAAACTAGGCATCTCAATATTTTGCCGGCAATCAACGGTGCCCTGGTGTTTGAAATTCATTCCCATTTCTTCCATGGACCTAAGCATGCACCCAAGGACACATATTTGATTTTTCAACCAATTACATGCACTAGAGCATGCGCATGTAGTTCAAATTTGAATTATGCACATAAATGCATTGAAAACTCAGCTAATGCATAAAATGTCCAAACGAACCCCGAAAAATCACAAAAATTCACACAACACTCCTGTTGTTCTATGTTGACACGAGAAAAAACTTGAAAGCAATAGAGGCAACGGATATCGTTTCGTCCCAAAGGTGGGACGTTCCCTACCAAAAACCATCATGCTTGTTGTGAGAAGCTCCGGTTTGTGACAAGCATATACCCAAACCTGCCCAAATGGGAAAAAATTTGTACCACGCATGTTGATGCTGCCTCCATGATAGCATGCCAAGTTTCATGAATTTCAGACGAGTTTTGGATTTACTAGAATTGAAAAACCATGATCTCAATGTTTTGCTGCAATCAACGGTGCCCTTGTGTTTGAAATTCATTCCCACTTCTTGAATGGGACCTAAGCATGCACCCAAGGACACATATTTGATTTTTCAACCAATTTACATGCACTGGAGCATGCGCATGTAATTCAAATTTGAATTATGCACATAAATGCATTGAAAACTCAGTTAATGCGTAAAACTGTGCAACAAACACCGAAAAGTCAGCAAAAATTCACACAACACTCCTGTTGTTCTATGTTGACACGAGAAAAAACTTGAAAGCAATAAGAGGCAATGGATATAGTTTCGTCCCCAAAGAGGGACGTTCCCTACCGAAAACCATCATGCTTGTTGTGAGAGAAGCTCCGGTTTGTGAGAAACATATACCCAAACCTACCCCAAATTGGACAAATTTTGTACCGCGGCATGTTGATGCCGATCCATGATAGCATGCCAAGTTTCATGAATTTCAGACGAGTTTTGGATTTACTAGAATTTCAAAACCAGGACCTCAATGTTTTGCCGGCAATCAACGGCGCCCTCGTGTTTGAAATTCATTCC